>NW_027315746.1:3631261-3846261 GCF_026437365.1 Eucyclogobius newberryi | reverse complement strand
TAAAAAAAAAAAAGAAGTTTCCGTCTCTTCTGAACTCTGACTCGCCGAAGAAGATGGATGTCTCTCCCGCCTCGAGCCGCTCCGGTTGATTACTTGTTAACAGGCGCCTAATGGCCTTAAATAGTCATCATTATTTTTGACGACGCCGCACGACGAAAACAACCCATTCATCGCTAATGAAACGCACGAGAAAACCCAGCCGTATTGTGTGTTGGCGCTCACGCGGGACCGAGGGGCGTGTCATCCATACGTGTGGGTTTACGTGTCATTAGCCGGAGCAGGAGGCGAGTCCGGACCGTTATTTCCTGCGTGTGTTGCCGCCGCCGCCGTTGGTGGTGGTGCCGGCGGCGGCGGCTGTGATGGTGATAATATTGTGATTGTGGGTTTGTTTTTGCTGAGAGAGCGTCAAAGGGAGCGGCGAAGCGAAGCGGCGTTATTACGGATGATTGTGGAAGGAGGAGAGCGGCGTCTGAGCGAGGAGACGCTCCGCCCGCGGCCTCGTTTCCGTTCGTGTGAAAAGAGACAAAAAACACACAAAAGAAGAAGTTAAATCTGCTGCACGTCGAAGCGGTCGTGATTTAACGTCGAGAGGTTTTCTCTTTGTGAACGGCGGGTTTAAAGAGGACGTGTCGCGCTAAAGCGATGTTTTGGAGCTTTTGACCTCGTCGGTTGTTGAAAATGTGCGTTCTCGCCTTATTTGGTCAAAAATGTGTTCTAAAAAGTAAAGTAATTGCTAGTTTTAGCCCTAATAAACACCTATAATTGAATAAATGCAAGATGTTTGAGTTGAATGCAGTTTTTTTAGAAGATGACATTAATATCTTTATCATCATTATTATTATCATTATTTTATTATTATTATTATGAAAGCCGTAACCATGGAGACAAGAAGGTGGCGGTTTAAAAAAAAAAAAAAAAAGCCTGACTGATAAACAATATATACTATATATATAATTAAAACGCCAAAAATAAAGTTGGAGACGATTCCACATTTTCTTTAAAAAAAATAATATAAATGTATACTCTGCGACAAGTTGGCCACTGTCCAGGGTGTACCCCGCCTAAGGCCCGAAGTCACTGGGACAGGCTCCAGTCACCCACGACCCCAAAAGGGAACAAGCGGTAGAAAATGGATGGATGGATGGATAAATGTATACTATAAATAGATAATAAATACATGTCATAAATGTCATAAATGTCATAAATGTCATAAATAAAAATAAAATAAATAAAATAAATAAAATAAATAAAATAAATAAAATAAATAAAATAAATAAAATAAATAAAATAAATAAAAAAAATAAATAAAATAAATAAAATAAATAAAATAAATAAAATAAAATAAACAAAATAAACAAAATGGAAAATAAATAAATAAAACAAATGGAATACAATATAAATAAAACCTAAATAAACAAAACAAGACCAGAGGGAGAACGACAGATATAAATTCAAATACATCCCTCAAAACTAAGGGACACTTTAAGCTCCATTCGGAACCTGCTCATGGTTTTTGTGTCGTCGTTTTTTGCTTGTGACTTTGCTCCGACTCGCTCTCTTTTAATCTGTCGATTTCCCTTTGAACACTTCCCCCAGATGCCCCGCCACAATAAAGGACCTGTCGCCGGGAAACAAATCACAATCAGACGCCTAATTTGGTAGAAGTTGTTTCAACGTGGCGGGTTAATGCTTTCATTGATTTGTCACTGCTCAAACGGAGAACGCCGTCGGAAAAAAGACGTTTGGCCTTTTCAAGAGCCATTTATTCAAACCGACCGAGACTAAACCAGGTCTAAGCGAGGGTCTGATCCGGACGGGGCTGGGGCAAAACGAGGAACGAGGAATCGAGGGTGAACATGGAGGGTTTTTCTTAGATATTTAACAAACATTACAGAGGAATTGGCTCGTAATATTTATCACATGTTGCGCAAAGAGCATTTTCTGGTCCGTAATTGGCTCTTTTTTAAACCTTTTTAGGCTTATTTATCTTGTAAAATTCACCCAGTGTTGTGCCGTTTGGCCTGGAATAAGATTTTTGTTGTACTTTGGACCGAATTATTTAACGACGTAACAATAAAGTAAGTATTGAAGTGCCTATGACAGGTTTTAAGTCTGGTTTTGACTGTATCTGGTGTATTTGTACTTGCTTTAAATATTACTGATAGTTTTACACCCAGCAAGAAGCTGTTTGTGAAGAAACGTGGAAGAATCGCTGTAAATAACAGGAAGTGACATCACAAATCCAAAGTTTATGCATAAATTACACAAAAACATGTTTTTTTGACGCTCTAAACATTAATTCAACATAAAAAGTTTCTCTCGAATATTTTTATTCGTCGAGACAACATGTAACATTAGATGAGTTTTGGCCCAGTGTTTGCTGGGTAATTTCTCACTGTGATGTCATCAATTACAAACAGGAAGTGCAATGATGCAAATTATTTTTTATTTTTTTGAATCATTTTCAATATATTTTAACAGCGTTTTATTTCAGTGAGTCCAAACTGTCAGAGGCACTTTAACAATTTATTTTTTATATTCAAATTAGATATTTTTTATTGGAATGTTGGTTCACTTTTTGAGGCTGAACATGTTTTTCCTTAATCCTGTGGCTGTCGTGTGTCTCATTATCGGCTTTATTGAACCTGACAATATCGTGTTAATCTGCCCAGTTTAATCAAACATTCAAATCAAGTTTTAATTATTTCCTGGATGAAAGTGTGTGTTTTGTATTTCTTTAAAAATGTAAAAAAAAACAAAAACAGCTGCCTCTACATGGCCCATAAAACGATGTAATACAATTTATCAAAGTTCAAATTAAAGAAAAAAAACAACATTCTGGTGACTAAAATTATGATGGATTGAGTCCACTAATTTAGCTTGACATTTTCTGTAGCGAAAACTAAATATATTTGTTTGACTAAAATTAAATGAATGACCCTTAGACACAATTTTCACAAAAAGTATTAAATACATTTATAATTCAGATTTTACTAAACATTTTGCCCGTTTGTCTCCAGTTTGACCATTTTTGTAACGTTTAGAGTTGTACTTCCTGGTCGGGCATGAGCACAGATATGTCATACGGTAATTCCACAGTTGTTACCATAGCAACCAGGCTGTAAACAAGAGCCAAACTCCACATAAACGACAACAGTTCTGATCTGACACACAATAAGACCATAAAACACCTTTTAGTCCAACCATGGTTTAAACTTAATCTGTGTCGCACACTGATGACATCACAGAGGGATCCAGCTCCACTTCCTGTCATTTTAAACTCTTATTTTATCTTTAAAAAAAAAAGATATATTTACCACAGGTTCTATTACACCAAACTAAGTCATAATTAGAAAAACAGGAGAATCCGTTATATGCACTTTAAATTTAAGCCTTAAATAACAACACATCTTAAAAACTGGTGTGCTGATGCCTCTACAGATGTTTGAGAGAAATACACTTTGTTATAAAACCCTGTTCTAAGGCTGTGCTCAACATATTGATATCGTGATATATTGTGACAGAATTCTTGGCAGAACATGTGTCGATACAGAGATATTCATCGTGAGACTTTTAAACGACATAAAGTCATTAAAAAGGGAAAACTCTGCCCTTTCTTTTGACACTTCTGAACCTACAGACTGCAGCGTCAAGTCCGAATCTGAGATGAAAATGTGACTTAATCATGGGACAGTTTTCTGATATTAAGCATCGTGTGAACATGAAGTTCTAATGCGTTTTCTTATTCTACTTAAAACAATTGTAGCAAACTTTTAACACCGGTTTTCAGGGATATCCATGAATCAGGACAAGTATCGTATCGAGTTCCAAGTATCGGGGTATCGTGAGGTACTAAGCGATACCCAGCCCCACCCTGTACATATAACCTTTAATTATATTGTTGATTTAAATAATATGGCCTAAATAAAAGGTGAAAACAGGCTGTACTTTGACTGATGTGAAGTTTTTCTACGCGACAGGAGAATATTACTCCTGAAAATCACTGCTACAACATTTACTTTGTGCCTTTCAAACAAACGATCGTGCCAAACGCTGCTTTTAAACATCTCTGTCTTAATTAACAGATTGATGTCGACGCAGCCTTAATAAAGATTTTAAACTCTTTGTGAGACGATGATTAAAGCTTTGTCACATTTGCAGCTGAATTCATCGATCGTTCTGAAGCTTCGTCAATTCTGTAAATGTGTCGTTCTTCTGCACTTGATAAAATGTCCAAAAACAATCCACAAAAATAATCCACAGTCTCTGAAAGTCCCAAAAAAAACGTTTGAATTGAATTGTGCAATAGACCAAGAAACTCCTCAATTCAAAGAGCTCTACGAAACCATAAAAACACATTAAAACCACAGAATGCAATACAAATAATCACGATACAGTTAATATTGAGGCTAAAATGCAGATAAAATAGAATAAATTAAATCACTAACAAATTAAAATAACAAATAAAAATGAATAAATAAATAAAAATGACTAACTGAATTAAAATAAATGAAAATAACTAATTAAAATAACTAAATAAATCACTAAATAAAAAAAAACTCCTTGATTAATATTCATTAATATTATATATTTTTTTTGCCCGACTAAAAACAAACACAAATGTTTTTCCCAATTAATTTCCAGAGCATAAACAATACAGTCTTTTAATCGTTGCAATTTGGCATAAAAATAGTCCCATTTCTTCCCCCAGAACTTGAGATTTTTTTTTTTTTTTTTTTTATAGAATTATATGGTACAGTCCCCATCAACGTTTAATTAGAAGTTTGTAATAATGTCCAAACTTTCCATGCACCTTACTTTGTTGATGTTTTTCTTCTTATGAAATGGAAGGAAATGTTTTTGAAATGTCCCCTTAAACCTACGCGACGCCGCGTTTGATAAAAGTCGTGCGGATAATTACGTTTCCAAGGCACCTTTTTTTATTAAAGTTTTATCTTGCCCTTTCTCTCCAAAACCTGCACTTTTTTCCTCGCCGCTTTCGTGTTGTTGTCGATCGTGTTATTGCTGCTAATGTTTTCCCGCCTCGCGCTTTCACTTCTCCCCCCGCAGCGAGGAAGATGTTCCCCAAGAGGAAGCTGGAGCAGAGCGAGAGTCGAGACAAAGACGGGCCGGAGGCGAAGGACGACGCGGCGGGTCATCAAAACAAACGCGCCCGGGTGGAGAGCGGAGCCGGCGCGGCAGGTAGAGGCCGGCGTTTGGGCGGCTGGCGGGCGACCTCGGCGCTGAGCGGGTCGGGCAAAGGGAAAGGGAGGCGGTAATTAGGCTCGAGTTTGCAGAGAGTTTTGACAAGTGTCCGGCTGCGCGAGCAAACCGGGATTTAGAAGTGTGAAAAGGGTGAAATTTTACTGGGTATTTAGAAGTGTAAAAAAGTTAAATTATATTGGTTTATTGGGTATTTAGAAGTGTAAAAAAGTGAAATTATATTGGTTTATTGGGTATTTAGAAGTGTAAAAAAGTGAAATTATATTGGTTTACTGAGGATTTAGAAGTGTGAAAAATGATAATATTTGATAAATAATTTAAATAAACAAATTGTGGCCCAACTGACCATAACTTAGACAGAAAAAGTAATATGAATTTAATAATGGCAAAAAAGGTGCTCAATCATTGTCTTTTGTCATTATTAAATTATTTTTAATATTTGTTTTCCTTTTTTATTAAATTATTTTTCAATAATAGGCTAAAAAATAATTTAAATTAATCAAACTTTGGCCCAACTAACCATAATTTTAACAGGAACACAAAAAACACCCTGAATTTAATAAAGGCAAAAAAAACAAACCTCAAAACATTTCCTTTTTACCATTATTCAATTATTTTTAATTATTTTTTTGCCTTTTATTAAATTAGTTTTAAATGATAAAAAAAAGCTCAGTTTCAGTTAAATCTTCTCTAAACCTACACAACAATCGTACTTTTTCGCTTCGTAACTGTCGGCGACCTCCCCGAGAAACTAACTTCACCTTTCTACAATCTAATCTCGTCCTTTACGTCCATCGCTTCAATCGCCGCTTTTGCTTTATTCAGAAAGCGCCGACGAACCGATGGAAGAGGAGGCGGAGCCAGAAAAACCTGCCCCCGCCGAACCCGCGAGCGAGAAGTCCACAAAGGCCACGGAGCGGGACGTCCGAGAGGAAGAGCCTGGAAGTGCAGAAAAGAAGATCGACGGCGACGAGAAGGAAACGACCGTCGCGGGAAAAGCGCCTGAAAAGCCAAAGCCGAGAGTCAAAGAAAGCCCCAAAAGTCAAGCCGAGAAAGCCCGGGAAGATAAGCCGCCCGCCAAGAAGCCTGCCATCAGCAGTTTCTTCGGTGAGGCATTAGCATTCCTCTGTGTTAGCATAAAACGCCCGTCTGTAACTGTTGCAAAGCTTTTGTCATCGCAGGAAAAGAAAAAAGACGAGCAACACATTTTAGCTCGAGTCTGAAACGTCGCCATGTTCACCGCCGCGTTTGTGTTTGTGGATTACAGCGCCGAGAAAAGCGGCAACGACGACGGTGAAAACGGAGAACGCCGAGCCAAGTGAAGGAGAGAAGAAGACGCAGAGGAAGAGTTTGGGGGAGGATCGCAAAAGGTGAGACGGGGGCGTGTTCTAAAACAGTAAATATTGGGGTGTTTTTTTTTTTCTGGCGAGCACGATCAGTCACCAGTGGCGTGCGTTCAGGGCAAGCGAGGCGAGCAGTGATTGGCAGTGATTGTGTCACAACTACATATAAATAATCACCGGCCTCTCACGCAGCTCACACGCGCCGCTCTCACCGGCCTCTCACGCGCGCCGCTCTCACTGGCCTCTCACGCAGCTCACGCGCGCCGCTCTCACCGGCCTCTCACGCAGCTCACGCGCGCCGCTCTCACTGGCCTCTCACGCAGCTCACGCGCGCCGCTCTCACCGGCCTCTCGCGCGCCGCTCTCACTGGCGTGTCAGCTCACACGCGCCGCTCTCACCGGCCTCTCACGCGCGCCGCTCTCACTGGCCTCTCACGCAGCTCACGCGCGCCGCTCTCACCGGCCTCTCGCGCGCCGCTCTCACTGGCGTGTCAGCTCACACGCGCCGCTCTCACCGGCCTCTCACGCGCGCCGCTCTCACTGGCGTGTCAGCTCACGCGCCGCTCTCACCGGCCTCTCACGCAGCTCACGCGCGCCGCTCTCACCGGCCTCTCACGCGCGCCGCTCTCACCGGCCTCTACCGCAGCTCACACGCGCCGCTCTCACCGGCCTCTCACGCGCGCCGCTCTCACCGGCCTCTACCGCAGCTCACACGCGCCGCTCTCACCGGCCTCTCGCGCGCCGCTCTCACTGGCGTGTCAGCTCACGCGCCGCTCTCACCGGCCTCTCACGCAGCTCACGCGCGCCGCTCTCACCGGCCTCTCACGCAGCTCACGCGCGCCGCTCTCACCGGCCTCTACCGCAGCTCACACGCGCCGCTCTCACCGGCCTCTCGCGCGCCGCTCTCACTGGCATGTCAGCTCACACGCGCCGCTCTCACCGGCCTCTCACGCGCGCCGCTCTCACTGGCCTCTCACGCAGCTCACGCGCGCCGCTCTCACCGGCCTCTCACGCAGCTCACGCGCGCCGCTCTCACTGGCCTCTCACGCAGCTCACGCGCGCCGCTCTCACCGGCCTCTCGCGCGCCGCTCTCACTGGCGTGTCAGCTCACACGCGCCGCTCTCACCGGCCTCTCACGCGCGCCGCTCTCACTGGCGTGTCAGCTCACGCGCCGCTCTCACCGGCCTCTCACGCAGCTCACGCGCGCCGCTCTCACCGGCCTCTCACGCGCGCCGCTCTCACCGGCCTCTACCGCAGCTCACACGCGCCGCTCTCACCGGCCTCTCGCGCGCCGCTCTCACTGGCGTGTCAGCTCACGCGCCGCTCTCACCGGCCTCTCACGCAGCTCACGCGCGCCGCTCTCACCGGCCTCTACCGCAGCTCACACGCGCCGCTCTCACCGGCCTCTCGCGCGCCGCTCTCACTGGCGTGTCAGCTCACGCGCCGCTCTCACCGGCCTCTCACGCAGCTCACGCGCGCCGCTCTCACCGGCCTCTCAAGCGCGCCGCTCTCACCGGCCTCTACCGCAGCTCACACGCGCCGCTCTCACCGGCCTCTCGCGCGCCGCTCTCACTGGCGTGTCAGCTCACACGCGCCGCTCTCACCGGCCTCTCACGCGCGCCGCTCTCACTGGCGTGTCAGCTCACACGCGCGCTCTCACCGGCCTCTCACTCAGCTCACGCGCGCCGCTCTCACCGGCCTCTCACGCAGCTCACACGCGCACTCTCACCGGCCTCGCAAACTTCAATTTGGCAAGCGGTTTTACGTACGTGTACATATTAATCCATAAAGTTATTGACGCACAGGTAGAGAAGACGCGGAGAGACTGTTTAGCCAATCAGAATGCAGAACACAATGCATCATGAAAATCCGCGAAGCAGCGAGAACCGCGTTATAGCGAGGGATCACTGTACTACTAAGAACATGCATTTCACTCAAAATGATCACCTCTTCCCGACGCCAAAGATGTTCAGGTTATGTCAGGTGGAAAACCTCTGTATAAATATGACCGTTTATCATTTATGAAACATCGTATATGTAAAGAAAATTAAAAAGAGCACCCTGTGAGTATATAAAAGTCTTCTCTCAAATGCTAACGCTCCCAGACGTGCTCGAAATGTGACCTGCGTCTTCATTTCAGTCCTTAAACAAATGGCACGTCTACTTTAGAGCTGACGGTGGCCACGTGCAGGAGCGAGTCCACGTTCAGATTTGTCTTGCTTTTCCCCCTCGCCTTACTTGTCCCTTTCACTTTGAGCGCCGCCGCTAACGTTCGGCTGCGCTCCAAATGGACTGAAGGAAATCGCTGCGGTCTCAAATGGCTAAAACGTGGCATTAATTCTTCTTAAGCAACTGCTGGAGCAAAAAGACACAAATTGGATTTACCGCTGCAAAAGTGGCAAACAGCCGCGATCGGATAATTACTGAAGTTATTTAGTCTTGGCGGAGAATTGTTTCGGATTTCTAACTATTTTGCCAAACATCTTTGGGGTTGTTGTATAAATTGCTTTGTTAAGATCGTTAAGGTAATGACTGAAGCAATCAATAATGGAATTTAGACTGTTGCAGATTAATGAAATGTAGACTTTACTCAGAAGTTAAAACCTGGCGTGGCCTCAAAAGAACCGTTTGCAAAACAAAACATAGTGAAGTTTTACTGAAATGTAACTATGACAACGTGATCCTGGTTTGAGTCGCGGTCATTTATTGGTTCGTTTACACACAAACTGAATTACCGTATTTTCCAAACTTAAAGGCGCATTTTTTTTTTTTTTTCATAGTTTTGGCCGGGTGCGACTTATACGTGATATTATTTGTTATTTTCACACTGGCAACCACAAGAGGGCGCTCTAGGCTCTAAGCGACGCAGAAGAAGAATCTGCACTTCCTCTTCCTCTGGAGTTTGTGGAGTTGTTTAGAAGTGACACAGAGGAAGAAGAATTCAATGGATTTAGTGATTTGGGGTAAAAGTGATGCTTTGCTAAACTTGTTAGCATGTTCTTTATGCTATAGTTATCTGAATAACTGTTCATATGTTACGTTAACATACCAGACACTTACCACAGTTCTGTCTGTGCCTCATGTAGCTGAAAGTGTTAGCGTTAGCATGTTAGCATACGTACACCTATTCACCATGTTCTCTCATCTGTTATTATTTTAAACTGCATTTCAAGAGGAAATGTCTGTTCTTGGTCTTGAATTTTAACAAATAAATTTAACTTAAAAAATGCGACTTATACTCCAGTGCGACTTATTTTTTTTTTCTTTATTACTTAGTCTGTAAAATACGGTATTTTTATCGTGTTTCTCTGTGCTTTTTGAGTTTCTCACACCTAATACCGGGTGAACGTGAAGGTTCCGATCGCCGCCACAGATCAGGGTTTCCTCAGTGGTTTGCGATCAGATCTTTAACACGAATCCCTCCGTTAACCGGCAACATGTCTGTGCCAGGTCCGTTCCCATCAGCCCCGGGGGAGCCACTAATTTGTAACGTCACTGTCACAGGGACTATTGCGACGCCGTTCACGCTCCTTTTCATGTTCAAGCGCAGACGCACATTTATAACTCGCTCTGACGTGAGACTGATAACCGTGAGTCTCTTAATCCCGCCGTTCAGCGTCGCGTCTTTTACAAAACGCCAGCTCTCTATTCGGAGCCGCCGAAGATGACCTCAAAATGACAAGCTATTTATAACCAAAGACAGAACATGCATTTTTCATCCAGCCGTTTGTCAGAGCCGCGGTGACAGCCAAAGGGTGAGTGGCATTGTGCGGAGAGAGAAAGCTGTTCATAAATGTTACTTCACCCACTTTGGTCTTGTGTTTCATTGCAGTTTAGTCTTTTTATACAAATCAGTGAGAACTATTTATTAAAGTTTTGGAGTAGATGGAGTAAGGCAACATTTAGTCATATTTTATGCAGGAAAAACTTATGGGTTTGTGAAGCCTGGACCTAGTTTAGACTTTGTTTTGGTCGTGAGGTCAAGTCTGTGTCTGTGGGATGTTTCTCTGTAGTCCCTAGTGTGGTCCTGGTTCTGTCTTCCCTTTAGTCTTCCCCTGCTGGACTCGGTTTAGCCCTCGCCTGGACTCGGTTTAGCCCTCCCCTGGACTCGGTTTAGCCCTCGCCTGGACTCGGTTTAGCCCTCCCCTGGACTCGGTTTAGCCCTTTTAAAACTGTTCTGGAAATGTCTAATTTGGTCCTGTTTTAGTATCCATACTTACAAAATCAAAAACATTTGAGAGAAATATCGATTAGTGTCTGTTTTTTTATGCTTTTGTCTTAACCAAAGTGAAGGAAAAAACAAGCTAAATACGGAAAAAATGACGGGAAGTGGGGCCTGTAAGTCTTTTAGTCGATGAAACGATCGATTTAGTCTTAGTCGACCAGAATGTTTATCCGGCTAATTATTTCAAGTTTTCATGCACGGCAGCGTAAAGATGAACACATGGAGTGAGCTGGAGTTTAGGGAGCGTCTGTTACGACCACGGCCCCTGAAAAAGGGAATTAAACTTAAGAAACAACAGCGGCCGTTCATGTCTCAACGACCGAGACAGAACCCAAAAGCGCCCCCTTGTGTCCACTTCACCCGCCGCGCTCTCAAACACACAATTGGTTCAAAATAAAAGCAACAGCAATGCAGTATAATTATGTAAATGAAACATGGCATTTACTCTTGAAAAGGAATTACAATACTTTACTTTTACTTAGTTAACCCTTCATAAGATTGTAAAATAAATGTGCTTTTAAATTACAGAGTTTTTTCTTGGTACTATTACATCTGGACAGTTTAATCTGCCTTTTCACTTTGCAGTTCAATAGCACTTTTGAGATTCTAATAGTTTTGAGAGCTTTTGCCGGCGTCGCACCCGTTTTACTCAATCAATTGCCACACAGGGCATTTTTTGTATTCAATTCAAACCCCTGAACCTCGTGTACCAGTTTTGTATCGGGCCAGATGCTCAGATTGGCAGCCACACTCCCCCCCCGTCTGCCTCTGGACGCTCGCGGCTACAGAACTTAACATAAGATAACGAAGTCGGTGATTTATACACGACGTCGTTAAGTGTGTAAAGTACCTTATAAAACCAGTGCATTGTTATGATGTAAAATAGTCGCTCTCAACAAATTATTAATGGACAAAAAGTCGTGCATTTTTAAACACAATTTTCAGAGGTTTTTTTTTGGTTACGTAATTTCTTCTGAAGCCGTTTTTTAAAGTTGAACTACTTTGAGGAAACTTTTCATCTCCTGCTGAACTTCACTCCTCCTGCTCAGTAATAAAATTAAACTTTTTAAAATGACTCTACTTTCCTTGTTGATCGTTATGGAAATGGTGTTTGTGGCTGTTTGGTCTCCGGTCTGTTCCGTCTGCTCCTCGCCGACTTCCACATCTGTCGTTTTTATTATCCGAGTGAATCCTTTTATTAGATCTAAAGCCGCTCTTGTTTTTCAGCGAGGTAACGCCGGGACAGACGGATTACGACCCCTCGAGACCCCACTACCACCCCGTCGACCACGCCTGCTGGAAACACGGACAGAAGTAAGTGTATATCTTTAAAAATACTACTACTACCACTAACGCCCCGTCGACCACGCCTGCTGGAAACACGGGCAGAAGTAAGTGGCAATTCAAGGTCGTTCTGTGGCTAATGTATGTTTTTAAAAATACTTGCGTTGAGGATTTTCCACTGATATTGTAAGAGTTTAACTGGAAATGGAAGAACAACTGGGCCAAGAATACTCGCTATACTCGCTATACCACTATACTAATTCTCACTTGCCGTATTTTTCGGAGTATAAGTTGCACCAGTCAAAAAATATGCATAATAGAGAAGAAAAAAACATATTAGTTGCACTGGAGTATGAAATGCAGTTGCAAGTGTGAAAATAACAAATAATATCATATAAGTTGATCCGGAGTATAAGTATATAAGTATAAGTCGCACCCCGGCCTAAACTATGAAGAAAGTGCGACTTATAGTCCGCAAAATACGGTAAATATAATCGATACATTTTTTTGACTTTTGACATTGGAATCCTTCCCTCTTTACCGTAACTTAAAGCGCCCCCTACAGGTCGGACGACTCGCAGAGCTAAAATGCAGTTAATTTAAATATTTTAAAACGTGCCTCAAAATTGTACACATTTAATGCCAGAACACCAATGTTTTAGGTTTATAATTTGACTTCCTGGTTGTAATGGATGACATCACACCAGGACACGACCTGCTGGGCCAAAACTCAATCTAATGTCAGTTTATTTTAATTTGACAAATACAGTTATACATGAGCACCTTTTTATTTGTTGAAATAATGTTTAGAGGGTCAAAATAAAGTTGTTTTCTTTTGTGTAAATTATGCATAAACTTAGATGGAACGAGTGTGATGTCATTTTCTAGAGATTTTTAAAAACTTTTCTCCATAAACAGCTACTTGTTTGGTGTAAAACTATCATTTATATTTCCAACTGAACCAAATGACGTCTATATGATCATAAAAACCTGTCAAATGCATTTACCGTATTTTCCGGTCGCACCAGCCAAAAAATGCATAGTAGAGAAGAAAAATATGTGTGAAAATAACAAATAATATCACATATAAGTCACTCCAGCGTATAGGTATAAATATAAGTGGCACCCCGGCCAAAACTATGAAAAAAGGTGCGACTTATAGTCCATAAAATACGGTAGATTGGATTAGATTTGCGACGTCAGACACAGTATTACTCTTTTATGAGCTAAACGTACGGCGGACGTTCTGGATTTCACACTTTGTTTAGGCCTTTTCTGTTTACAGTCGACAACGACAACGAACACCGTGACCAAAAGAGACCACAACATGTTCATGTTTCACACTCTCCGTTAAGGCTGTAGTGAACAAAACGCATCAGCCGGTCATTAAAGCCGGGGCACCTAATTTTCACACTGCAAAAGCAGAAGTTGTTATTAAAGGCTCTTGCAAACCCCTTTGGCACGTTGTTAATATCCACAGACGTTCGTTTTCGTCTTCAGAACAGCGTTTTTCAGACGGCAAAGTGAAAAGCCTCTCACCTCTGGGTTGAAAACACAAAAACAACTTTGTGTACAGTAATAAACGGTGGCCTCCTCGTAAAAGCGAAAACTCCCTTTAACTCGCCCCGTGCACTCTCATTTCTGCTGCTGCGCTTAAATCCTTTTGAGAAAATACAATGAGTAAACTAATGAGAGTTTGGTTGGCTGATTAAACGGCTACAACACGCCAAACACAATCGCATTTATCGATGGGGGTGAGTTCATGCAACACCGGTAAAATCCTCCACCTGAAAAATTACACAGTGCGCCTTTAAAGGGCCCATGACAGGTTTTTACGATTGTCTCATTGTGACTTTATTTGGTGTATTTGTATCTGTTGTACATATATCTGATAGTTTTACACCAATCGTGCAGGTATTTGTGGAGAAAACCTTGAAAAACAGAAAGTGACATCACACCAGGGACCTCATTCCAGTCAAAGTTTATGCAGAATTTACACAAACAACTTTTTCGACTCTTTAAACATGAATTCAACAAAATAAAGTCGCTCTCATATATTTTATTTGTCAAATGTTTCAAAAAAAAATAAAAGTGACATTAGATGAGTTTTGCCCCAGTGTTTTCTGGGTAATTTCCTACTGTGATGTCAAACAGGAAGTGAAATGATAAACCTTAAAAAACGTGCTATCCTGTGATGGCACTTTTAATCATTTTCAGCAAAATTCAACATATACGGTATATCTCAACTGCGTTTTAGTTCAATGAGTCGTCCGACCTGTAGGGGGCACTTAAACTTGGCGCCGGTGTAAATGTCAATGCAGAGTAGCCTCCTGTCATTCTAAAGATGGATCGTTTTGGCTTGCGCGGTGAAACTATAGCGCTCGTAGCTAAAGTTCAGCTCCTGTATCTTCCCTCCGTGTTGCGTTCGTAAAGGACACACTCTCTTGTTTACGCCGCTGCCGCTCGCGTTATCATAAATTCCCGGTGACATTTCTTTTTGCCGCCGCTCGCTCGCCGACCTTTAGCTCCCGGGCCTCGTTCTCCCCCCCCCGCCGCCGGTCGACACCGATCCCTGCGCGGAGAATGGCCCGGGTTTAGCGTAACGGTCTGAAGGTTACGATCGCCTCCGTGCTAACGCCGCGACGCTAACGGCCCGCCAACCGCTTCTTCCAGAGTGCCGTACCTGGCTGTGGCTCGCACCTTCGAGAGGATTGAAGAGGACTCGGGCAGGTGAGTACTTTTCACAGGATATTTACTTAATCCGCGCTGTAGAAAGAAAGTAGATCCGCGCTTTCTTTCTGCTGTTGTCGGCGCGTACGTAGGAATGTCCTATGCTAGTTATGTGACAAACATAGTGACTCGCTGGTCGGGACGTCACGGTGTCAAATGTCAGTGTTACGATTATTGTGAGGGAAAAACATCACGATTTATTCATTATTCACCATTATTACTGAGATTGTGACGATAAATCAGCCTTTTTTTTGGCTATATAGTGAACAAAAAATACTTCTAAAATTGTCACGATTGTTATGTATTGATTCACACGATTAAAATGCGACCTGACTGATCACGATTATCGATTAATCTGATCATTTTGACGTCCCTACTGACAAATATTGGGGTTTCGAAGTTTGAGATTACGACGACAATGAAAACGTAAGGCACAAAATACTACGATGTTGTCGAAAGAAAACCGTGTTAGTTGTGATCGCACGGGAACGTCTGAAACTTCCTTTAGTTCATGGAAAATATAGAGTAAAAAAAAAAAGAATGAAAACGAATCAATACTAAAAACCTTCAGCGAAACTGCATTCTCATTGGAGCAGGTATCGACGCTGAAAGAAATCACACAAACGTAGAGTAGAATTGGACTTATCTTGAGTAGATTTAGGACGGTCTAGTGCGATAAACAAAATAATTATGATAGCTCGATGATTGTATTAACACTAGACATTTCAGTCTTTTGATTTATCCTCCGAACAAGAGCGTAAAGTGATATTTCTGCACTTTAGCGGTGCATTTTATGGCCAATTCACCATTTTTGTGCCGAAACTGAACCTCTTTATGACGTTTACAGGCGCATTTGAGCACGTTCTGACGCATTGTTAAAATGTCGATCGAGAAAGCAAAAAAAAACACAAAAAGGGGGAAAGCGGAAAAGAAAATACTAAAAACTAGAGGAAAAAAGACGGAAAAAAAGAGAAAGCTCGAAAATAACAATTGAAGAGAAAAAAGAGAAAAAGGTGGAAGAAGAGAATAAAAAGACTGAAAAAAGAGAAAAAAGAGGGAGAAGAGAAAAAAAGACTGGAAAAAATACAAAAAAAGAGAAGGCAATCAAAATGGGGAAAAAAGGGACAAAAATAAAAGGACGAAGAAGAAAAAGAACTATGAAAAAAAAAGAGATGGCAAAAAATACAAAAACATTCATTCATTAATGTTTTGCAATACTTACCTCTTTCTGGAACAAAAGCAGGATTAGCATATAACCACGTGATCATAACAAACAAACTACTATTATTTTGTGTTGAAATTTACTCTTCTAAAACTTAAATCTTTCCAAACTATTTAACTCAAAGTGCAAATGTGATCATATCTGAAGATAGACCAGCTTGTTTTGTTACTTACCGTCGACTAAATCTATTTTTCTGTTATTACTATTGTCAATGCTTGGTGGCTTTTTCTGCCTTTTTTATTTCTTTATTTTTTTTACATTTTCTTTGGTTCAGTTTTGTGCGCAGCGTCCAGAGATTCCCCTCACAATTCCCGGTTGAACATAATTAGAGAGCAGTCTCTTTTGAGCAGACAAAGTGTAGAAATCGGGTTCGTTTCCGAGTCGAGTGAAGCGAGGATAATGTGTTCCTCGGCTCAGTCTTGGAGGTGCGTTTGAAGTGCTTTATGGGAGATAAGTTTGCACCTTTTAATTGAGCACATAGTAAAAATGATAGGAAGTGGAAATTGGTTTCACGAGGTCAAAGACGGAATACGGTAGTTAAATTAAAAACTCCTTTTCTTTTGGACACAATTTTGCTTCTTACTGTTTAAAATGCCAAAATGGATATTGTAAAGTTGTGCCAGAAGTGTCTTGAAGGGCAGTCTGCCTCTTCTGTGAAGTGAAAAGAAAAACCCCCAAACATTTCCCCCAAATACATGTGTACCTATCTTTATTGTGCATATTATGAAAGAGATTATTTGACTTGTTTTCTAAAATTTCTGATGGGTTTCAAGGTGATATTTATTATTAAGCTGTTTTTAGATCAATATCGAACAAAATAAAATAAAAATAATGACAAATGTATACGATTGTTTAAAACTCAATAATAATGGTATGAGTCCCTGGTTTGTTAATTTTGAGTGGGCTCCGCCCACTTTGTGTTGCTGGCCCTCCACAATAATAATGTTACATTTTTGCATTACATGTTTGTATACACGGAATGTGCAAGAGTTGGGAATATATTTGTGAGCTACTTAGCGCAAACAAGCGCTTTACCGCTTTACATGCGGTCGTCATCCCCATGTAAAGCGCTCCTTTAGTGCGCACTCCGCGCACACTTTTGCACTGTGATGATCAATTTTCCTACTACTAATTAGTATGCACTGGCCTTGCAAGAGTGGAGGAGTGCGTTAGTGAGTGTTTGGAAGCAAGCAAGCGAGCGCTTTGCGCTCGATTTCGTGCGCACTTTGGCAGTTGTGAACGGAACTAATAAGCAGCTTGTGGCGCTTGGGCCTTATAATATTTCAAGCAAAAACAAAATAGCCGTTTCCACTACAACCACATATTATACATCGTTTGAAAGCTCGGAGCCTTCCCCATGCCACCGCGGGGGGGAAATTGTCATTTCGAGCGCTTACACGCTCGTCACTGCCCATCCCATTGGGTTCTCCACCCGACATAGACTTCAATTAACTTAGCAGATACAAGAATGGCTCATTCCTGCGACATGGACTCTCGTGTACAGCACGATGCCGTGAGCTTCGCGCTGCTGTTGTCAACTACTGTTGCCTATTTTTGTCATAACAGGAGTAAGTATGCATGATCCATGCTTTCGGCAGCGTTACAGGACCAATTAAGAGTGATTTGTTACATAAGGATCTGACATTTAGAACAGCAAGTTTCAGACTAGTTTCAGTGGGACTGGGCCTTATCTTTTCACTGGGAATATGAATCAAATTTCTCAGATTGGGCAGCCTGACTCGCATTTTGTTTCCCCATCTGTGTGATGTGACTACAGAAATAGCACTAGGGGGGGCTGTTTTTACACATATTTTCCCCGCAGCTTTCCCAGGCTTGTGTCTTCATTGTCACTCATTTGTTGTTCGTATTTTCTGGGATTTTGTGGGTGAAATTATATTTTTAATGTTAGTTTCTGTTTTCTAGCGAGCGCGTGCACACAGCTCGTCACCATAACCCAGTTTGACCCAGTTTTATCAGCTAAATTGTAGACTTATTCTTAACTTCCATGTATGTTTTTATTGGTTCCATCAGGCCGTGCTCTTACCACTAAAGCCCAAACCTGTGACACGTAGTTCCAGCTGAGTCAGTTCTTTATGGTCAGATTGTGTCTGACACAGTCAGTCTCAGACAGAGCAGTGCCTCCAGTTAGTTTCACTCCCCATAATGTCCACATCATATGAAAGGTAAAGAGAATTATCAAGTGTATGAAGTCCCCAAAATGTTATCTGTTTAGCCTTTTATTATAATTGTCAATAAGCTCGTATAATATAAGTGTATTTTCATATTTATACAGATCGTGAAATGTTGAAAGTTTGACATTTGTCTGTGTTTGAAAGACAGTGAGGCATTTCAATGAAAAATAACACCATGTTGGCTTTAGAACACCTTTATTAGAGTTTATGTTAATAATCTTACATTTTTCAAACAAATCCACATCTAAACCAAGTCAAAAAAACAAAAAGATCGATTCAAGGGTCAAACGGGCACAACTGACCCTCACTTCACCTCACACAGATCAAACAAAAGAACACAACATCTACAAAAGGCGTCAAAGAGCAGGCAGTGTGGGTGAAGTGTCTTGCCTAAGGACACAACAACAGCTGGCCAGAGCTAAACTTATACAGCCCTTTTTATGAATGTACTTAATGACATGAGCACGCTTGAATTCATAAGGCATGAACAAAAGGAAGCAGAGGACTTTTATCTTCAAATGAGTAAAACGACACACACTGTATTACCAAGGATAAACCTGTATCTTGACTTTTGTTTTGTGAAATCTCAAGATGTCAAATGTTAAAAGAACAACCACTAATATTGTGTTATTGGACACAGTTATCGAAGTTATTGAATTCATCACACACATAAACAAGGAGAAAAAGTCCTCTTGTTGAAACTCTATACTTCTCTGTTCTATACAGCTATACTTCTATACTACATGTATACTACTTAACCCAGGTTGTGGATAGTGCTATGATAGTGCTGTTGCCATGGTGTTGAAGCAAATTCCTAGTTGTGTTTTGGTCACTAACGATGGCAATGGCAAGTACATGGCAAAATGTACTTATGATATTCATCCTCGTCATCACAGCTCGTCCTTTTTCTTTTTGAAAACCTTTCCGTCTTTTCCTTTTTTCCAGCTCAGTTTGACGTTTTGTCCCTTTGCTTTGAACTTGTCCTCCAGCTGAAGAAAAAGGAGAGAAGTGAGACTGAGAAATGAGAACAATAAACAGACACCGGAACTAAAGACGATGCAATAAAGGAAAACACAGATTGATTCATTTGTGCAAAGTTTTAAACCAGTGGTTTTTGTGATGTGCAGAAGGAAAACCCTGAAAAGGATTCTATGAACGACTTGAACAAAGCTGCAGTGAAACTCAGATCAAAATCACCATCTATGGTGTTGTAAACGTGTCATTTAGAGCTACAAACATGTTCTGAAACACATGGGATTCTTGTGTTAGTTTAACACTTCATGTTTCAGTCTCTCAAAGGTTAAAGCTCCTGGATGTGTTCCATTCCATTGTTCTGCATAAATATAATAATACAGAAGTACAAATATCTACACGTACCTGTTTGAGGATTTCAGATTCGTGTGAGTTGGGATCTACAGTTGAGGACAGACTTATTTTCACCAAAGTCTTCCAAGTCTTCAAACCTGCAAAAATAAAGTTTAAAAAAGTAATTTCAGAGGTAACACTTCATCAGTCTGTGTGGGAGGGTCTTCAGTCTGTGTGGGAGGGTCGTCAGTCTGTGTGGGAGGGTCGTCAGTCCGTGTGGGAGGGTCCTCTGTCCGTGTGGGAGGGTCTTCAGTCTGTGTGGGAGGGTCTTCTGTCCGTGTGGGAGGGTCTTTAGTCTCTGTGGGAGGGTTATTCCTTGTACACTCACCTCCGTGGCAGATGAAGGATTTCTTTAGGTCACAGTCAGCGCTCTCCCATCGGCCCGGAGCTATCAGAGCGGCACATTTATGGTTCAGTGGATCTGAGTTCCAGTTTCTGAAGGAGGAGTCACTTCCATCTGACCACGCCCAGGTGTCCCGGGACAGACCAATGAAATAGTGGCCAGAATGGCTTGGATATTTGGCTTGAAACTGTCTTAGCTGGTCCAGTCCACTCACCAAGTCAGTGTGGTGTTCTCTGCAGTACTGTTGAGCCTTTAACCAGGTTATGGTGTTCACGCTCTTGACATACGTGTTGGAGGGCTCTGTAGAACAAGAGATTTGTTTAGAAATAATACAGTGGATTTTATTGCAAATATTCCTCCTAAATCTCACATCCGTGTGCCCCATCTCTACAGTCGATATACGTATAGTATAAACATGTACAAACAGACCTCACAATAGTAACACATCAAAGGAATAAAGTATTTAAAATAAGCTTTCTTTGATTTTCAAGTGTAATAAAATTAAAAACCGTGTCCTCACCGTCGTAGCAAATGAATTTATGTTTCCAATCACATGGTCTATCAGCCCATTTGTTATTGAAAAATATTTCCACACAGTTTTCAGTTGTGTTTTCATCATTATCAGGTTCCCCTGTGTACCACTCAGCCTCTCCTTCATTGTACTGGAACTCGGGCAGAGACCAGTGCCATTTCCTGTTTGTGTCTAGGCGGTTGTTGCTGGTTTGATAAAGTCCGATCCACACGTCTGTTCCTTCGCCTGGTCCTTCTGCAGCAGCTCTCAGACTCTCCAGCTCCTTCAGCTCCTTCATGTTCCTCACTGTTGCCAGGTCTGTGTAGTGCTTTCTGCAGATGGTCTGAGCGTCAGCCCACGTCATGGGCTCTTTTATGATGTGGTACTCCAGGTCTTCAGTCGCAGAGAGAGTGATCTGACCTTTAAAGAAGAATAAAACATGACTCGTTACGAGCCTTAAATATTAAAGGTGAGATGCTTTTGACTGCCGTCGACTGCCGCCCTGATCACTCGGCACCGGCCCCTTATCGATCCTCCTGCGAGTGGTGGGCCCACTGGAGGACAACCCCACGTCGCTTGTGTGGGCTGTGCCCGGCCGGGCCAGAGGGAAAAAATAGCCACCAGGTTTTTCGCCAGTGAGCACCCACCCCTGGCCTGGCCCCAGGATGGGGCCCCAGTAACGCCAATCAGGGCGACGTAACTGGCCTTGTTTTTGTTGTCACCATAAGGGGCTTCCGAACCGCTCTTTGCCTGACCCGTCACTTTTGCTCAGGGCTGTCCGGTCCATGTATGACCGGAGCAGGAGCTGTGTTCACTGCAGTAAGTCAGACCTGTTCCCAGTGCATGTTGGACTCCGCCAGGGGTCGGAGGGTGTGGTCAGGGGTCGGAGGGTGTCCGGTTTGGGGACCACAGGATCTCATCTCTGCTGTTTGCAGACGATGTTGTCCTGATGGCTCCATCAAACCCGGACCTGCAACATGCACTGGGACGGTTTTGCAGCCGAGTGTGAAGCGGCTGGGATGAGAATCAGCACCTCCAAATCCGAGGCCATGGTTCCCGACCGGAAAAAGGTGGCTTGCCCTCTTCAGGTGGGTGGGGAGTCCTTGCCCCAAGTGGAGGAGTTCAAGTATCTCGGGGTGTTGTTCACGAGTGAGGGAAGGATGGAGCGTGAGATCGACAGGCGGATCGGTGCAGCGGCTGCAGTGATGCAGTCGCTGCATCGGACCGTTGTGGTGAAGAGGGAGCTGAGTCGAAACACAACGCTCTCGATTTACCTCTAAGTTCCTACCCTCACCTATGGTCATGAGCTTTGGGTATTTACCGAAAGGACAAGAATGCGGATACAAGCGGTCGAAATGAGTTTCCTCCGCCGGGTGGCTCGTCCCTTAGAGATAGCGTGAGGAGCTCACACGGGGTGAGCTCTGAGTAGAGCCGCTGCTCCTCCAGCTGAGATGGCTCGGGCATCTGTTCCGGATGCTTCCTGGGTGCCTCCCTGGGGGATGTTTCAGGCATGTCCCATGAGGAAGAGGCCCCGGGGAAGACCCAGGACACGCTGGAGAGACTATGTCTCTCGGCTGGCCTGGGAACGCCTCGGGATCCCCCCGGAGACGCTGGGGGAAGTGTCTGGGGAGTCCCTGCTTAGGCTGATGCCCCCGCAACCCGGCCCCGGATAAGAGGAAGAAGATGGATGTATGGATGCTTTTGATTGTGTGGTCACTTTGCTCTCGTTCACATGGAAACCGTGTCCAGGAGGGACTTTCCTCCTCCTCTTCTCTCCCCCCCTCTTTCCCCTCTTCCTCTCTCTCCTCTTCTCCCTCCCTCCGCTCATGTTTTTGGATGTTAGGTTTTTTCATTCTCTTTAATCCCAAAAATTAAACATTTAAACTTTGCTCTTTCTCTTTTTTTTCTTTTCTTTTCTCAGATTTGTCCTGAAAAGGTTCAGTTTGCTCATGTTTGATCATAAAACAGCTGGTTATTTTTACATGATTGATCACATAGTAGTTTAGTTTAAATGGAGGCCTGATGGAGCCGAGCATGAACAATGACATCAATCATCTATTTACACTTTGACTTTTGCAACTTTTGAATGAGAAAAAACATCAAAACAGAAATGATCAACTCACTGAGCAGCAGCACGAAGAGCCACGAAGACTGGTCCATGTTCACCTGGAGAGACAAGAACCAGGTCTAAACCAGGTCTAAACCAGGTCTAAACCAGGACTAAACCAGGACTAAACCAGGACTAAACCAGGTCTGATTTAAAAAAGCCGGTTTTATGTCCAATCGGCCCCAATCGGTGACCGGCCGGTCACTGTTGTAATTTCCGGTTTTCGGACGATCAAACTGACCCGCATGCGCGGTGCGTAGCAGCTCAATGCGCCCAGAGCAAAAGAGCTAAAAACCAGCAAGACGGCCAAAGCGTCCAGTTTACATTCAAAGTCTATGGAAACGCGCGTCGAATACCACCTGTGTTTTCTGCGGCGCGATCCTGCTTTTTCGGCGTGGAGCGCCGGCGTAGGGTGTGTTTTGGCGTTATCCGCTCTAGACGCTTTGACAGGCGTATAAGATTCAAGGCGTTAAAATTGTTCGCCGCAGAAAAGTTCAGATTTGTTCAACTTTTCTGCGGCGAGGCGGCGCAGCAGCCAATCAGAGATGACGCTGCTTTTTGTTCCTGTTCTGTATATATATTATTTTTTATATTATATATGTTATTTTTTATATTTTTCCACAAAATAAATTACATTTTATATTACAAAATGTGTGTCCTGTATACATGCACCTTTTTCATATGTATAATACTGGGTAGTTTGTGGGAAAATCAGTGGCTAGATAGAAAATCGGTATCGGAAAAAAACGGTTTTGGCAGGTCAGACCTCCTTAAAACCGAAAACCGGTATTGGCCAAGAATTTTGCAATCGGTGCATCTCGCACTAACGCGGGACTGACGCGGGACTGACGCGGGACTAACGCGGGACTGACGCGGGACTAACGCGGGACTGACGCGGGACTGACGCGGGACTGACGCGGGACTGACGCGGGACTAACGCGGGACTAGAACAGGTCCACACGTACCTGAGGGCTCCAGCTGGGTTGATTGTCTGTTGAAGAGTCCCTGTCTCTCGTGTTGTTCTTCTTCTGCTTTATCAATAGTCTCCTCTTCTGACTTTGAATATGAAAATACTGGTGTGCGACACAATCCACCTGTCGTCACCTGTTGCTCCCACAGAAGTTCTGTGGCTCTTTGTTTGTTAATTTGCATTTGATTAAATATAGAACTCATTTGTTTCTACATTTCCAGTGTAGTTCATGTTGCACACGTGTTTTCCTTAGGCGGATTTTTTTCCAACTGTCTCTAAAGACAATTCTCCAAATTAAAACCATACTTGTTTCTTGAGTATGTGGATTATATACAAAAACTCGGTCTCTGTGTAAAGGTCACATTCTCTATTTTTACCCTCAAAAGTCTGAACTACTCTAAGTCTGACAAAAGTTATACATCTTGGAACATACACAAAAAAGGTGTTTTTGTTAAAAACGAGGGTGTTTATAGCTGCTGTTTGTATCTGAGGCCTGAAATACACTATATATCATTATAAAAACTATTTGGCCACTTAAGTTTCAAATGTGAGATCATTATCTGTAGAAACAAGTATTTTACCGCACTTTTTGTAATACTTTATCCAGGCGTTGGATAAAAGGACAATTCCCTCGTCCAAATCTATACAAATTGGACACATTTAGAAAACATTTGATCACTTTTGACTTCTTCAACCTACATACATCAATGAGTGCTCTATTGAAAGCTTACAACTAAAGGAATCCATTTATTTACACGGAGACCCTATATTATGTTATTGAAATTCATATTCCATTAATAAATAAAAAATGTAACAATAAAAATAACAAACGAGTGTTAAACCATCGCATGGCTCTAAAGTGGAACGTTTTGGAGAAATCCCATAGATTTTACACATCCTCGTGCTCGTCTCCCATTGGCTGTTTGTCTGTAGCGTCAAACAGTCTGTGATCGAACTGTTTGGTTTAGCAAGGGTGGAACTTGTGCGTAGTTTGCATCTCTATGTGAGACTTCATTGGCTTTACTGGGCCGTAGAGCTGCCAAAAACCCTCCTGATTGGCTAATCTTAGTGTCAATCAAAAGCTAACAATTCCTGTTAGCCTCTTTAGCAAGGACATTGCGGAGAAAATTCTATTCTTTGATATGGCAAAAAAAAAGAAAAATTGAGTAAACTTTTTTTCTGCAACATGGATCTAACATATGTATTGGACCTAATTGTTTTACTGGATTTTATCCGTTGGACCATTACAAACGATTGAGACCAATCTTGTGGGGAAATATTGGAAATAATACACGTAAGTTTGACGTGTATTATATATATATATAATATATAATAGTTTTTTATTCAACTGTTTTTGACTTTTTTTCGGCTGGATTTGAGCGTTTTTCGTTGTGTTGTTGTGACGTGAGCTAGCTCCGAGCGAGCCCACCGCCCCCCCCCGCGCCCTCCGGCCGCCGCTAAAGTACACGGCGTGTCGTCGGTACACGTTTATATACACGTTTATATGAAAGAGGAACTTCACGAACGATCGGGACACGCACTGGAATCGCTTTAAATTAACTTGTTTTGACTTTATTCGGCTGGATTGAGTGTTTTCGTCGTGTCGTTGCGATGTGTCTTGGCTCTGAGTCCCCCGGCTTCGGCCCCGCCCCCCGGCCGGTGCCATACCGCGTTTACACAAAGGAGGAACTCATGAAACTGCGGAGAACAGTCATCTTACCCGGAGATCGTCACGTTATCCCGGCGGACATCCTAAGGAAAACGCAACGAAGCAGACGGGCTGGACGTAAACTCCGAGAGAAGAGAGGAGAAAACAGGAAGTCGGTTCCCGCTGTAGTCATGGGTAACGTGAGGTCCCTTCAAAATAAAATGACGGAAATAGCGAGCCTCATGCGGTCCCAGAGGATTTATAGGGACAGCAGCGTCTTGATTTTCACAGAGACCTGGTTAACAGCAGAAATGCCAGACTCTATTGTAGGTTTGGACAATTTTCATCTGCTGCGGGCGGACAGAACGAGAGAATGCGGGAAGAAAAGAGGTGGAGGTCTGGCGGTGTATGTGAACACGAGCTGGTCTAAACCCGAACACTGCACAGTGAGGGAGCAGCTATGTAACAAGGATATTGAACTATTGGCTATTGGCATGAGGCCATATTATCTGCCCCGGGAGTTCTCACATGTGATTTTGATCGCAGTCTATGTGGCCCCGTCTGCCAATGCTGAAAATGCTTGTGAAGCACTGCTCTCCTGCACTTGTAGGCTGCAAACACGGCATCCACAGGCTCTCTTCCTCATCTCTGGTGACTTTAACCACGCTTCTCCCTCTTCTGTTCTACCAACATACACCCAGTATGTTACCTGCCTCACCAGAGAGAATAGAACATTGGACTTGTTTTTTGCCAACACCAAGGAGGCTTATTCCTCTTCCCCCCTCCCTCCCCTGGGCAGCTCGGACCACAACCTTGTACATCTGAGGCCTGTGTATGAACCCATCGTGCGCAGGCAGCCTGTGGTGTCCCGTGAGGTGAGGATGTGGTCTGCTGAGAGCGAGGAGGCTCTGAGGGACTGCTTCAGCACCACTGTCTGGACTGAGCTTTATGACCCACATGGGGAGGACATCAACACCATCACAGAGTGCATCACGGACTACATCAACTTCTGTTTTGAAAACATTGTTCCCTCCCGGACGGTGCGGTGTTTTCCAAACAACAAGCCATGGATTAACCGTGAACTGAAGGCTCTGCTGAAGGAGAAGAAGAGAGCCTTCAGGTCAGGGAACAAGGAGGAGCTGAGGACTGTGCAAAGGGAGCTGAGGAGGAAGATCAGGCAGGCTGAAGCCGGCTACAAGAGGAGGATGGAGGAGCAGCTGCAGCAGAAGAACATTCAGGGAGTGTGGAGGAGCCTGAAAACCATCTTGGGCTTCAAAATCCCCCCTGCCCAGACAGAGGGGGATCTACAGTGGGTGAATGATTTAAATGCTCACTTCTTGAGGTTTGATCGGTCACCCGCCCCTCCCCCTGCACAGCTGCATGCTCCCTCTTCCACAGCTGGACAATGCCCTTCGCTTATCTGCCCCGGACCATCAGCTCCCCACTTCGCCTGGACTTACCCATCCCCCCAGCACACAGTTCCCCTGCCAACCACTGACTGTCACAGCAGCACAGGTGAGGAGTGAGCTGAAGAGGATTAAAGTGAGGAAGGCAGCAGGACCTGATGGCATCAGCCCCAGGCTCCTTAAGTCCTGCACAGATGAACTGTGTAGAGTTATGGAGCATGTCTTCAACATGAGCCTGAAGCTGAGGGTGGTACCACAGGTCTGGAAGACCTCCTGTCTGGTACCTGTGCCTTAGACACCGCGCCCCAAAGACCTCAACAGCTTCAGGCCAGTGGCTCTCACGTCCCACCTGATGAAGACACTGGAGCGGCTGGTCCTGGACCACCTCCGCTCCACCGTGAGCTCAGCCATGGACCCGCTGCAGTTTGCATATCGGTCTGGCATCGGAGTGGAGGACGCTGTCATCTCCCTGCTGCACCGCTCTCTCTCTCACCTGGAAAAGCCTGGTAGCTCTGTGAGGATTCTGTTCTTCGATCTTTCCAGCGCCTTCAACACCATCCAGCCGCTGCTCCTGAGGGACAAGCTGGAGACGGCTGGTGTGGAGTATGACCTGCAGAGTGGATCCTGGACTACCTCACAGACCGACCCCAGTTTGTGAGAGCCCGGAACTGTGTGTCTGACACTCGGACCTGCAGTGTGGGGGCGCCCCAGGGCACTGTCCTCGCGCCCTTTCTCTTCACCCTTTACACTGCGGACTTCAGACACGACACGGACAGCTGTGTCCTGCAGAAGTTCTCTGACGACTCTGCCATCATCGGACTCATCACGGACGACGATGACGCGGAGTACAGAGGACTGGAGCAGGACTTTGTGGACTGGTGTCAGCGGAACCACCTCCTCATCAACGCGGGGAAGACCAAGGAGATGGTGGTGGATTTCCGCAGACGCCACCCCACTGCCCCCTCGCCAGTGAACATCCAGGGACGGGACATTGAGAGAGTGGACTCATACAAGTACCTGGGTGTTCATCTGAACCACAAACTGGACTGGACTCATAACACAGACGCACTGAACAGGAAGAGCCAGAGTCGGCTCTACCTCCTGAGGAGACTCAGGTTTTTTGGAGTGACAGGGCCACTCCTGAAGACCTTCTACGACTCTGTGGTGGCATCAGCTCCTGTAGGTGTGGCCTGCTGGAGCAGCAGCATCACAGAGAGGGAGAGGAAGAGGCTGGACAAAGTCATCAAGAAGTCCAGCTCCGTCCTGGGCTGTGCTCTGGACTCGGTGCAGGAGGTGGGGGACAGAAGGGTCCTGGCTAGATTCACATCTATGCTGGACCATGAGTGCCACCCCCTGCAGGACACTCTCTCCGCTCTGGAGAGCAGCTTCAGTGAGAGACTGATCCACCCTCGCTGTGTGAAGGAAAAGTTCCGTAGGTCTTTCCTTCCTGCTGCTGTCAGACTTTATAACAAAAACTGTTAGTACTGAACACTCGCAATACTGACCTAACCTAATACTGATGTGCAATTCTGTCATATGTGCAATTGCTGTTGGATCATGTGCAATTCATGTGCAATTACTGTGAAATTCATGTGCAATCTATGTGCTGTCGTGACACATATTCATGTGCAATTACTGTCGTGATCACATGCAATGGTATTTATGTATTTATTTATTTATTTGTCTATGGGAGTTTTTATTTATTCATAGGAGATCTTCTACTGAAAGTGTTTTTCAGACTTCCTATAAGTGATCTGTTCTTCTGTATCTACCTCTGTATCTACCTGCGTTGCACCAATGAAATTTCCCCATGTGAGACAATAAAGGAATATCTTATCTTATCTTATCATGTATCATAGAAACTGTCTATGATCAAAACACTGACCTTTTTGTACTTTTAAACTAAATCCTGCCAAAAGAGAACATTACACTTTATTCATTGTATTTAGTTTGTTTAATAATTATATTTAGTGTAATAATTAGATTGTTTAATAATTATATTTAGTTAGTGTAATAATTAGATTGTTTAATAATTATATTTAGTTAGTGTAATAATTACATTGTTTAATAATTATATTTACACAAACGTGGTAGTGATGCGTCTTTTGAACCTCGGGTCTCGCGATGCACATGTTGTCTTTTGACTCATGAGTCAGGTCTGGCCAAGAAAGTTCCATTTACCCAATAGTGACACGCCAGTTGTCTTTTGAACGCGTCCGCGCTGCGGGACTAATTAGACTAATTTCTCTGTGAATATGATTCTGATTGTAATAAAACACACAGTGTTTTGAATCTAAAAATGTGGATAACACAACGTGTCCCTTGGACAGTGCTTCTACTGTCCACTGAAGTCTTCTTCTGGAGTTTGGCAAACGCTTGTGCTTCCTGCTAGATTGCCCCCGGTGGCCGTTTGGTAATTAGATTAGATTAGGTCTAATATTAGATTCAAGAAAGAAAGAATAATATTCCGATGCAAAAACAATGTTTCCCATTTTTCAAATGTCAAACTATGTTTTCAGAAAGTCATGGTGCGGATCCCTGGTCACTGACGGGTACTTTCGTTAATTTTGAACGGTAATGTTTAATTTCCCTACCACTAATTAGTATGCACGGGGCGTGCATGAGGAGGAGTGCGTTAGTGAGTGTCTGGAAGTGGGCGAGCGCTTTGCGCTCGATTTCGTGTGCACTCTGTGCGCACTTTGGCAGTTGTGCTTTGCACGGCCTCACAGGACTTATAGGCCTCTCGCCAGCTTGTGGCGCTCCGGCATAATAACTACAATACTACTAGATAATAATAAGAATAATAAGAATATTATTATTATTATTATTATTATTATTATTATTATTATTATTATTATTATTATTATTATTATTATTATTATTATTATTATTATTATTATTATTATTATTATTATTATTATTATTATTATTATTATTATTATTATTATTATTATTATTATTATAATATGCTTTTGTTTAGTTCTTGTTGTTCTGGGCTAAATCTGTCCATTACATAACATACTATTGGCTATGAACTAGAACACATTTGTTATCAATATCGCATGCGTCCATAAATCTGAGGCCTACTGTTCTCGTGGAAGTAAAAGTGAGTCTGGAGCCCGGCGATATCGGCATCCATCCTCTTCCGCTCATCCGGGGCCGGGTCGCGGGGGCACCAGTCCGAGCAGCGTGCCGTATCAGCATGTCTTTTTTAAATAAGAAAATAAACCCTCCAGTGGCAAAAGTCAACATTTTCCCACAGAAAAAAATGAGCTTGAAATCAGAAGCGGTGTCGGGAAGTATAAGGTCAAATAAAAAGCAGAGTAAATAAATCTTGTTGCTGCTAAAATGAAGAGTCTTGTTCAGTGGAATTCAATTTTTTTTTTGGGCAAATTAGTGATGCAACGATACTGTCTTGACACAGTTTGATACCTGCACCGCAATTAGGGATGTCCACGTTTTAAAGAAATAAGAAATAACGTTTTAAACCCGCATCGCTCAAGAATTCAGCCAAAAAAATGGACTAAAATGAATTCCTTTCTTACTGGTGTTTTTATAGTAGTGAAACGATAACCTTGAAAAACATTCGCCCGTGCAGTGAAGCGGCTCGTTTCTCCACAAGCCGCTCTGCTGGAGGATCTGTCGCCTGCTCGTCTCCAAGGAGATACTCTTACTTTGCCTCGGACGTTCCAAACAACTGCCAAAACTGATCCATCTTCATGCAGAAAGTTCGTCTCCATGGAGTTGAGCAGGTGGCGACCGAAATATGTTCACTGGTTAATTGGCACGTTCCATTCATTTCCTTCTCTTACGTACACTTGCAGTACACGGTTGCGCCACCAGAGAGCGTACAATTGTCCCTGTACAACCGTGACGTCTCTGGGTGTGGGGGGAAAAAGTGTGCTGAATTCGAGTAAAAATGGATTTGTCTCGAACCTGATTGAAACTGCAGCATTTATGGACTTTTATGAATCAAACATGAAGGAAACGGATTGGATTGTTCAGCTTTTTGCGTGAGAGAAACTATAAGTCTTTTCACAGCTCAAGCTTAAGATACGTGACGTTAGCAACTTCACACCTCGGCTCTTTATTTAAGAGCGGTTTATGAGATAAGATTTAACCTTTATTTGTCCCACGATGGGGAAATTCCATTGTTGCAACACAGAGGTGGCACAGAAACGGATTAGGGACTGAAGTATCATAATAGAAACTGAAAAAACAATACAAAACTGAAAAAAACAATAAAAACAATAGAAAAAACAAACAGGAAAAAAACAATAAAAAACAATAAGAAACTGTTATATTCTTAATAAAAATAACACTTATTTACAGCTGATCCTAATCCAACCTAAAATTATATTTTGACTCAACACTTTGAATATATTTGGGGGGCTCAATAGTAATCTTGAATATTAATTGAATTATAATCGTGAATGTGTACGTTAGTGGGGAATGTTATATTTGCGCTGGTTTCACTGAGGTTTTTTTTGGGTTTTTTTTGCTCTATTTTGAAAAACACTCAACAGAGAATCCTATGAAAATGTTGCGCTTTTACCATATTTTTCTGGAGTATAAGTCGCACTAGGCAAACTAAAAAAAACATATCTAAGTTGCACTGGAGTATGAAATGCAGTTGCAAGTGTGAAAATAACAAATAATATGACATAAGTCTCTCTGGAGTATAAGTCGCACCCCGGCCAAAACTATAAAAAAATTGCGACTTATAGTCCGGAAAATACGGTAAATGTTTTCTTACATGTCTCATGTTTAAAATGTTACATAAGATGACCTTTATTTGTCCCACAATGGGGAAATTTCAATGTTGCAACACCAAAGTATAATAATAAAAAAACAATAATTTATGTTTATATTCATATTTATTTATTCTGTCTGCTTTCATCCAGACGTTTATTAACTCTCACTTCTTTAATCTCACAATGCATTTTTTTTTTGGCCGATACCAGTGAAAAATAAAAGGAAAAGGAGAAAAGGGAAACTGTTCGGGGCTAATTGAAAACGATGCTAATCAAGCGAAACGGGTGAACAAAATCCTCCTATAGAAGGTGTCAGATTTTCCTTGTAATGTACTGCATCTCTGCTTGATAAAATGTCCTAAAGAGAATCTCCTTTCGGTGGTTTGTATAGGTTTAGACTGAACTTTCACATTTGTGTCCGTTTCCGTCATTTCCAGGCTCAAGAACATCGAGACGCTGTCCAACTTCCTCCGCTCGGTGCTGCTGCTCTCTCCAGGTAAAGTATATCGTACTTTTAATGCGTTTAACACCGCCGAAAAGTCTGATCGTTATCCGATTTCTGGAGTTATCAGATTATTGAAATGTCGTGTGCCGTCTTGACGTGCGTAATCTGATTTCTCACCGATCGTTTACACTGTTGACAAGGCAAATGGTGCAAACATAGACATAAAATGAAAGGGAAAATGTTCAGGTTTGAAGGAGGTGTTTTAAAATGTGTTGTACTTTGTGTCCAAATACAACAGTTGCTCTAGAAATCCGCAGAAGAACCGAGACGTGTCACTGGGTTGTTTTTGATGATTAGATTTCTCTTGATCAGATTTCTCTTGCACATGTTAAAGTTGTCGAAATCAAATAGACACTCATCGATTCTAAAACCTAGATATGAACAAGTTTTGATCAAACAAAAAACTACAAAATATGACTTTTCCCGAACCGTTTTAGAAGGACCTCGAGCTTTGTCAGAACTGGTGTAAGAACACATTGTAACGGGAACAAAGTGCTGTTATTTTATGTCGAAACTTGCTGTCTATTGTGTAAGAACATCAACGTCGAGTATCGAACCTTCTCCGTAGCATCGGAATGGAGCTTCGCCCCATTTTAGACCAAGAATAGTCTTGTTTTAGACCTGGTTTAGCCACATTTTAGACCAAGAATAGTCCTGTTTTTAGACCTGGTTTAGCCCCATTTTAGACCAAGAATAGTCCTGTTTTAAACTTGGTTTAGCCCCATTTTAGACCAAGAATAGTCCTGTTTTAAACTTGGTTTAGCCCCATTTTAGACCAAGAATGGTCCTGTTTTAGATCTGGTTTGGCCACATTTTAGACCAAGAATAGTCCTGTTTTAGCCCCATTTTAGACCAAGAATAGTCCTGGTTTAGCCCCATTTTAGACCAAGAATAGTCCTGTTTTAGCCCCATTTTAGACCAAGAATAGTCCTGGTTTAGCCCCATTTTAGACCAAGAATAGTCCTGTTTTAGCCCCATTTTAGACCAAGAATAGTCCTGTTTTAGACCTGGTTTAGCCACATTTTACACCAAGAATAGTCCTGTTTTAAACTTGGTTTAGCCCCATTTTAGACCAAGAATAGTCCTGTTTAAGCCCTGGTTTAGCCCTATTTTAGACCAAGAATAGTCCTGTTTTTAGACCTGGTTTAGCCACATTTTAGACCAAGAATAGTCCTGTTTTAAACTTGGTTTAGCCCCATTTTAGACCAAGAATAGACCTGTTTTAGCCCCATTTTAGACCAAGAATAGTCCTGGTTTAGCCCCATTTTAGACCAAGAATAGTCCTGTTTTAGACCTGGTTTAGCCACATTTTATACCAAGAATAGTCCTGTTTTAAACTTGGTTTAGGCACATTTTAGACCAAGAATAGTCCCGTTTTAGCCCCATTTTAGACCAAGAACAGTCCTGGTCTAGCCCCATTTTAGACCAAGGATAGTCCTGTTTTAGACTTGGTTTAGCCCCATTTTAGACCAAGAATAGTCCTGTTTTAGACCTGGTTTAGCCCCATTTTAGACCAAGAATAGTCCTGTTTTAGACCTGGGTTAGCCACATTTTAGACCAAGAATAGTCCTGTTTTAAACTTGGTTTAGCCACATTTTAGACCAAGAATAGTCCTGTTTTAGACCTGGTTTAACCCCATTTTAGATCAAGAATAGTCCTGTTTTAGACCTGGTTTAACCCCATAGTCCTGTTTTAGACCGGGTTTAGACCCATGTTAGACCAAGAATAGTCCTCGGGTTACGTCCGTACGTCACGTTACGAGGCGTGATTCTATTTTAAGCCTGGTCAAAAGGGGAAGTGGCTTTTCTCCACGTGGTTCAGTGTTTTTTCCAGTGGCGTCATTTGGTTTTGTCATTCAAACGTCGTCGCGCACGGAACAACTATATGAACCGAGGAGATACGTTTTTTGCATCAGGCTGTTGTCGGTGTCGCGGTTTTATACGTTTAAAAAGAGGACACGATTATGATCACAATAGAGCTGGCAGAAAATGGGGGGGAAAAAAAGTCAATTTGAATGTTTGCAAATGGCTTTTCAAGATAATCTAATGCTTTCTGCAACTATAACCACGGGATCTTAACCCAAACTCAGCCTGTAGTTTTGACACGTTAATGGAAGATTATCCTGTTTACAAAAATGAATATATCCACTCATCGTTCAATAAAAAACGATAAAGCTATATTTTTTTCTGTGCTTATTCATCTTGTGTTAATTTTCTTTGCAAAAATGCCAGGCTTTTTGTTGTTTTTTTGTAATACAGTGAGATTTGAGCTGTAGTGGGTTGAATAAGTTAATTACAGTTTAATTGTGCATTCATTTTAATCTGTTTCTGATTTGGTGATGTTAGCTAATGCTGCTTCGCATTAATAGACTAATCCAGGCTGTGAAAAAATTAATGTAATGTTGTTGTTTTTTTAATCGTTATCAGGACTGTACAGACTGTAAAACACACATGAAAAGAACGTTTTATGGTAAAGACGGCAACAGTTTTAAGTCAAAATGTCAAAAAATAATAAACAATTTCTGTTTTTTTACACTTATTACTATTTCAGTTTTTTTTCTTCTTCCAAGAACCCTTCCAGTCACTATATTTCAGCCCTCATTTGAGTTTTAAAAAGAAGTCTCAATGTTTAATAGAAATAATCATTTGACTACCGTATTTTCCTGAGTTTAAGACGCTCTGGAGTATAAGTCGTAAGTGTCTGGTATGTTAACGTAACATATGAACAGTTATTCAGATAACTATAGCATAAAGAACATGCTAACAAGTTTAGCAAAGCATCAGTTTTACCCCAAATCACTAAATCCATTGAATTCTTCTTCCTCTGTGTCACTTCTAAACAACTCCACAAACTCCAGAGGTAGAGGAAGTGCAGATTCTTCTTCTGCATCGCTTAGAGCCTAGAGCGCCCTCTTGTGGTTGCCAGGGTGAAAATAACAAATAACATCACATATATATAAGTCGCTCTGAAGTATAAGTCGGCCAAACTATAAAAAAAAGTTGCTGCCCGACTGTCAGCCTGGTTTATTCTCTTATCGCCTCTTTTTGTCATAGTTTTACAGTTTCTCTTGTTTCTGATGTGATGATTGGCGCTGTTCAGGTTGTGGTTGTTGTTGTCGTCGTTGTTGTCGTTCTCGTCGTCGTCGCAGTTGTTGTCATCTCCTGTTAAGTGCGTCTTCGTTGTTGTAACCCCTGACCTCTGCTCCTCCTGCAGACGACCTGCTGTGCTGCTTGTACCTGTGTCTGAACCAGCTGGGCCCCGCCTACTTGGGCATGGAGCTGGGCGTGGGAGAAACGGTGCTGATGAAGGCTGTGGCTCAGGCGACGGGTGAGAATCAGTGTGAAACTGAAGGACACACATTATGCAAAATGTACTTAAAGCTTGAACAAAATAGTCCAAAGAAACATGTTACTTTTAAATCATGTAATATTGTTTCCTCATTAAAAAAGAAAGAAAGAAAAAAGACAAAACCATGTTATTTTTAAACCATCTTACATTGTTCCCTCATTAAAAAAAGACAAAAAAAAATATTACTTTTACTTTTTAACCAACTAACATTGTTCCCTCATTCAAAAAAAGAAAGAAAGGAAAAAAAGACAAATATGTTACTTTTAAACCATATAACATTGTTCCCTCATTATTAAAAGAAAAAGACAAAAACCTGGAGTTGTATTTAGCTTCACGCTTGTTTCACCCTGTTTACGAGGTCCTCTCCCTCTGGGCCTCGGTCACACACGCAGCAGGACCGTGTGTTTACGAGGTCCTCTCCCTCTGGGCCTCGGTCACACACGCAGCAGGACCGTGTGTTTACGAGGTCCTCTCCCTCTGGGCCTCGGTCACACACGCAGCAGGACCGTGTGTTTACGAGGTCCTCTCCCTCTGGGCCTCGGTCACACACGCAGCAGGACCGTGTGTTTACGAGGTCCTCTCCCTCTGGGCCTCGGTCACACACGCAGCAGGACCGTGTGTTTACGAGGTCCTCTCCCTCTGGGCCTCGTTCACACACGCAGCAGGACCGTGTGTTTACGAGGTCCTCTCCCTCTGGGCCTCGGTCACACACGCAGCAGGACCGTGTGTTTACGAGGTCCTCTCCCTCTGGGCCTCGGTCACACACGCAGCAGGACCGTGTGTTTACGAGGTCCTCTCCCTCTGGGCCTCGGTCACACACGCAGCAGGACCGTGTGTTTACGAGGTCCTCTCCCTCTGGGCCTCGGTCACACACGCAGCAGGACCGTGTGTTTACGAGGTCCTCTCCCTCTGGGCCTCGGTCACACACGCAGCAGGACCGTGTGTTTACGAGGTCCTCTCCCTCTGGGCCTCGTTCACACACGCAGCAGGACCGTGTGTTTACGAGGTCCTCTCCCTCTGGGCCTCGTTCACACACGCAGCAGGACCGTGTGTTTACGAGGTCCTCTCCCTCTGGGCCTCGGTCACACACGCAGCAGGACCGTGTGTTTACGAGGTCCTCCCCCTCTGGGCCTCGTTCACACACGCAGCAGGACCGTGTGTTTACGAGGTCCTCTCCCTCTGGGCCTCGTTCACACACGCAGCAGGACCGTGTGTTTACGAGGTCCTCCCCCTCTGGGCCTCGGTCACACACGCAGCAGGACCGTGTGTTTACGAGGTCCTCCCCCTCTGGGCCTCGTTCACACACGCAGCAGGACCGTGTGTTTACGAGGTCCTCTCCCTCTGGGCCTCGTTCACACACGCAGCAGGACCGTGTGTTTACGAGGTCCTCTCCCTCTGGGCCTCGGTCACACACGCAGCAGGACCGTGTGTTTACGAGGTCCTCTCCCTCTGGGCCTCGGTCACACACGCAGCAGGACCGTGTGTTTACGAGGTCCTCTCCCTCTGGGCCTCGGTCACACACGCAGCAGGACCGTGTGTTTACGAGGTCCTCTCCCTCTGGGCCTCGGTCACACACGCAGCAGGACCGTGTGTTTACGAGGTCCTCTCCCTCTGGGCCTCGGTCACACACGCAGCAGGACCGTGTGTTTACGAGGTCCTCTCCCTCTGGGCCTCGGTCACACACGCAGCAGGACCGTGTGTTTACGAGGTCCTCTCCCTCTGGGCCTCGGTCACACACGCAGCAGGACCGTGTGTTTACGAGGTCCTCTCCCTCTGGGCCTCGTTCACACACGCAGCAGGACCGTGTGTTTACGAGGTCCTCTCCCTCTGGGCCTCGTTCACACACGCAGCAGGACCGTGTGTTTACGAGGTCCTCTCCCTCTGGGCCTCGGTCACACACGCAGCAGGACCGTGTATTTACGAGGTCCTCCCCCTCTGGGCCTCGTTCACACACGCAGCAGGACCGTGTGTTTACGAGGTCCTCTCCCTCTGGGCCTCGTTCACACACGCAGCAGGACCGTGTGTTTACGAGGTCCTCTCCCTCTGGGCCTCGGTCACACACGCAGCAGGACCGTGTGTTTACGAGGTCCTCTCCCTCTGGGCCTCGGTCACACACGCAGCAGGACCGTGTGTTTACGAGGTCCTCTCCCTCTGGGCCTCGGTCACACACGCAGCAGGACCGTGTGTTTACGAGGTCCTCTCCCTCTGGGCCTCGGTCACACACGCAGCAGGACCATGTGTTTACGAGGTCCTCTCCCTCTGGGCCTCGTTCACACACGCAGCAGGACCATGTGTTTACGAGGTCCTCTCCCTCTGGGCCTCGTTCACACACGCAGCAGGACCATGTGTTTACGAGGTCCTCTCCCTCTGGGCCTCGTTCACACACGCAGCAGGACCATGTGTTTACGAGGTCCTCTCCCTCTGGGCCTCGTTCACACACGCAGCAGGACCGTGTGTTTACGAGGTCCTCTCCCTCTGGGCCTCGGTCACACATGTGTGAATAAAGCCAGAGCTGAAATCTCAGGCAGGTCAATGTGTGACTAAAGTCAGAACATTGCCAGTGCCACTGCTCATTTGTTGGGTTATGAGCTCTGTTTCCATGGTGACGCGATGTAGTTCAGTTCCATTTTAATTCAATCGAAATAAGTAAATGATATGACGCAGGACATTGTTATAGTGATAGAATACAACGTGTGAAGGAGGGTCACAGCTGAGCGTTCATTACTACACTAGCATGTCTGTCAAGCTAGCTTTTCTCTATTTCCCTGTGGTAATTTTCTGCTGCCAGTAGATGGAGCGCTTATGCCAAAGTGAAGGTATAAGATCAGAATGTGTCCTTAAAAACAAAACCATTGGATCTGACATCATTCTTATTCGAGTGATGTAATCCATGGATGTTTAGACGCCGGATGTTTTGACCCGGGTGTTTTAACGCCGGATGTTTTTTTAACGCCGGATGTTTTTTTTTAACGCCGGGTGATTTTTTTTAACGCCGGATGTTTTTTTTAACGCCGGATGTTTTTTTTAATGCCGGATGTTTTTTTTAATGCCGGATGTTTTGACGCCGGATGTTTTGACGCCAAATGTTTTTCTAACGCCGGATGTTTTGACACCGGATGTTTTAAGGCGGAGTCTTGGTGTTTTTAGGTCGACAGTTGGACAAGATCAAGGCGGAGTCGCAGGAGAGAGGCGACCTGGGCCTCGTGGCCGAGAGCTCGCGCAGTAACCAGCGGACAATGTTCCAGCCGGCGAGTCTCACCGCCGCCGCCGTCTTCAAGAAACTCAAGGAGATCGCGGCCATGAGCGGGAATTCTGTGAGTTTGACCCGTTTTCAATCACGCGCGCGGTTTTGTAAAGAGCGATTCTGCGTCGGGTTAACGTTATTTTACAGCAGTCGTGGCAGGGTGTTTGGAACGATGGGTTAGGGTTAGGGTTTTGTTCACCCCGTTTCCACACGCACCGGTACATACTGTTGAGAACAAGTACAAACCTCTGTAAAACAAACGAGATTGTGTCGGAAAAGGTGTTTACAGTGATTTACAGATTTGAAAATTCCTTGTTTTTGGGTAATTCCCGGCTCTATCGGCGCAAAATAAGTTCGTTAGGCTGAATTCACGATCACACATTTATATGAAGTGGATATTAAAATTCACAATTGAACTCTTCAATTTAGTAGAAATAATAACAAAATGCATAAACATTTATTTACGTTTTTAATCGTCTATTTAAAAATACAACAAATCTGATGCATTGAGGACAAATGGGGAATGACACGGACATAAACAAACAGGGTGTTGTCTGTTTTTTGCTGTTTTTGTTGTTCTCACTATTGTGTTAATATAAAAACCTCCAAAAAAAAACAGGTTAATGGAAAAAAACTATTATATATATTGAAAAACAAAAACGTGTTGATATAAAAAAAACACGTTAATAAATATATATATATATATATATATATATATGTATGTTTATAAAACATGTCGATAAAAAAAACAAAAAACGATATATATATATATATATAATATAAAAACTTTAATATTAAACTTTAATATTAAAAAAAAACAATTGTGCCAGTGCAGAAGTAAATATTGGTGCTAAATATCAGCTGTCATTGGCCTTCCCGAATACTGTACAGAGAGTATGGTTGCCTATGGTTACCACACACAGCGTTTCCCCTGGTCTGGTTTAGAATGTGACCATTTCTTTCAGCGTTGAGCCTTTATTCATCTGCAGTGGCAGCTCCATATGTATAACATATCTCTCACTCGCTCAAAACAATTAAGCTTCTTTCATATTGCTTCAGTCGCGTTTGTTCTGAATTGTGACTCCCGCTCTTTCCTTTTCTCTTTATTCTTTTGCATTCTCTTCGCTCTCGGCCGCTCCTCCTGTGAATCTCAATTTCCCGCCGTCGTCGCCGCCGCTTCAGGCCATGAATAAGAAAATCGACATCATCAAAGGGCTCTTCGTGGCGTGCCGTTTCTCCGAAGCGCGCTACATCGTCAGGTAAAGTCGCCCGTTGCACGCAGTTGCAGCGTGTCGCCTGCAGAGGGCAAACGCGCTCGCGAAACGTGGAGCGATTACAGTGACCTCATCTGTTACAGGGGTCGACCAGTCAAACTATTATTTCTATTGGACTTAGACTTTTTTAATACATTATCAACAAAATACAGGTCCAAAAAGGGATTCTAGATAATAATAGACAATAAGTACAAATAAAGTGAATTACTGCTATTTTTTTGACATTTTGATTTGATAATGCCGCTGACATGTTAAGTCCAGATATCGCTTACTTTTTTAGAAATACTAATCCCGATGAGTCATTTAATGGGTTTAATTTAATGTAGAATTGTTATGTTACATATATTTAGGCAGATAAGTCTACATGTAAAACAAAATGGGGACAAAGTTAAATGTCTTTTGTCAGCAGAAACAAGGGGAAATGTTATATATTTGTTTAATTTAATTGTCAAAAAGCAGCAATAATATCTGATCATACATTTATATAATAGAGTTAGATTTTACTGGACCCGTCATCAGGTTTTCTTCTGTATATTTTTACTTCAGGCCCATTTTTCTTATTCCACTGGTTTAATATTCAGCTTGAAATAAGAAATAAATCAAATGTTCTTGTTAGAGCTGTGCAATTAATCATATTTTAATCAAGATAAAAGCGTCTGGTTTGGAGCAGAGTCCAACACATTTTTTAGGTCAAAGCAGAACTAGAGAAGTAACTTTGGCGACAGAGCACCCCCTGCAGCTCTCTAGAGAAACTACACTGTCAGAGAACGGACACAAAAGCCTGAAATAAGTCTGTATAATTACACACACAAACATTTAACGTTGCCAAATGTAAAAAAAGAGCCAGGTTTTCTCAAATGGAGGCGACAACAGGCACTTTAAACAGCCAAAATATGCATTTTCTTAAATTTGTTTCTATTTTTAAAGAAAATTAAACCTAAATCACTTAACAGAGAGCGAAAAATGAAATATAAAGAACACAGGACGCACACAACATTCAAAGAAACTAAATCACTGCTTTTCAAAATAAATAAGACGGTCAAATTGATCAGAATGTAATTTTTTCCTTTTGAGTCTGTGATTGTTGGTCAGGTTTATATCGTCTTCGTCTTTGTGATTGTGATGGCCTTTTCTGCCGCCAAAAGTAAGCTCCAAACGTATCCATTTACTGTGTCCATGGCAGGAGTTTGAAGGTGTAAATACATCGTTCTAAAGTGGGATTAGTGTGATGTCGATCCTGTTTATTTATGTTAATTAAGAAAATACAACATTTAACCATCACAAGGACTTACAATGCCGTCACTTTGTTCTCCTTTAAACCACTTTCAGTGATTAAAAGTCTGTATTGTTTATGTTCAGCGACTGTGTTTTTACTAAGACCAAATGGAATTATAAATTGTGATGGATTAATTTGCTCCTCTCATCGCTCAACCCTTGATTGACAGGTCGCTGGCCGGGAAGCTGAGGATTGGCCTGGCCGAGCTCAGCGTTCTGTCGGCGCTGAGCCAAGCGGTGTGTCTGACTCCGCCCGGACAAGGTAACGCCCACACGCGAGCGCTGAACATCACACCTTCACATGGCGTTCTACACTTCACTCTGATGTTTGAGTGTTTTAAAAGAAACCGTAGCCCAGGTGTAAACGAATTACACTTTCCAAAGCCTGGATAATTACACTTGTGGACACTATTAACTAGCACTACCATATTTTCCGGAGTATAAGTCGCACCAGCCAAAAAGAAATGCTTAATAGAGAAGAAAAAAACATATATAAGTCGCACTGGAGTTTGAGTCTAATTTTTTGGGGAAAGAAATGCACTTTTAAATAATAACAAATGAGAGAACATGGTGAATAGGTGTACATATGCTAACGGTAACACCTTCAGCTACATGACGTATGCTAACACCTTCAGCTACCTGACGTATGCTAACGCTAACACCTTCAGCTACATGACGTATGCTAACACCTTCAGCTACATGACGTATGCTAACGCTAACACCTTCAGCTACATGACGTATGCTAACGCTAACACCTTCAACTACATGACGTATGCTAACGCTAACACCTTCAGCTACATGACGTATGCTAACGCTAACACCTTCAGCTACATGACGTATGCTAACGCTAACACCTTCAACTACATGACGTATGCTAACGCTAACACCTTCAGCTTCATGACGTATGCTAACGCTAACACCTTCAGCACTAAATCCATTGAATTCTTCTTCCTCTGTGTCACTTCTAAACAACTCAACAAACTCCAGAGGAAGAGGAAGTGCAGATTCTTCTTCTGCGTCGCTTAGAGCCTAGAGCGCCCTCTTGTGGTTGTCAATGTGAGAATAACGAATCATATCACAAATAAGTCGCACCCCGGACACAACTATGAAAAAATGTGCCACTTATAGCCCGGAAAATACGGTAATTAGGACTTAATGTTCAATTCAGATCAGAGAAACTTAATGTAGTCGTGGGGTTTGAAAAGGCAAATGTTTTAATCAAACCATTTAAGTTTGACTCTATTTTCCTGTCAATAAAGCTTAAATAAAATGAAATGAAGAGAAAAGGCAGAGAAATATGTTTTAAACGTACAGTATTTCAGTTGATTTATTAAGCTCACCATCAAACACTATCAAACTCTGATCTGCGTTTGCTTTGAACCTTATTGACCAATAAAAACACCAAAAAGATGAAGGTTTAGCTCTTAAATTTGGAGCTTATTTCTGACATTGAAGCGTTCGATAATGACTCACTTTCCATACGTTTGTGGACATTTACTCTGCTTTTCCTTTAATTACACATGTTTTTTTACGACCTAAAATGAAAAACAGCCACACATGGTCCTCAGTGAAGCCTCCACAGTGCAGAGGAAGTCATTTTACAGAATCGGAAAAGCTTATTCTGTTGCAACGAGACAGACTTTCTTTACGTCCTGCGTTTGTTTGTCCTCCTTTTACTCGTATAATATAAAACGATTAGAGACGGAAGTGCTTTTCTCATTGTTGACAAAACGTAGACCGTGTAGAAGCAGAACATTCAAACTGTAATAAAACCAGGACAAAAATACAGACAAAAAACAGAATAAATAAACGTGATGAACACAAATCACACAATGAATATTAATTTGAAGCCGCGGTCAGCGTCGGTCATGAAATATTTATTCCAATTTATACAGTGGAATTATTCACCTGCCCACGATGAATAGTAAACAAACGCGTTCTCTCGCTTTGTTCAGATTTTCAGACTCTAAACGAGGCTCATTTAGCCGCTCGTTTGACTCGGTGACGTTTGTTGCTGTGAGTTTTTCATTTGTTTCCCTGTTATTTAATCGAGTACATCGGGTAAATTGATTATTCTCTGACGGACAAATCTCTCCTCGCTCGTTTGTGCGTTGAATAAATACTGCAGCGCTTCAACTCCTGCGATGGGAAAGTGAGGCATTAGACTTTGATCACGCGGCCTGACAGACGGAACACGCTACACGCAGCCATCGGTGTGAAAACGCGTACTAAAATACTTCAAAATGGAAATAGAAAGGGCGTGCAATGCGATTAATTATCCCTTTCGAAAGTGTGATTATATTTGATCTCGCTCACAGTACACAGAAAAAAGAAAGTATGCATGAAAAATACTTCTGGAGCACTTGCACTTGACTGCTGCGTCTTTACGTTTCAGGCAGCAGTTTGATGCAGTCACACGGGGATGAAGTTGTAAATATGTTGTTTCCTCGCTCTCTGCTTTTCCGGAACGTTCACAAATAGATGTTTTTTTCCCTGGTCTTTTATTCCCTCAGATTTCCCTCCCGCTGTGATCGACGCAGGGAAAGGAATGAGCTCCGACAACCGCCGCGCCTGGATCGAGGAGAAGACGCTCATCCTCAAACAGACCTATTGGTAAAGGCCTGGTTTAGTCCTGGTTTAGTCCTGGTTTAGTGGTGGTTTAACCTGGTTTAGTGCTGGTTTAGTCCTGGTTTAGACCTGGTTTAGTCCTGGTTTAGTGGTGGTTTAGTGCTGGTTTAGTCCTGGTTTAGTCCTGGTTTAGTGCTGGTTTAGTCCTGGTTTAGTCCTGGTTTAGTGCTGGTTTAGACCTGGTTTAGTCCTGGTTTAGTCCTGGTTTAGTCCTGTTTTAGACCTGGTTTAGACCTGGTTTAGACCTGGTTTAGTGCTGGTATAGTCCCGGTTTAGTCCTGGTTTAGTCCCGGTTTAGTCCCAGTTTGGACCTGGTTTAGTCCCAGTTTGGACCTGGTTTAGTCCCAGTTTAGACCTGGTTTAGTTTGTTGTGGCGTCGTATTATCACGACTCTAGTTTCCTTTGTCTATATCAGAAGAATCAACTCTTCATTCTAATGACATCACAGTTTGGTTTATTCACGGCTGACGAAACCTCAGACTATATGCATTTTATTCTTTATTGATTCTTTTATTGACCCCACTACACGAGTCTCTGCGGCATCGCCTCCACCCGCTCCACCCGCTCCGCCAATCCAAACTATCACATTTATTCACTTTGGGGAATAAATTAACCGTGCGAGGGTCTCACCGCAGAAGCGCGTTTTCTGAAGCGCCGTCCCTTTGAGCTCCAATTGATTTCTTTTTACTTTCCCTTCTCTCCCCCCCGTCCATTCTCTCCCCCCGTCCCTTCTCTCCCTCCCGTCCCTTCTCTCCCCTGTCCCTTCTCTCCCCCGTCCCTTCTCTCCCCCCCGTCCATTCTCTCCCCCCGTCCCTTCTCTCCCCCCGTCCCTTCTCTCCCTCCCGTCCCTTCTCTCCCCTGTCCCTTCTCTCCCCCGTCCCTTCTCTCCCCCCCGTCCATTCTCTCCCCCCGTCCCTTCTCTCCCTCCCGTCCCTTCTCTCCCTCCCGTCCCTTCTCTCCCCTGTCCCTTCTCTCCCCCGTCCCTTCTCTCCCCCCGTCCATTCTCTCCCCCGTCCCTTCTCTCCCCCCGTCCCTTCTCTCCCCCCGTCCATTCTCTCCCCCCATCCCTTCCCTTCTCTCCCCCCGTCCCTTCTCTCCCCCCCGTCTCTTCCCTTCTCTCCCCCCGTCCCTTCTCTCCCCCCCGTCCCTTCTCTCCCCCCGTCCATTCTCTCCCCCCCATCCCTTCCCTTCTCTCCCCCCGTCCCTTCTCTCCCCCCGTCCCTTCCCTTCTCTCCCCCCGTCCCTTCTCTCCCCCCGTCCCTTCCCTTCTCTCCCCCCGCCGTTCCCCCCCCCCCCCCCCGGCCAGCGAAATGCCCAATTACGACGTGCTCATCCCGGTTCTGCTAAAGGAGGGCGTCGATGAACTCCCCAAACGCTGCAAACTCACTCCAGGTAACGCCCACGCCAGCCTCACAAAAACACTCCGCTTCAAGTTTCCCACATTTGTGACGTCTAAGTCTGAGATCTGGACGGCTTTTTTCCTTTATAATCCAATACCAAATCATCTCCAGACGCGTGTCGCACTCTCTCCCACCAGGGATGTCGAGATGATTCCGTTAATAGTTCATCTTGATTGCTCGGGTCGCAGTATAATCGCAAGAGCTAAAAAATATTTTGGCATTTGATACCGTGACATTGTTAATTCCAACTGCCTGTTTTACGTTAGCCTGTTGGGGCAAGCTAGCTTTAGTATTTTATTATTTTACTTACATTTAATAACAAATGTCAACGTTATTTCCTTCTGTTTTAATCCTGATGAACGTCGTACCGGTAGAAAGTAATATCTGGTTTAGGGCTGCAACCAATTCATCGATTTATCGCAGCTAATCGGTTATAAAAAGTAGTAGAATCATCGTTAAATGGTCTGTACGTGCGGTTAGAGTGATTACTTAATTCATCAGTAAATGTTCTCCGTTTCTCCACTTCACAAATTGAGTAAAAGCGTCGCATTGAAGGTCCGTTTGGGTTCTGAACAACGGTCAAAATTCATCTAGCAATTGTTCTTTTGATTAATTCATGAGCGAAATGATCATTATTCACAGCCCCAGTGCGGTTTTCAACGTACGCAGTATTTTGAGCTCTCAAGGAAAGGTACAAGCGCACGTTTAAAGGCCAATGACGGCACAGTCGCTGCTCGATACGTCTCCTTTAAGTTGTAATGACCGTATAAAACCTGCAGTTGCCGCGGGATTCCTGGCATTGTTTGGTTTTGCCGTTCATATTTCCGTCTCATTTCATCAGAATCCATCATTTCAAACGCAAATTGCAAATCCATTCAACACTTATTGCCTCCACCGTTTGGTCCGTGTCTCGCGACGCACTCGACGCCGCGATACTCCGCCCCGACACGTACGGCGCTCGCCAGACGTTTTGAAATCCAATATCTGGGCCTGGATCTACCTCCGGCTCCGCATCGATCGCTCGGAGGAGGTCGGTCGCTTATTCCGCTCCAGTCGTTCATCACGGCGACGGCCCCCGAACGGAGGATCAAGTTCCAATTACGCCGACGTCGTGCAGCTCGCCATGAGCCGGCGGACGAAGCCAATACGTGCCGCCGTCGGAACGTCTCGAATTAGACGTTAAATTGGCCCGTCTCTGGTCAGTTACCCGGCGCCGCTGCTGCCGTTTTGGAGGTTCTGAACAAGGCTGAATAAATGCTCTCTCTTTTTCCGGAGCGATGGGTCACTTCAGGGCGGTGACTGCGGGTCCCACACAAAGTCGTTTAGCGCAGTTTAACGAAATGGAAGCGTGCGCAGTTAACCCGGGCGACAGAGAGAATTCTGCAAACGACTAAATGGCCTCTAAACAAATACAAATCAAATGACTAAACGGCCTGTAAACACATTAAAATCTAATGACAAACAGCCCAACGTCGCCTTTCGCTCGGGCGAGTCTGAATCCGTCCGACACCAACTTTCGGATCGAAGTCGACTTTTTCTACCATGTCTTTTTTGCCAAATGGTTTTATTTGGACTTGTACAGATGGCTCAATTTGCACCGGGTCAGGATAATTGACCAAACGCACGTTGTTTATGGACTAAACGATAAAAATAAAGCCTCAGTTTGGGTCAAGATGGTTTTTAATCTGTACTGAATCTTGACGTGTCGAGCACTGTCCTTGGGTAGAGTTAAAAAGCACCAACGCAGCACCAGAAAAGAGTTTTTATGGTACCGCTGGTAAAAGAAAACTGCATTTAACAGTATATATTTGTTTGGTTTGGTTTTGGCTCTGTGTATAATGAATATTACAGCAATAGGTACAATAAAGGTATGGCCACCGTTCGGACGATACCTTTGAGAAACTGTTTCTTTTCCCAAAACGCAGCACAACTTTGAGCAACACGACTCTAACGAGGAGAGAATATTAACGAACGCTCCGTTCTCATTTTTAACGGAGCTTTTGTCTGCATTTTCCAGACCGTCGCGTCGTTCACAAATTTAAGATGACGCCATTGCACCTGCAACCACGAGAAAAGTTTCATTCTGATCAAGCCGAAGCGTCTCCAAAGGCGCGGACGCCTTCGCTCGCACATCCGAACAAATCAAATTAATTTAGTTTAGCTTCAGTTAAAATTTGAGCTTTTGTCACTCGGGTCGAGGCGGGCGCCGACACGCCTGCGAAAAGCGCGCGCTCGAAAGCCGTGAAAAACGAGCTGAAGAAGTGACACGTTTGGAAGCATCACCCTCGCTCGCGCCCACAAGCGTTTTTATCTGTGGTAAAAATGAGTTTGTCTCTGAACTGGCTCCGACGCGAACCTTGTGACTAGCGTCGCTTTGGCGCAAATAAATAGTTTTAATTACAGCGATGGGAGGAGTACGTGACACGGGGGAGAACACGCCAGGTATTCACAAAACCACTGTGGTACCTGGAGACGGCGGCGTGACTGTACGTTTCAAGTTAGCGATAGCATTTAGCTTCACCGCTACAATTTAAAGCTGCCGTACATGACTTTAGATTTTTTATTAGTGAATTTTGTGTTTTCCCTCAAAGATTACCGCATTTTCCGGAGTATAAGTCGCACCAGCCAAAAAATGCATAATAGAGAAGAAAAAAACATATATAAGTCTCACTGGAGAATAAGTCGCATTTTTGGGGGAAATGTATTTGATCAAATCCAAGACCAAGAACAGACATTTAATCTGTAAATGCAGTTTAGAATAATAACAGATGAGAGAACATGGTGAATAGGTGTACGTATGCTAACGCTAACACCTTCAGCTACATGACGTATGCTAACGCTAACACCTTCAGCTACATGACGTATGCTAACGCTAACACCTTCAGCTACATGAGGCACAGACAGAACTGTGGTAAGTGTCTGGTATGTTAACGTAACATATGAACAGTTATTCAGATAACTATAGCATAAAGAACATGCTAACAAGTTTACCAAAGCATCAGTTTTACCCCAAATCACTAAATCCATTGAATTCTTCTTCCTCTGTGTCACTTCTAAACAACTGCACAAACTCCAGAGGAAGAGGAAGTGCAGATTCTTCTTCTGCGTCGCTTAGAGCCTAGAGCGCCCTCTTGTGGTTGTCAATGTGAGAATAACGAATAATATCATATATAAGTCGCTCTGGAGAATAAGTCGCACCCCGGACAAAACTATGAAAAAATGTCCGACTTATATAGTCCGGAACATACAGTATAATGTAAAAGCCCCAGCTTCACTTCTGTTCTAAAGCTGTGAAAGTGAATGCATGTGAATACTAAGGGTTTGTGAACGATCGGGACGAGATGGAGAGATTTAAACACTTCCTTTTCACGGTTTGAAAATCAGGTACTGCAGCTTTAAGATCTAAGGTTTAAGATCTAACTTTTAGAGCTGGACCATATGGTAAATAAAGAATACATCCCCCCTCCTCAAAATGCTTTTTCCATTGAATTTTATTGTTTTTATTTTGATCCTAAACACGACAGACTTTGAATCGGTGCCATTTCTAAAACAAACTCCAAACCGCACGTTTTCACGGTTAAAATAACTCTAAAGCGATGAGGACGATTAGACATGATCGTTGCCCGATCTTAAAATACCCAAAGGAAATACGTTTAGGGGAAAGTGTCAGGCGCAGCGTGTGACGAGATGAAGAATGAAATGTAAAGCGGCTTTGAGCCTCTACAAAGAGCCACATGAAGAATGTATGTCAGAAATATGTCTGGAATGATAATGTTTATGTCTGATGCTAGTGACATTCAGATGCTACTGTTCTATGTTATATTATGTTATAAAATACACATACAGGGACGGCCAAATGTATTTGTAAAAGCCCAAAAGTATAAAATACTGTGTAGGCTTTTAAAAAAAATGAATATAGTATAGATTATAAACATTTCTTCCACTTGCCATTGGGTCATTTTATGTCTCCAGTTGAACAGAGTTAATGTACACGTAGTCCTAAATGTACACAACGTCCTAAATGTACATGTAGTCTTTAATGTACACAAAGTCCTAAATGTACATGTAGTCTTTAATGTACACGTAGTAGTCCTGAATGTACACATAGTCCTAAATGTACACGTAGTAGTCCTAAATGTACACATAGTAGTCTTAAATGTACACAAAGAAATCTTAAATGTACACATAGTAGTCCTAAATGTACACGTAGTTGTCTTAAATGTACACATAGTAGTCTTAAATGTACACATAGTCTTAAATGTACACATAGTAGTCTTAAATGTACACATAGTTGTCTTAAATGTACACATAGTAGTCTTAAATGTACACATAGTTGTCTTAAATGTACACATAGTAGTCTTAAATGTACACATAGTCTTAAATGTACACATAGTAGTCTTAAATGTACACGTGGTTGTCCTAAATGTACACGTGTAAACGTGGTGCATTGGACAACTGTTGGTCTCTTGTTTCACCGTGTCCTTGTGTTTCCAGGCGTCCCCCTCAGGCCCATGTTGGCTCACCCGACCAAAGGCGTGGGCGAGGTCATGAAGAAGTTTGACGAGGCGACGTTCACCTGCGAGTACAAGTACGACGGAGAGAGGGCTCAGGTGAAGTACCAGTGCTCTTCAACAGACACTCCTGCTCCCTCCTGCTCCACCTGCTCGCTCCTGCTCCCTTCTGCTCCCTCCCCTGCTCCCTCCTGCTCCCTTCTGCTCCCTCCCCTGCTCCCTCCTGCTCCCCCTGCTCGCTCCCGCTCCCTCCTGCTTGCTCCTGCTCCCTTCTGATCGCTCCCCTGCTCGCTCCTGCTCCCTCCTGCTCCCTTCTGCTCGCTCCCCTGCTCCCTTCTGCTCGCTCCCCTGCTCCCTTCTGCTCGCTCCCCTGCTCCCTTCTGCTCGCTCCCCTGCTCCCTCCTGCTCGCTCCTGCTCCCTCCTGCTCCCTTCTGCTCCCTCCTGCTCCCTTCTGCTCGCTCCCCTGCCCCGTCCTGCTCGCTCCCTCCTGCTCCCTCCTGCTCGCTCCTGCTCCCTCCTGCTCCCTCCTGCTCGCTCCCCTGCTCCCTCCTGCCCCCTCCCGCCCCCTCCCGCTCCTACTCTTCTCCCTCCTGTTCGCTCCTGCTCCCTCCTGCTCGCTCCCCCTCCTGCTTGCTCTCTCCTGCTCGCTCCCCTGCTCGCTCCTGCTCGCTCCCTCCTGCTCGCTCCCTCCTGCTCTCTCTTGCTCGCTCCCTCCTGCTCGCTCCTGCTCGCTTCCCCTCCTGCTTGCTCTCTCCTGCTCGCTCCCTCCTGCTCTCTCCTGCTCGCTCACTCCTGCTCGCTCGCTCCTGCTCACTCCCTCCGGTCCTTGGAAGTGATGAATGCCGTTGTCCCCGGTGCGTGGAACATACACACTGCTGTTTTATACATGTGCGTCGCTCGGGGCCGTGTTCAGCGAGGTGTTTGGACCATGTGTGATTTTTCCCGCCGCTCAGAGCCGCTCGGAGCCGCTCAGAGCATGTTTTCACCCGGGCGCGCGCAAGCCGAGCGCCTCCAGCTTCCACAACTCTTACTCTGCGCTCTGTTTTTCCCCTTCTCCTTTAAAATAAATGGGGTGTTCGTCAGCTCCTCGGAGGTTTTGCAGCTTGTTTTTTCCACTTTCTTTTGCTCGTGCTGTGTGGGGTTTTCACATTGTTCACAGATGTATAACATTATCAGTTATCCATCCATCCATTTTCTACCGCTTGTTCCCTTTCGGGGTCGCGGGTGACTGGAGCCTATCCCAGTGACTTCGGGCCTTAGGCGGGGTACACCCTGGACAGTGGCCAACTTGTCGCAGGACATTATCAGTTATAGTTTATATTATCATTCAAAAAACTCGTTAAAGTAGATTTAAACGTGTTTTTTTTTGCTGCAAGACTTTTAAACCCGACTTGGGATAAATTATAATATTGTTTAAAGTGCCCCCTACAGGTCGGACCACTCATTGAACTAAAATGCAGTTAAGATAAATATATTTAAAATTGTGCAAAATTCTTTCTTTTTTTTTTCTTTTTTTAAACCACCCCAGAAAACCCCCCAGACATGGAGCTTCTTTTGGGGCTTTGCGGGGAGAAAACACCCCAGACGTGGAGCTTCTTTCAGGGCTTTGCGGGGGGAAAACACCCCAGACGTGGAGCTTCTTTCAGGGCTTTGCGGGGGGAAAACACCCCAGACGTGGAGCTTCTTTCGGGGCTTTGCGGAGAGAAAACGCCCCAGACGTGGAGCTTCTTTCGGGGCTTTGCGGGGGGAAAACACCCCAGACGTGGAGCTTCTTTTAGGGCTTTGCGGAGAGAAAACACCCCAGACATGGAGCTTCTTTCGGGCTTTGCGGAGAGAAAACACCCCAGACATGGAGCTTCTTTCGGGCTTTGCGGGGGGAAACACCCCAGACGTGGAGCTTCTTTCGGGGCTTTGCGGGGGGAAAACACCCCAGACGTGGAGCTTCTTTTAGGGCTTTGCGGGGGGAAAACACCCCAGACGTGGAGCTTCTTTCGGGGCTTTGCGGGGAGAAAACACCCCAGACATGGAGCTTCTTTCGGGGCTTTGCGGGGGTAAAACACCCCAGACGTGGAGCTTCTTTTAGGGCTTTGCGGGGGGAAAACACCCCAGACGTGGAGCTTCTTTTAGGGCTTTGCGGGGAGAAAACACCCCAGACGTGGAGCTTCTTTTAGGGCTTTGCGGGGAGAAAACACCCCAGACGTGGAGCTTCTTTCGGGCTTTGCGGGGAGAAAACACCCCAGACGTGGAGCTTCTTTCAGGGCTTTGCGGGGGGAAAACACCCCAGACGTGGAGCTTCTTTCAGGGCTTTGCGGGGGGAAAACACCCCAGACGTGGAGCTTCTTTCGGGGCTTTGCGGAGAGAAAACGCCCCAGACGTGGAGCTTCTTTCGGGGCTTTGCGGGGGGAAAACACCCCAGACGTGGAGCTTCTTTTAGGGCTTTGCGGAGAGAAAACACCCCAGACATGGAGCTTCTTTCGGGCTTTGCGGAGAGAAAACACCCCAGACATGGAGCTTCTTTCGGGCTTTGCGGGGGGAAACACCCCAGACGTGGAGCTTCTTTCGGGGCTTTGCGGGGGGAAAACACCCCAGACGTGGAGCTTCTTTCGGGGCTTTGCGGGGAGAAAACACCCCAGACATGGAGCTTCTTTCGGGGCTTTGCGGGGGTAAAACACCCCAGACGTGGAGCTTCTTTTAGGGCTTTGCGGGGGGAAAACACCCCAGACATGGAGCTTCTTTCGGGCTTTGCGGAGAGAAAACACCCCAGACATGGAGCTTCTTTCGGGCTTTGCGGGGGGAAACACCCCAGACGTGGAGCTTCTTTCGGGGCTTTGCGGGGGGAAAACACCCCAGACGTGGAGCTTCTTTTAGGGCTTTGCGGGGGGAAAACACCCCAGACGTGGAGCTTCTTTCGGGGCTTTGCGGGGAGAAAACACCCCAGACATGGAGCTTCTTTCGGGGCTTTGCGGGGGTAAAACACCCCAGACGTGGAGCTTCTTTTAGGGCTTTGCGGGGGGAAAACACCCCAGACGTGGAGCTTCTTTTAGGGCTTTGCGGGGAGAAAACACCCCAGACGTGGAGCTTCTTTTAGGGCTTTGCGGGGAGAAAACACCCCAGACGTGGAGCTTCTTTCGGGCTTTGCGGGGAGAAAACACCCCAGACGTGGAGCTTCTTTCAGGGCTTTGCGGGGGGAAAACACCCCAGACGTGGAGCTTCTTTCAGGGCTTTGCGGGGGGAAAACACCCCAGACGTGGAGCTTCTTTCGGGGCTTTGCGGAGAGAAAACGCCCCAGACGTGGAGCTTCTTTCGGGGCTTTGCGGGGGGAAAACACCCCAGACGTGGAGCTTCTTTTAGGGCTTTGCGGAGAGAAAACACCCCAGACATGGAGCTTCTTTCGGGCTTTGCGGAGAGAAAACACCCCAGACATGGAGCTTCTTTCGGGCTTTGCGGGGGGAAACACCCCAGACGTGGAGCTTCTTTCGGGGCTTTGCGGGGGGAAAACACCCCAGACGTGGAGCTTCTTTCGGGGCTTTGCGGGGAGAAAACACCCCAGACATGGAGCTTCTTTCGGGGCTTTGCGGGGGTAAAACACCCCAGACGTGGAGCTTCTTTTAGGGCTTTGCGGGGGGAAAACACCCCAGACGTGGAGCTTCTTTTAGGGCTTTGCGGGGAGAAAACACCCCAGACGTGGAGCTTCTTTTAGGGCTTTGCGGGGAGAAAACACCCCAGACGTGGAGCTTCTTTCGGGCTTTGCGGGGAGAAAACACCCCAGACGTGGAGCTTCTTTTAGGGCTTTGCGGGGGGAAAACACCCCAGACATGGAGCTTCTTTCGGGGCTTTGCGGGGGTAAAACACCCCAGACGTGGAGCTTCTTTCGGGGCTTTGCGGGGGTAAAACACCCCAGACGTGGAGCTTCTTTTAGGGCTTTGCGGGGGGAAAACACCCCAGACGTGGAGCTTCTTTTAGGGCTTTGCGGGGAGAAAACACCCCAGACGTGGAGCTTCTTTTAGGGCTTTGCGGGGAGAAAACACCCCAGACGTGGAGCTTCTTTTGGGGCTTTGCGGGGAGAAAACACCGGCTGGAGAAAAGCTTAAAAACAGTCAAAGTGAGCGAGAAAGAGGGGAAAAAAGCCGATTACTGGAACGCGGCGGGAATCCACGGCGAGCCGGTCTTTCTAATATAAAAGCCGGAGGAGCTTTTGTTAATTTTGGACAGTCATGCCAATAACAAGCCTTTGAACTGGAAAGAGAAGAGCGAAAAGAGAGACGCGCCGACAAAACAAGACTCTTTTCAATCTTATTTTTCCTCTTCCCTCTATTTCTCTTATTCCTCCCTCCTTCTCCCCGTCTCCTTCCCTCTTTCCCACTTTCATCCTTGCTCTTCTCCTTTTCCTCCCTCTGTCTCTCTCCCCTCTAGAGATTTGATGCATTCTCTTTTTCATTGTTTAGAATCCAGAAAAAGAAACCACCAGCGAAAACGTCTGCCAGTGTTTTGGGGCTGATTATGTAGACCCCATTTTGACAATTCCCTGCAAATGATGTCATTAAAATCTGCCGCCTCGTTTAGCCAAAAACATAAGAGATTCCTCACGCTTAAAGGACACATATTACGTGCGCTACGTTGACACTTATGAGCTTTTAACCCTGTTCTACCACAGTTTACCACATTGAAAACATGCGTCGAGTAGCATTTAGCTTAGCGTTTAGCTTAGCATTTAGCTTCATTCACGCCCGTTTGATGAATCCCGGTTAGAAAGTCCGCTCCCCTCCGAGCCTCAGAAACACTCCGTTCTGAGTTTTCTTGTTCCACGTTGTTTTCTCAATGTAAATAAAGCATAAAATGTGCATTAAGTGTTCAAGTAAAGCTTTATTACACAACATCAACACAGAGCTGGAGAATTAAGGCTAATACGCTAAATATCCCTCTTTTTCCTTCTGTTCTTCTCTCCCTCCCTCATTATTATTTTGTTTCTTTTTTTTAAATTGAAGAAAAACACATCACAAAAATCACAAAAAAAAGGAAAATATACAAGGTACAGACTGTGCAGAACCAGAGAAAAAAGAAGTGTATATTATTTGAGATGACAGAATAATGCATCCTTCTTATGCCTATATTCTTATTCTGTCCACTTCTTACTCCTTTTTTCCTCTTCCCCTTTGCTCTCTCACTCCCTCCATCTCTCTCTCTCTCTCTCGCTCTCGCTCTCCTCTCTCTCTCTCCTGTCCCCCTCTGTCTCTCTGCAGTCGACATGTTCTTAAACCGGCCTGTAGGGGGAGCACTTGCACTCACACTGGATGTTGGATCTGGACCGTGAATAACAGACAAAAGAAACGATGCCTTTTTTTAAACTGAGATCTGAAATCACAGAAGACAATCACCGCTAACTCTGCTTCTCTTTTGGTTAAAAGTGCTATTTTAGACGATATTTACGACATTTACCCTTCAGAATTGTAGTCTAGCTTTATTTAAACAGAATTTACGGGACATTTAGTTAAGATCTTTATTACATGAGTCGACTTAAAGTGCTCTGGGTGAAAAACAGACCGCCGTGTGTCGCGCTTTTTCGTAACCAGTCTGTTAGCATGCTAGTTGTCGTTGGCTTCAAAAGGTCATTCTGATGCTCGTAAAGCGTTAAAAATGTGAGGAATTACTTTTGTTTTTAAGGCGGTGTAAAGTCCAGTCCAGCGTCTTTTAAAAATATGGAGGTTTCTCTTCAAATTGCACGTTTTCCAGACTTTTCCGTGGTTGATTTTGTATTTTTGTGTTTATTTTGTCTCTGTACTTGTATTTTTTTCTTATCTTTCACTCTTTTTAGTTATTTTGATGAAATCCTGTGAGCTTGTTGCGATAAGAGATTCTGTCGACTTATCGGTGCTTAAGTCTTGTCTTTAGTTTTCCAAGTCTTCTTTTGTCCAACCCAAACATTTAGTCAAAGTTAGTTTTGACGACAGCTTTTTATGTGTTTAGTCAGTTAAAAACGGGACAGCAAAGCCACAATTCCACTGTGGGAATGTTTTATGGCTCTTTGTCACCTTCACCTCCATCTTCTCATTTCAAATGTGTCGTTTTGTTTTAGATTCACATCCTGGAGAACGGCGACGTGCGCATTTTCAGCCGCAACCAAGAAGACAACACCACCAAGTATCCGGACATCATCTCCCGCATCCCCAAGGTGAGACGGAGCCGGGCCCTCGGGAGCACAGTGGGGTGAGGGCCCTCGGGAACACAGTGGGGTGAGGGCCCTCGGGAGCACAGTGGGGTGAGACTGCCTCGGGCCCTCGGGAGCACAGTGGGGTGAGACTGCCTCGGGCCCTCGGGAGCACAGTGGGGTGAGACTGCCTCGGGCCCTCAGTGGGGTGAGACTGCCTCGGGCCCTCCGTGGGGTGAGACTGCCTCGGGCCCTCCGTGGGGTGAGACTGCCTCGGGCCCTCAGTGGGGTGAGACTGCCTCGGGCCCTCAGTGGGGTGAGACTGCCTCGGGCCCTCAGTGGGGTGAGACTGCCTCGGGCCCTCAGTGGGGTGAGACTGCCTCGGGCCCTCAGTGGGGTGAGACTGCCTCGACTGCCTCGGGCCCTCAGTGGGGTGAGACTGCCTCGGGCCCTCAGTGGGGTGAGACTGCCTCGACTGCCTCGGGCCCTCAGTGGGGTGAGACTGCCTCGGGCCCTCAGTGGGGTGAGACTGCCTCGACTGCCTCGGGCCCTCAGTGGGGTGAGACTGCTTCGGGCCCTCAGTGGGGTGAGACTGCCTCGACTGCCTCGGGCCCTCAGTGGGGTGAGACTGCCTCGACTGCCTCGGGCCCTCAGTGGGGTGAGACTGCCTCGGGCCCTCGGGAGCAGAGAGCTGCAGATGTTCAGCTTTACACCTGTTCTGGATTTAGCTGTCGCCCTCGGCTCATGTTCTCGCCCTCGTCACGCGACACTCTCATCCAAGAAAAGAACATCTTGTTATTAAAGAGTCATAATCATGACATCATCAGTGAAAAGAGGTCAATCTAAAACCACCAGTTGCAGGAAGTGTCCAAATGTGTCCCTTATTTTCCCGTGTTAGAAGTGTGATGGAGCGAACACACCAGAGAGTCTAGTTTACGTTCAAAGTCTATGTAAACGCGCGTCTTGGCAAGAACGTGAGAAGAACGTGTGTTCATCTGATTTAGGATCAAATATGTTTGTTAATCTATATGTGAACGTGGTGTTTATCCTGGTGAACTTCAGGCCGAGCGTTTGAACACATGATCAAAGCTGTAGAATGAAGTGTTTGTAGCCGTGGAAACAAAACTAAAAATATCCTGGAAAATGATTTACAGAAACATTTGCCAACGAGTTTAAAGGGTCAATATCCGACTTCCGGCTCCATTTTTGATTATTCCACGAGTCGACTGATTATTTCTATTGTACTTTGAGGCTTTGAATACATTTCCTCTTGACGCGCCAAATGTTATAATATTCTCTTCAAATCCTGCCAAAAGTGACTCCACACGTGGCTCTTCACACAGAGGCTGTAACACTCCCGCTCTTTTTAAACCTGTAAAAGAACATGTTCTAACACTCTTGAGACGTTTAACCCGACAGACGTAAACACAACAGTCATTTTCAAACGCAGCTGGTTTTGTGTTGAACTGGACTTAAAACATCCAGCTCTGAAGTCCTCTGAACACAGGTATCCATCAATCATCTCCATGGCAGCGCCTCGTCCATCTCCAGCCAAGCGGATTGACATCACCAAACGCAATCTAAATAACAGATCGAAACACTTAAGCCGTTAATTGGCATCATTAATGAGTCGTGTGTTATTTATTCAACCCTCTAAAGCGCAAATGGTTAATGCAAATGTGCTGTGGAGGGTTTTTATCGCTTTGTGCTGTGATTTACGGCACAGCCCTGTGGCCCTCAGAGGCAACTGTTGTTGTGATTTTGGGCCTTACAAAAATAAATTGATTTGATTTGATTTTGATTTGATTATGATACATCTTTTGCCCGTTGTGTAAAGAGCGTTAGACACAAAATGTACTCTGTAAATTAACTTTAATGAAAATGGTATAAAAGATCCAGATAAGTGCATGGAAAAGGTACAAAAAACACTGTTCCATCTGTGATACAGTCGAAGTCGATATAGTAATGATCAATATCAAATAGAATTGTGATTAAAATCCACATAATTTTTTCCTCAGACCGTGTGTTTCTCTCGTGTGGAGCTGCTTCAGAAATATCGTTTTAAAATGGAGGAAAAGCGAAGTGTGTGAGACAAATGTGGAGATGATAGAAGAGGCAGGAGGCAGGCGGCGTCTGAGGCAGGCGGCGTCTGAGGCAGGCGGCGTCTGAGGCAGGCGGCGTCTGAGGCGGCGGCCAAAGCGAGGAAGTCTGATGGAAAACGCTGTATTTCTGGGAAGATTAGACCAGTTAAAAAATGTCTTTGTAGTTCAAATGTCCGAAGGTCGTTTACGTTGTTTATTTATGTGGAGTTTAGAGCTTCAGGCCCGACGTCTTTCCTGGTACAACATGTGTTAGAGATAGAGATATACTATATTTTCTAGTACTTCTCCATTCGTGCTGTAAGATGACACACACGTGAATCAAAGTGTGTCGCCATTAACACAACTGGGACCTCTGATTTAAAGGACACATTTCACGTTTTTTTTTGAGTTTTAGCTTCATTCACACGAGTTGTTTACACGCTCGTCCTCTCTGCTCCTTCCCTGAGCCTCAGAAAAACAATCGGTTTCAAATTTCCCACATTTGTGACGTCAGAGCCAGAGATCTGGAAGTCTCCTGTGCCGTTTTATGTCCATAAATCATCACCAAATTCATTCTGTGCATTTCTGCGTCAAAACACACAAGTATTCCCCTCTGCCGCCAGTAGATGGAGCACTAAAACCCAATGAAGAACGCATGCCTTGGCGAACCCTCAATACATACATAATTTTAAGCTCGAGGCGTTAAAAGTAAAAGTACAACATCATGTTTAGGCCAAAAACAAATTACGCAGAATATTTGTCCTCAAAAGTCATCAATAGGATTCTTTTATGTTGCATCTTCTTTGTCGCTTTTTCAACAAAGCGTCTCGGATCATAAATGAGTCACGGGTGCAGAGCTGTTAAGTTATTCAGAAACCATAACGAGCCGCCTCTTCTCACCGAGCGGCAGAATCCACCAGTAATAAAGAATCTGTGAACTTTGTGAGTCGCCGAACAAAAGCGCGAAACATTGAGGCCGAGTCTGATCAAAGCTGAGAGGAAAACGCACGAGAGACGAGAGGTTAGTAGAGGCCGTCGCCCAAGGATTCATCAGGTTTTTAGAAATAATGACCCAAGAAAGACCCGCGATTAGAGGGAGCGAGCGACGGGAACACGGCCGACACGCCAGGTAATGAGGTCGACGGCGTCAAGTAAAGTCCGGTGCTTTCTAAACGATGAGAGAAAAGGAAAGTGGAGGAAGCGGCGCGCGGGTGAAGGAGGTGGGCGAAGGAGGACGAAGGAAGGCGATGAGGGGGCGAAGGAAGGCGATGAGGGGGCGAAGGAAGGCTATGAGGGCGATGGAAGGTGAAGGGGGGCGATGGAGGGGGCGATGGAAGACGAAGGAGGGCAATGGAGGGGGGGGCAAAGGAGGCTGAAGGAGGGCGATGGAAGACGATGAGGGGGCGAAGGAAGGCGATGAGGGGGCGAAGGAAGGCTATGAGGGCGATGGAAGGTGAAGGGGGGCGATGGAAGGCGAAGGAGGGCGATGGAGGGGGGGCAAAGGAGGCTGAAGAAGGGCGAAGGAAGGCGATGAGGGGGCGAAGGAAGGCGATGAGGGCGATGGAAGGTGAAGGGGGGCGATGGAAGACGAAGGAGGGCAATGGAGGGGGGGCAAAGGTGGCTGAAGGAGGGCGATGGAAGACGAAGGAGGGCGATGGAAGGTGAAGGAAGACAATGAGGGGGCGAAGGAAGGTGAATGAGGGCGATGGGGGGCAAAGGAGGGCGATGGGGGGTGATGGAGGGGGGGCGAAGGAGGGGGAGGGCGAAGGAAGGCGATGGGGGGCGAAGGAGGGGGGGCAAAGGAGGGCGATGGAAGGCGAAGGAGGGGGGGGGCGAAGGAGGGCGATGGGGGGCGAAGGAGGCCGATGGGGGGCGAGTAGTTTGCCTCCTGGTGGCGCTGTTTCTCCGACAATTGCATTTCCTTGTGAATAACGAGTACTTAAGAAACGTGACACATTTTTCCAGTAAAATTCCCTCTAAATGGGATTTTGAGCTCCTACTGGTCGTACACACATTTTCCCACTCTTCATCTGTCAAAACAAGATGACCTTCTTTTTCCCCCATTTTTTTAAAATATATTTTATAGCGTATTTGTCTAGATTAGCAATTAGGGATGCAGACCTAAACCCATGTTCAGGCTCAAGTCCGGATTCGAATCCAGAGGTTTAGGTTCAGGTCCGGACCTAATGAGTCCGGCTGAACTCATGCCATATTTGCATAATGTTATAACAGCATAACACAAGCTACTTGGCTCAATTAAGTTGAAGACACATGAACAAGGACGACTATCAAACACAAGGCTTAACTGCACTGAAATAAACTCAATTTATCTGGTTTATTCACTGTTTATTAACAGAAGTTACAACTTCAAATCACAAGCTGCGAGCTAACACACATTCATGTGTTTTACAAGAGGAACAACGTCCGAACAAGAGCAAGTTGAGTATTGGTTTTGGGGCAGCTGTTTCAGCTGATACTATGTTTGTAAGTGTGTTACTGGTTTGACTGGGCTGTTCCCCACACCTGAAGTTTAATGCTTTAGATACATTTCCACTCTTTAATTTTGCAGATCCATTGGCATCAAAGTCATGTAAAAACCTTCAAAAACTAGCATAACAGTCGACTAGAACCACTATAAATCAATCAACTTAGCAGTATCAAAAATAGAATATGAAAATATTTTACACTACACACAATAAATCATATTAACAGCATTAAACACAAGACCATATTTAACAACTGTAGAATACAAATACTATTACAAAATATAAGCTCCAATTAATTAATCCAGCAATTAAACAATATTACTTAGTATTTACTTAGATGTATAAATATGTATATTGCACATTAACCCACCTAAATAAATGCTACATCACACCACAACAGTTATTTTATTCATATTGTAGCGACCCTAGTCTCTAGTGCGCGTGCGCGGTCTCTGGGGCGGAGCTAAGAGCGGCTCAGGAGACGAGGTAGTTTCTGATGTTCCTGTTCCATCGACATGGTTACGGCCAACAGTAACCAACTCTGTTCAAGAAATAAAGTGACAACTTCGGTCTCTCGTGTCTTTAAACTCATTGCGCCGGCTTCAACTTCTGCCGCACGGAAAACGCGTGCGTCGCTGATGCTCCGGGCCATTGACAGCGATGTCAGTGTTTACGTCTTTTCTAGCGCGAATTTCGCGATCTATGGAAGGTTTCAGATGGTTTAGATTCTAGAACGTAAAGGATATAGAATGTGAGTGGTAGATTTTTAATGAGTCCAGAACCGAATCACCGGGGTTTCGGTTTTTTTGGACCTGAACCGAAACGTTTTTACAAGTCCGGATCCGGTCCGTCGTAGCGGTACAAATCCCTATTAGCAATGCATCAGTATAATTCATATATTATTCCCCTTGAAAGTTCAGATTTATGAGCCTTGAAAACGATTCCAGTCAGTTTTATAAAGGTCATTCCCTTCTTATTTGTAAAGTTCTATAAAAGCCGGGCCAAAGTTTTCAACGTTTTTCACGCGTTTATCTTTTAGACCCTTTTATGTAATCCAGACCTTGAAAGAACAGCTGTTTTTCAATGTTCTTTTACAGCAATACAAAATAAAAATAAAACACCTTTACTTGAATAAATGATGGATAACTTCAAGATCAAACTTTAGAACATTCAACGCAATTATATTTTCACGGAGACGAGCGGGTAGGGTTAGCAACCACCGGGAAAGTTACTACGACGATTTAAAAACTGTCAAAATGAACAGCTGGCGCAAGTAGAAAAATGCAGCTTAAAGGACACTTATTGTACGAAATTGACTTACTTAGTTGTCGTTGTTAGCTTTGTTCTTCTGTTGGCGAGGTCGTCTTCTTTGAGCCTCACAAATCACAAACGACTCTGTACTTTGACTGCGCGGTTTTTAGTTCCATAAACGTAAACCGTGACCTCGTTCTTTGGTGGCAGAGCGGTCGCGTTGCTTCATCGCGACATTGTTTTAAGTTGCCAATCCAGAAGTGACCAAAATCAAGTTTAAAAAAGTCATTTAAAGGCGCACAAATGCATAATATGACGACTTTAAACCGCAAAGCAAGAGATCTCTTTTAATGTCAGTTTCCTGTTTCAAGGTGATATTTTGAGGACTTTTTTACCATTCAAAAGATAAAATGTGTAGTTTTGAACTGCCAATTTCGGTCAGGTTAAATTTCCGTCGCCCTGAAACCGCGGACAGTTTTTAAAATGTTTAAATTAACAATAAAATCGTTCAAAAATAAACATCCAAACAAAAATAAAAACACACCCAACCCTCCACCTCACATTCATTCACAAAACCTCAATCAAAATCGAAAACTAACCACCCATATTTTCCGGACTAAGTCGCACCTTTTTATAGTTGTGGCCGGGGTGCGACACTTAACACTTATATACTTATACTCCGGAGCAACTTCTATGTGATATTTGTTATTTTCACACTTACAACTGCATTTCATACTCCAGTGCAACTTATATATGATTTTTCTCTTCTCTATTATGCATTTTTTGGCTGGTGCGACTTATACTCTGGAAAATACAGTAAATAACATTGACACATCTTAAGAAAAACGGACAAAATGGAAAATAAACCCCAAAACAACAGTATTACAATGCCTTTTAATAGGACATACATTTACTTTGCAAAATTATTCATTTTTAGTATTTATTTTATTTATTATTATTATTATTATTATTATTATTTGGACAGTTTCTCCTAAGCTCCGCATCAACCTCCGCTCGCTGTTTAGCTCCCAAACACAGCCGCGAGCGACAGTCATCGTTTTCTGATGCTTTTCTGAGCGCCCGGCTGAACGCGGCGTAATTAGCGCCTCGTTGTGTTTGAGCCCTTCTGCAATATTTAAAACTGGGTCCGTGGCCAAATATCATTAACAATTCATTCCTGCAGTATTAGAAAGGAACTGTTGCCTCTCTGTCCTTCATCCATTATGCATGAAACGCACTTGTACCGCTCCGGACCAAATAAACCCATCACACAGGAATGTGGGCCGGGACAAATTAATCAGGCGGACCAGATCTTTCCTCACACCGACCTGATTTTTTTTTTTTTTTTTTGTAGCCAGTGTTTTACAAAAGGAAATTATGGTCCATGTGATATTGAGTCCGCCAAAAAAAACCCTTTTATCCAGTTTTTATTTGTATGACAGAGGCCGACCGGTGCGAGTGGGTCGGAAGAGCGCGTGGCGGCGATGAACCGGGGGAAATCGCCCGCGTTTAATTTGCAAATTGAAAACCGCTGTATGAGGTCAAAGTGTTGCCATGATGCGCGCAAAAATGGAACAAAGGCGTGCGGAAAAATGTCAAAACACATCATATTTTAAACTATGTAAAGCTCGTTTTTTACATCATGATTGGTGCTTGTTGACAGTCGTTCAGTCGATTAATCGGTCGATGGATTCATGGTTAAGTTGTTAGAAGTCAACCATGACGATGTCACGATTATCAGGTTTTAATGGATAATCGTGATTGTTCAGGTCACAATGTTATCGTAAGAATCCAAAGATTATAATCGTGACCGTTTTAGAAGCAAAATTAAGTGTTTTGAGTTCAATCCCGTGTCCAAAACGTACACTTTAATGTAAATAAGTCTTTTTTAAAGCCGCGCTCTTACCTGAGGAAAGGTGTAACATGTCAGAGAGCGAGAATGAAAGGAAATGTAAAGATTTTGCTTTGTCACAGTCTCGATAATCGTGTTTGATCTGGACATGGACTGACCGCTCGGGGGCGTCACAGCTGCACACATGAAACCGTGCATCGTTTGTCTCATACAAGGCCCGTCTATTACGACTTGATTGGTTCAATAAAACGAAAATAGATCCTGTCAATAGTACAAACGTGTATCTCCAATAGGCTCGGCGCTACGTAGACGCCAATTTCGATTCCACAACAAACATCAAAAACACAACAATAGACGGTCATTTTCAACACCAAATAATGCACTGCTCTTCCTGTACTCCTCACATATACTCTCGCTTCTAAAATGGTTCAGGAAAAGTCACATGTGGTCTCCAGCTGCTTAGTTTAGATGCTTTTGACGACCCTCGTGCTTTCCAAGACTCTGAAGACAACCGAAATGCCGTAGTGTCAAAGGAATCGACAAACGTCTTTCCTCTTTCCCTAATTTGAGCCTCCGCTGGATTTGTGTCGAAATTCTGTCTATTGCGTGTACAAGCTACATCCAGTATTTCTTTCACTCTTCAATCGTGTTCATTTGCGGGTAAAACCGAGCGAAAACACGACATACGAGCGAAAACACGACATTTAACTGCGGATAAACCTCGGCAAACGAATCGACGCGGAGAAACATTGAGACCAACACACGATATTATATTTTTGATGCGTTTTTGTGTCTAAAAATCATTCTTTACGGTCTCTACTGCGGGCGACAACCGACGGGATATTTAAAAACATGTCATGGCTATTTAAATAAAACTACCTTCTGGCTAATTTAACGCACATTCCGGACCTATATTTCCAATCATCTGCTTTAATCGGATTGAATCGTTCTTATTACTTGCCACTCTCCTCCTCGTGTTGGAAAATATCCTGTCATTGATATAAATTGAAGTCACGTCAACAGAATCAATGGGATCGTTAACGCTGCGGGTGGATGATTAAAATATCTCATAATGTCAAACGCAGAGATGTAAATTATGTTTGGAAACTTTGAACACAATAGATGAACAAAAGGCGCTGAAAACGGCCCCATCACGAGCCAGGCCCTGATTACATTTTACACAAGCTGTTTTGCATTTAAATGAAGGGAAACTAATTTCTCCCGGTGTAACGCACATGAATGTTTTAATACTCGTAAAAATGACATAATTTGGCAATTAAGGCCTTTCTTAACCCGCTGACCTCAGAGGAATAATGGTTCCGAGATGGTTTCTGCCCAGTCGAGTTGGAAAGCAAACATCATTTATAAACTCAAGTGATTGATGGAGAAAGTAAAGCACAAACTGGTCTCAAACTGTGGTCCCGGGTCTCTTTGGGTCATTGACCAGCTCCTCCTGTAGTTCTGGGCTGATTCCTCTCCTTTCTTTTCCTCATTGAGACCCCACGAGGTCAGATGTTTCATGGAGCCGCGGTCAGAGGGAGATTTACGGTCATCTTTCGACTCATCCATTGTCTAACAAAACGGCTCCAACAATTGATGTTTTTTCTCAAAGATGCTTCTCAATCGCCCGTAGCCCTTTCCAGCCTTGTGGAGGTCTACAGTCTCTGGGGTCTTCTGACAGCTCTTTGGTCCGGCTCATGGCAGTAGTTAGAGTCTGACTGATTGTAGGGTGGACAGAGGTCTTTATACAGCTAACGCGCTCAAACGGGAGCTGCTAATTTAGATTAATAAGTGGAGCAGAAGTGGACAGACTTCCTGCTGATTGTTAGGTGTTCAAATACTTATTTGTAGCAATAAAATACAAATAAATTATTGAAAAATCATTCAACGTGATTTCTGGAATCTGGTCTCTCACGGAAACCAGATCCCTCCATCATTTCTATGTGAGAGAACGTTCAAAATCGTAGGGTTCTAAACTTTACAAAATTAATTACGCAATCAATACCCGGTAATAACAACTTGATAGAAGGTTCTTTGAATCCTTCGGACGTAAGCATCACTGAACTCAAGTTGAACTCATACAAGAATCCTGTTTTCAAAACACTTTACATAAAACACAGGACATTTAGCTGGTTTAACACAAAATCATGTTACTTAAATAAATGTGACCAGTTTTATTGCTTTGAAGTTGTACATTCCCTTTTGTTCACGGCCTTACGTCTAAGTTTCATTGTTTAAATATCCCCTTCATATCGACTTGAACGTTTTATTGTAAACTTGAGCCGGTCTTAAAACGTTCTGTCAGCTTTTTGGCCAGTGTTTTAAAATGTTATCGACCGTCGCTCAACCAAAATGTAGCCTCTCCGACCTGGCGCTAAGGACCGTCGTAATTAACGGCTAAACTCTCGGCCTGATCTTTAGAAATCTGCCTCGGGCCGTAGATCCTCCGTCGAGCCCGGCGCTCGTGGATCTACGACGTCTCCGCAGCCGTAAAGCGTCTTTGTGTAAAGCTGCCGCCGCCCTGAACCTGTAAGGAAAGATAAAACTCTGCAGTTCATTTGAAACACTTAGCTTTTGGCGGCGCGTGGGCACTCGACCAAAACGGACTCGTGCAGCTAAAGAGGGGAGGGGCCGAGGACGGTAAACACACACACGCCGTGGATGGTTTCGTCACTGTTTGAAATGTTTAAAATGAGATCGTTTGTCGCCATAGTTTGATTTAAAATTAGGGCTTTAGACTGCCGTTTCCTCATTTTGTTTGCGTTTCATCTCGAGCAGTAGGATTTACAGTTCAAACCCCATTGTCAGACTCATTTTTATCATTTTTGGCTCAATTTTGGCTCTATTACCTTATCTTAACGCTGCCCCTAGTGTCCAAAAAGAGTGTCTCACCCTGAGCACGATTTGCCGTTTCACGTTTCGTTCATTTCACCGTGAAGCTGGCGCCCGCCGGTGATGGGGGATGGTATTAGTTTGTGGGACAATCTCGCGAGATTTATTGCGCAAAAACGTTAGCTTAAGCGTCGGAAAGTTGCGCGTCTTTGAGCGTCCGCGGTTTAAAGAAACACTTGGAGACGAACCAATTCTCCCACAGAACACTTAAAACGCTGTCCCAATTTCTTGTTTTGTGAGATATGATCAATCTTGATGCAAATAGTCCGCGCTAAACTTTTTACTGTGTTTTTATTGTGTCCTGCGCTCATGAAATTAAGTCTTTTTTTAGGCTAGATTTGAGTTTATATTCAAGCGTCGTTTCAAAAGCTTCTGGACATGTTTTAAATAAGCACTTTCAGCTGAACTTGATCGATTTCCCGGCTAAAAAACAAGACCAAAAAGAACCAAACAATTTGAGTTTTTTTTTTTAACCAGCGCAGATACAAGTAATTGAAAGATGCAACGCCAAATTTGCAAACGAAAATTAGCCAAGTGGCGTCGTTAGCGGTTCCGGTGCCGCAGCTGCCGGTCGCTGAGAGCCGCCTTTTAATTTGATCGCTAAGGTAAGTATCCAATCGAGTTAGCGGCGCCGACTTGAGAGGATCTCGCTAACAATGCGCTCGCTGATTGCCGCCGCAGCTGCGTGTAAAAATATCACCCGCCGTGTTTATCCCAGAAGCTCTTTTGGGCTCTCCTCGAAATTCCTAATTGGGTTGGTAAGCTCGTCTGTAATTCTCTGTGTGTTTTTTCCTTTCTCTGTTTTGATGTTTTGCCGTTGTTTTTTAGGTGATGAAGGAGTCGGTGGTGTCGTGCGTGCTGGATTCTGAAGCCGTGGCCTGGGACCGAGAGAAGAGGCAGATCCAGCCGTTCCAGGTCCTCACCACGCGCAAGAGAAAGGTGACGCACCGCACGTCCGTCAACTCCGACGCTTTCATCGGGATTGTTGTTTGCGGCGCTGGAGAGTTGTGTCTGCGCCCGGTGTGACGTTCGGCAGTTTGTTCTTTCCGAAAGCGTATCTGTTCAAAGTCCACTGTAATGGATTGAAAGCAGCCGGCGTGTCTGCTTTGAACTGGGTTTACGTGAGAGATGATTGAAATCTGGAGAGCAGGAAAGGTTGAGCGGCCGAGATAATGAGGAGTGAGGAGCCGAGGCGATGGGAGGAGGCGAGGAGATTAGGAAGGAAACCAGAGAGGAGGTGAGGAGACGGGGAAGGAAACGAGAGAGCAGACGAGAGGAGGCGAGGAGATAAGGAAGGAAACGAGAGAGATGACGGAAGGAGGTGAGGAGATTAGGAAGGAAACGAGAGGAGATGAGGAGACGGGAGGAAACGAGAGGGGAAATGAGGAGAGAGGAGCCGAGGCGATGAGAGGAGACGAGGAGATGAGGAAGGAAACCAGAAAGGAGATGAGGAGAGAGGAGGCGAGGAGATGAGGAAGGAAACCAGAGAGGAGATGAGGAGACAGGAGGAAACGAGAGAGATGAGGAGACGGGGAAGAAAACGGGAAGACAAGAAAATATACTAGAAGGGAGACAAGACAGGGAAGGAGACGAGGAGACGAGAAAGAAACATGGAAGAAGTGGAGGAGGGGAGAAGACGGAAAGAGATGAGGAGGAGGAAAAAAATGTGAAAGAAGAGGAGACTAGGGAACAAGGAAATGAGACAAGAAGAGGAGATTAGGAAACTTGTCTCCTAAAGGAAAAGAAGAGACAAGGAGGCGAGAAGGAGACGAGGAAACTAGTAGAGGAGGAGACGTTGAAGAAGACGAGGAAGGAGACGAGACAAGAAAGGATATTATGAAACTAAAAGACAAGGAATTTAACAGACAAGGAAAAAAAGAGAAAGCGAGGAGACGAGGAAACTAGGAAACAAAGAGGAGACAAAACGATGAGGACAAAGAAGAGGAGACACGGAAGGAGAGAAGAAGAGAGGAGACAGAAAAGGAACAAGGACTCGAAAAAGAGTTGAGATGAGACGGGGGAGAGGAGACGAGGAAAGGCTGAAAGGAAATAAGGAGACACTAGACATTGGGAGACAGCTAAGGGGGGGGGGACGAGTGTCTGACAGAGCGGTCAGTGAGCGGTCAGTGAGCGGTCAGAGATGGGCCGAGGGGGCCGGCCCACATTACACCTGTCAGAGACGACCTGATTGAAATTACAGCTTCTTTGGGCCAAACCAATTACATTAAAACAAATCTGAAATACTGCAGGAAGTACTCTGGAAATACTTTTACTCACGACATTGTTTTGTTGCTGCAGCACGTTTAAAAAAGAAAGGAATAAAAAGCTCTTATATTTTATAGTGTATTTGATAGTGTACTTTATAGTGTACGTATTCATATAGTGTATTCCAAATGTATTTATATTTTATTTGTTGACATTTAGTTTTCATTTTTGTTTTAAAGTCTGTGTTGTTCAGATAATGCTCAGTTACAGTTTTGAGATTGTAATTGTGACTCGTTAATATCGATGTGTAAATATGTAAATGAGCCACGAGTCCTGATCTTTACTGTGCATTAAAAACATCAGGCCCGGGGGCCCAATCAGGCCCTTCAAGTGATTTAATCCGGCCCAAGACCCAATACCTTTTGAACCAAACAATGGCAATCCTCCTCCTTCTGCTCCTCCCCCCCCCTCTCTCTCCTCCTCCCCCTGTCTCCTCCTCCTCTTCCTCCTCCTCCTGCTCCTCCTCCCTTCTGCTGCTCCCCCTCCTCTTGCTCCCCTCCTGCTCCTCCTCCCTCTTGCTGCTCCCCCTCTCGCTCCTCCTCCTGCTCTTCCTCCCCCTCTCACTCCTCCTCCTGCTCTTCCTCCCCCTCTCGCTCCTTCTCCTCCTCCTGCTCTTCCTCCCCCTCTCGCTCCTTCTCCTCCTCCTGCTCATCCTCCCCCTCTCTCCTCCTCCCCTCTCTCCTCCTCTCCCTCTCTCTCCTCCTTTTGCTCCCCCTCTCTTTCCTCCTCTTCCTCCTCCTGCTGCTCCCCCTCCCCCTCTCACTCCTCCTTCTCCTCCTACTCCTCCCCCTCCTGCTCCTCCTCCCTCCTGCTGCTCCCCTTCTCGCTCGTCCTCCTGCTCTTCCTCCCCCTCCTGCTCCTCCGCCCCCTCGCTCTCGCTCTTCCTCCTCTTGCTCACCCTGTCGCTCCTCCTCCTCCTCCTGCTCCTCCTGCTCCTCCTCCTCTTGCCGCCCAAACCAAACCCAGGCCGGTGTCTCATGCAAAGAGTCGTTCTCCTCGGTGGCGTTTCGGTGCCAGGTTCGATACGCCGGTCGATACGCACTAATCATGGCATTAATGAGGAGGAGCTGAAACTGTTGGAGTGGGCGGCGACGTTAGTGGGCGTAACTTAACGAGCGATACAGGTCAAAACTTAACAAATGTAATCAATGCACGGAGAAGGAGGCGTGTCTAATAAGGCTCCCTCACCATCAGTGATGTCACGATATGAAATGTTCCTGTTACGATAATTGTGAGAAAAAACATCACGATTTAACGATTATTCACGATTATTGTCGAGATAAATGTGACAAAAATATCCAGATTAAAAAGTTATTTATATTTAGGTCTATTTTTTGGCCAATAAATTGAACTAAAAATACTTAATTTTGCTCCTAAAATTGTCAGGATGATTACTTTTCGGTTCTTATGATTATTGGGACCTGAATAATCAGGATTTAACCGAATAATCGAGACAAACCTGCTCACGATTCGATACGCGGCTCACGATACGATTCTCTCCCGTTTTAGCGATAATCGATATATTGCTCATGATATTCTACAATGTATCAGTTTATTACAGAACCCAATACATTTGAACAACGTTTTTCTTTGTGTCCTTTCTTTAAACGAGCAACAAAATTTGTGTCGTTGTCACAAACAATAGGAAAAATATACCGAAAATGACTCGCGGCGATACATCGACACAGCAGCCCGCGATATCGGTATCACTAAATTTAGTATTGCGATATATGGATATTTAAATGTTTTGCACAGCCCTCATTTCTGTCTCAAAGGTGAACACCGTTTACGTGTTTAAATGTCACTATTTCACCGACAAAGCTTTCGAAACGCTCCAGGTTTTTAGTTTTCAAATATTTTTGCTTATCATATTTTTATATTTCTACCACAATCGAGGAGCGTTTCGTGGAGAAAGATTTAAAAGTCTGTAGAAAGTAACTAATATTGACTTTATTTGGTGTATTTGTACCTGTCCTACATATGAATTATAGTTTTACACCGATGGAGCAGGTTTTTGTGGAGAAAGAAACGCTGACAAATCTGTAGAAAATGACAGGAAGTGACATCACACCAGGGACACTCATTCCAGTCAAAGTTTATGCAGAATTCAAGATAAGATGAGCCTTTATTTGTCCCACAATAGGGAAATTCCAGTGTTGCAACACAAAGTAGGTACAGAAGTGAATAATGTATAAAAAACTAACAAACACTCTTATTGAAAAGCTCTTATAAAAAATCCTTATACTATATAATAATAACATTAGTGACACTCTTATTTACAGCCGTTATATGGACAGAGAATATTGCAGATGATTGACATTTCAAAGTATTGCACATGAATATGACAGTATTTACACAGAAAAACAACCTTTTTGACTTAACATTAATTCAACAAAAATAAAGTCGCTCTCGCATATTTTATTGGTCAAATGTTAAAAAAAAAAAAGTTACATTTGATGAGTTTTCTCCCAATGTTTGCTGGGTAATTTCCTACTGTGATGTCATCAATACAAACAGGAAGTGATATTAAAAAACTACTTTTTTTTTGCTTTTCTTCATTTTCAACAGATTTTTCAACATTTTCTCCACAAATACCTGCTCGATCGGTGTAAAACTATCATTCACATGTACAACAGGTATAAATACACTAAAGTCAAAATTAGAAATGCTTGTTTGAGTGTTTTAGTGCCAGTTAAAGCTGAGGATTATGATGGAAAGTGTAAACTCCGGTTTGACTCTGCAGCGCTGCATCAGTGGCACGGATCAGAAACCTGTTTATTTGTTCCGGAGCTGGAATGGAATGGCAGCAGGTCAGAGCCGCCGAAAGAAATGTGTGGATTTTTACATCGGGGCCGCGCGGGAAACCGACCGGCGCCGTAATAAGGCATCGCTCGGGCCAACCGGTGTAAACAAGAGGGCGAGGGGATGGACAGAAGAGATGGAGGAGAAAATACACAAACAGAACGAGGAGAGGGGAAACTGAGCGAGATGACACCACGAGCTAGATTAAATTTCTATTTGTCGACGTGTCGGACTGTTATTTCTGTTGCGCGTTTAGACTTTTCAAACGAGCAAATAAAGGTATAAATGTGTCGACTGAAGCGTCCACATGGAGAACACTTACAAATTAAGTGCGTTATCGATGAAAAGCAGGAAAGAAGTGTAGTATTTTTTTACTATTTTCATTTAATAATTTGTTTTTGATTCCCGATAACGGTTAAAATACAGCTGATCATTATGTACAAAAGCCCCGCCATTTATTTGTTTTCCGCGCACTCCTTGTTGTTTTTGTTGTTTTGCTTTTAATGGCGGTTGGCAACTGGAAATGTGCATTTACCGCCACCTACTGGAACTGTACGTCTTCAAAGTGTGTGTTTTACGCTATAGCATAAAGAAGAGGGAGAAGAAAAGGATGGCGAGAAGAGAGAGGGAAGGAGGAAGAGGGGAAGAGGGAGACTGGGAAAAAAGGAGCCTGGGAATTAGGTGTAGAAGATGCGCAGGACTCCGAGGACGGTTGGATTTGAAGATCAGGGAACAAAACCCCATCCAGTCCAAAGCCAGTGTCCAAAGCCAGTGTCCAAACTGGGCCTAAACGCTTAAAGAAAGTCGCATCATGCAAAGAGACTGGAAGGAATGTGTCGGGAATAAAGGATAAAACTGCGATACTGGACAGACAAAACGGTTTAAAGCAGCTAAAGGAGAAAGAGCTGTGTGCTTTTTTTTCTGTTTAAAGGTTTGAATAAGCTGTTAATTATCAAGTGTCCACTGCACAGAGAACTCATAACCGCTGATTACACTATTGTTCCTTAAATCCAACAACCAGACATAATTTAGTGAGGGAATGTAGGGAAAAAAACGCCAATGGACTGTCATTTTGCCAGAAAAATGCTCCACCTCGGTTTTTTTATGACTTCGCCGTCCTTCAACGAAACATTATAGCGTCACTCGTTTTTTCGTCAAAGTTTTGCGCCGTTTTTGGTGACATCGTAGTGATTGATGTCATCTGTGGCACGAGCAACATGTTGGAACTCATTGGATTATTATTTTTTTTTTAAATCACCTAATTTTTACATGTTTAAGAAACAATTTTAAGCGATAACAATGAAATCATATGAATTTAATAATTGAAAAACGGGGGAAAAAGGACAAAAAAAGACTCAACCATTGGAGTGTGGCTCGTCATAAATACCGTATTTTCCAGACTATAAGTTTTCACCTTTCTTCATAGTTTTGGCCGGGGTGTTACTTATACTTATACTCCGGAGCGACTTATGTGATGTTATTTGTTGTTTTCACACTTGCAGCTGCATTTCATACTCCAGTGCGACTTATATATGTTTTTTTCTTCTCTATTACGCATTTTTTGGCTGGTGCGACTTATACTCCAGAAAATACTGTGTAAAACAGTGAATGTAAAAAGTAAAATATGTTGTCTAAACAAAATGTGTTCAGAACTATCTTTTTTTTTTTTTTTTTTTTTTTTCATGAAAAGGACAGATATTTATAAGATTTTTCTCTTCTCTCTGCTCCTTTTTGATTGTGATGGTAATTTATGTTAAATAACACAATTGAAATAAACAAATGTTGTCGTAAAGCAGAATTTTTTTTATTGAAGTGCGATTGTCGTTTGAACTGTGGTTTACTTTCACCGTGAACCGCAATATCGATCTGAAAAAAGGACTTTCCTGTTCAAAACACTGGTTTTATGTTATGTCCTGGATGTCCCCGCGGCCTTTTGAAGCTCGTCGTGCACTTTTAACGCTGTAATTGTTTCTCTCTCGCAGGACGTGGACGCCTCTGAAATCAAAGTGCAAGTTTGTGTCTACGCCTTCGACCTGCTGTATCTGAACGGAGAGGTGAGGCCTGTTACCTTCATCCTCTTTCCTCCTCCTCCTCCGCCTCCGCCTCCTCCTCCTCCGCCTCCTCTTTTGATGTATTTACCCCGTTTGATTTCTGCAAAACGAGACCCAGAAGCAAAGCTAAACAAGTGCAGCCGGTAAGAGGCGTAAGAGGCGTGTGCAGTGGCAAGAACACGTTTGTGAACCTCTGAATTCGACATGAAAACATTCACTTTTTGTGCAGTATTAACTCAGACTGTGGTTTATGATTTAGATTAATTATTCTGACTTTATTCATACCTTAATCCGGACGATCTCGACAGAAAATGAGTTCCACGCGGAGGCAAAGCCGCACAGAGAATCACACACATCCATCTACTTTACGCCATATTTTAGTCCCTCGTTTTCCACTCGCCCGCGGTCCCTGCCCCCGCGGTCCCTGCCCCCGCGGTCCCTGCCCCCGCGGTCCCTGCCCCCGCGGTCCCTGCCCCCGCGGTCCCTTCCCTCGCCGTCCCTTCCACCGCCGTCCCTTCCACCGCCGTCCCTGCCCTCGCCGTCCCTGCCCTCGCCGTCCCTGCCCTCGCTGTCCCTTCCCCCGCCGTCCCTTCCCTCGCCATCCCTTCCCTCGCCGTCCCTTCCCTCGCCGTCCCTTCCACCGCCGTCCCTGCCCTCGCCGTCCCTGCCTTCGCCGTCCCTGCCCTCGCCATCCCTGCCCCCGCGGTCCCTGCCCCCGCGGTTCCTTCCCCCGCGGTTCCTTCTCTCGCCGTCCCTTCCACCGCCGTCCCTTCAACCGCCGTCCCTTCCCTCGCCGTCCCTTCCCTCGCCGTCCCTTCCACCGCCGTCCCTGCCCTCGCAGTCCCTTCCCTCGCCGTCCCTGCCCCCGCGGTCCCTGCCCCCGCGGTTCCTTCCCCCGCCGTCCCTTCTCTCGCCGTCCCTTCCACCGCCGTCCCTTCCCTCGCCGTCCCTTCCCTCGCCGTCCCTTCCCTCGCCGTCCCTTCCCTCGCCGTCCCTTCCACCGCCGTCCCTGCCCTCGCAGTCCCTTCCCCCGCCGTCCCTTCCCTCGCCGTCTCTTCCCTCGCCGTCCCTTCCACCGCCGTCCCTGCCCTCGCCGTCCCTGCCCTCGCCGTCCCTTCCACCACCGTCCCTGCCCTCGCCGTCCCTGCCCTCGCCGTCCCTGCCCCCGCGGTCCCTGCCCCCGCGGTCCCTTCCCTCGCCGTCTCTTCCCTCGCCGTCCCTTCCACCGCCGTCCCTGCCCTCGCCGTCCCTGCCCTCGCCGTCCCTGCCCTCGCCGTCCCTGATCATTGTGAAACTAACTGCCTCGTCTTCATAACTGTCCAGAATGTTCCCGTCTCTCGTGGCACAAAAATGATCCATTATAAACCTTTTAATGTTGTGCCCTTGAGCCTTGACCCGCCGTGAGGCCGTGGGGCCGGCACCAGAGGCCTTTATGGGCCCTTCAGTGTTTAGCAGTGAAACCTGGTCAGATGAAGTGATCGCCATGGTAATAATCGCTGTGGTTTACACACATCTGTAAACAGAGAATAAGCTGTGTGCAGTGTTATTAAACGTCAGCATATGCAAATGAGGCTGTTTTGTTGGACTTGGGTCATAATAGTTTCCTCATTGGAGAAAGTAATTGCCTCTAAAGTTGTGGCATTCGAGCGGGTTTCTCACTAATACGACTCTTTATGTAAATCTTATGCATTCATTTGTTGACTGTTGATATTTTCTTATGCTAATTTCACCTCTTTGTTGATCGTCTGGGCGTTATCTTCATAAATTATCATTATAATGGCTCCATGGGAAATGTCTTGATTGAGGTCAAAGAATGAAGTGAATGGACCATAACGTTCTACACTAGATCAGAACTTTCACCTTATTTAATTTGTCTCTCCGCTGCAAGTTTATGTACCTTTTTTAACTTTTTGCAGCTTGTCAACAACTCTAACTGTAAACAAGTGTTAAGTGTTATTTTAGACAATGGCTTTGCTTTTACAAACTTGTAAATGAGTCATTCCCAAACTGCAGCGTCACCCGGGCTCCAAACAGATGGAATATTTTATTTTCCTTAAACAAACATAACCTGTATTAAACTTTTTTCAAACTCTTATAGTCTTTTACTTACTGTGTGGATAACCTTTGTGGGCCCCTCCAGAGTCTTTGAGGCCCCCCCATGGGGCCCCGGACCTTTGGGAACCCAAGTTGTTGACGCATATTATGCAAATCTGTTTTATTTTAGTTTTTTAGCTTTTAACCTTGTTCTAACATTGTTCATCAAAAACACACCTGGAGTAGCATTTAGCTTAACATTTAGCTTAACATTTAGCTTAACATTTAGCTTCATTCACACTAGTTTGATGAATCCTGGTTAAAAAGCCCTCTCCCCTCCGACCGCCAAAAACACTCTCCTGAATCTGCTAAATAACATTCTCTGAGAATCATCTTTTTGTGTTTTTTACTGCATAAATCATCTCCAGACTCTTTTTAAAAAAATATTTTTGTTCTAAAACATGCCAAGCTAAAGTTACTCAATAACATGTTTAAAGGCTAATAATATTAAAATACTACATAATATTTGTCCTTTAAAACAACACTGTGTGACTTTCTGGACACGCACGAGTCTATATTCCAGAACAGTCTCCATGGCGATGGTTACGTTTTATGCCGTTGTGTGGAATATTACAGCCAAAAGAACAATATCTCCAAGTCATATGAGTGAGGTTTGTGGAGAGGCGAGCGCACTCACAGCAACATGTTTTTGAAGCGTTCTGAAGTAAGTCCATAATAACATCTCCGTGGAGACGAGTAGGAAAGGTTACACGGTGCACTTTTAATCCCGCCTCCCGCACTGCCCTCTCACTTGACTCGCTAACGTCATCTCGACAGAAGACCTCTTCAAGTTTCTTCCATAAAAACCCTCCAATAAATGTGTTTTTCATCCGGCGCCCGAACGAGGCCGTTACGAGCGGCGATTCGCCCAAGGTCGCGCTCTCTCGCCGTTTCCCCTCGCCGTGCCGCCGTAACGAGCCACTCCCGTTTTACCGCCGCGAATTTACCGTCGAGATGCATAATTGACGGCGTGAAATACGGCCGGCGCGTGACGACGAGAAGGCATCCTGGTTCGCCCGCCGCCGTGTGTGAGGCTGCGTGGGAGGCGGCTCGATCTCGTTAGCGTGCGAGTCATTTGGAGAGGATCGAGAGTCATTTATTTTGCTAAAGAGCCGCGCGATTTTCCGTGGTAATATACAGTGCGATTCAGGCGGCAGCTCGGGGCTCAGGTTGTGTGGTTGGCGTTATTAATTAGAACAATAAGCTAGCGAAAAGCGTCGATATTTTTGTGCAAGCTGTGGGTGAATTGTGAGGAATTTGGGAACTCTTCGTGGGAATAAACGGGAGAATTGGCGAGAAATAAAACGTCCCGAATTGATTAAATACTCAGCCGAGAAAGTAAAGGCGTCAACAAAACGTTTTCGCGACGATGTGACAACTTGGGATTGTTGAGATCAGGGGCCAAAAAATGTAGCGCCTTATGTCTCGTTAAGTTCGTACGTATGTTAACGAACATCACGTCATCTTTGGGATCAAGAAGGTCAAGATTATTATCGTATTTTCCAGACAATAAGTCGCACCTTTTTTCATAGTTTTGGCCGGGATGCGACTTATATGTGATATTATTCGTTATTTTCACACTGGCAACCACAAGAGGGCGCTCTAGGCTCTAAGCGACGCAGAAGAAGAATCTGCACTTCCTCTTCCTCTGGAGTTTGTGGAGTTGTTTAGAAGTGACACAGAGGAAGAAGAATTCAATGGATTTAGTGATTTGGGGTAAAACTGATGCTTTGGTAAACTTGTTAGCATGTTCTTTATGCTATAGTTATCTGAATAACTGTTCATATGTTACGTTAACATACCAGACACTTACCACAGTTCTGTCTGTGCCTCATGTAGCTGAAGGTGTTAGCGTTAGCATATGTCATGTAGCTGAAGGTGTTAGCGTTAGCATACGTCATGTAGCTGAAGGTGTTAGCGCTAGCATACCTCATGTAGCTGAAGGTGTTAGCGTTAGCATACGTACACCTATTCACCATGTTCTCATCTGTTATTATTTAAAACTGCATTTCAAGATGAAATGTCTGTTCTTGGTCCTGGATTTTATACATTTCACCAAAAGATTGGGGCGGCTGCTTGGGGCGGCTGCTTTGGGCGGCTGCTTTGGGCGGCTGCTTGGGGCGGCTGCTTCGGCGAAACGCTCCCACACGGTTGTTTTGTAATGTTTCTCTCTCTTTCGTTGCGTGCGTCCAGTCGCTGGTGAAGCAGCCGCTGTCTCGTCGGAGGGCTCTGCTCCACGAAAGTTTCACCGAAGTGGAGGGCGAGTTCGTCTTCGCCAAATCCATCGACTCGGACAGCACGGACGCCATCGCCGAGTTCCTGGAGCAGTCCGTGAAAGGTGAAACTGTGAAACACGCCGAGACGTCAAAACCGTTTCCTCGCCGCAAAAAAGGCGGCTTCGTCTGAACCTCTCGATGAGTTTAAGGAAGCTTACGGTTTTGAAACAGGAACTGCCATTGCCAAAATAACGTTTTCGGTCGTTCTTTGACTATCCGTTGGCGTCCTTGGCGATCAATAGTTGATGGTTAACTGATGACACTAAAGCAGTTCTTTTTTCTTTTTTTCTTTTTTGCGTTACGAGAGAAAAACTCAGATCCTTAGCTTTGACATGTAAAAAGATCAATTGTTTCCCAAGCAAGTTTTCTTCCCAAATCTGAGCTCCAAGTTAAATAGAACACGATGAATGATTAAAATTAGTCCATAAATACAGCAGCGGTTTCATCTCTTTCCTTGCGTAGGTGTTTTATTTTGTTTCTGAAGGTTCATCTTTGCCGCGTGCGCTTGTAATTGGGTTTTCTTGGATATTTTTATCTCCTGCTTTGCTTTTCTCTCATTCCTCTGTCCGTCTAACAAAGGTACAGTAGATTAGTTATCTAGACTTTTTCTGATATAATATACTTATTTTTCTGATATAATAAACTTATTTTTCTGATATAATATACTCTAAAAAAAGGAGGTTTTTAAAAATAATGATCATGCAGCAGTAAATCTCCCCCTGTTTTCCCCTTAAATGTCTGCATTATGTAATGTTTCTGATGGAAGGTTTGTCACTAGATTTGGTACAGATTTAGTCATGTTTTAGTGTTTGTATAGTACCTGTTCAGACTCACATTTACTACTGGTTTAGCCCTGGTCAGTTCTGGTTTTACTTCTGGTTTAGTTCTGGGTTTGTCCCGGGTTTAATCCTGTTAATCAAGTTCTTGGTTTACTGACCTGGTTCAGTCCTGGTTTAGTCATGGTTTAGACCTTGTTCACACCTGGTTCACACCTGGTTCACACCTGGTTCACACCTGGTTTAGACCTGGTTCAGTCCTGGTTCAGACCTGGTTCAGACCTGGTTCAGTCCTGGTTCAGACCTGGTTCAGTCCTGGTTCAGACCTGGTTCAGACCTGGTTTAGACCTTGTTCACACCTGGTTCAGACCTGGTTCATTAGACCTTTGTGCCTCTTAGATTCCTGCGAGGGTCTGATGGTGAAGACTCTGGAGAAAGACGCCACTTACGAGATCGCCAAACGCTCTCACAACTGGCTCAAGGTGAGTGCGAAAGTCGAGCGGCGGCGTTCACGCTTTCCCCCTCCGGCGGCTTCACGGTCCGTGGCGGCGGTTGGCAGCGCGTGCGCCCCCTCCAGGTCACGATTTGCTCTGTCCTCGCAGCTGAAGAAGGATTACCTGGACGGCGTGGGCGACACGATGGACCTCTGCGTGATCGGAGCGTACCTGGGGAAAGGGAAGCGCACCGGGACGTACGGAGGCTTCCTATTGGCTTGCTACGACGAGGAGAACGAGGAGTTTCAGTCCGTCTGCAAGGTACGTGACCTTTGACCCTCTTTGTGCGCAGCCACGAGATTGGGGGGGGCGGGAACGTGATTATTTGTGGCGTTTCTCCTCGTGTCCGTGCGTCGTTTTGCCATTTTGAAATCCATCGCTCGTGTCAAATCTGTCCTGAAATCGTCTGTCTTTCATGTCTGGATGTCAAGAATATCGGGTTATTCGATAATCGTGATTCGTCAGGTCACAATATAATCCTAAGAACCGAAAATTAATACCGTATTTTCCGTACTATAAGTCGCACCGGCCAAAAAATGCATAATAGAGAAGAAAAAAACATAAGTGGTACTGGAGTATAAAATGCGGTTGCAAGTGTGAAAATAACAATATCAAATATAAGTCGCTCCGGAGTATAAATATATGTATAAGTCGCATCCCAGCCAAATCTATGAAAAAAGGTGCCACTTATAGTCCGGAAAATACGGTAATCGTGACAATTTTAGAAGCATAATGTTGTCATTTTAGTTCATTTTGTCCAAACAATAGAGCTAAATGTATAGAACTTTATTTTATCTGACCGTTTTTGTCACATTTATCTTTATTTTGTCTTTCTGAAAGTCAAATTTGGTGAAGTCGGTCACAAACTTGAGAAAAAGTCACACGTCAGAGCCCGAGAATGAAAGAAAATGTAATATTTCACCGTTATCCGGTCACAGTCTCGGTAATAATCGTGAAAAAACTTGACTTTTTTCTCACGATAATCGTCACGGTCACGTTTGACATCGTGACTCCGCTGGACAAACGATTGATCCTCGGTCACGCCCCTAAACCCTTTCGCACCGAGGTGAACCGCATTAAAGGGCCGTGTTCAGTCGCACATGAGACACTACACAAACGCTGAAACGTTACGCCGCGGGAGGAGAAACTCTTCTTATATTTGCATCGCCTCTTTAGACGATCATAGCGGTCTTCAGTCATCAAATGAGTGAACGCTAGAGTTAGCACAAAGTTAGCACGTCGTGAGTCCGTAATCTTGTCGGCAATTCCGATAGGCAGAGAAATGCTTAGAGCAGCGGCCGGTATCGATTCTTTAACACACGTTTATAGAACTTTTTCTGTTAATTTCAGCCTTTTCCTTGACTTTAAATCATGTTTTGTCGTTAGCCGTGGAAGCTACGTCGTTAGCCCTTATTTAAATGCCTTTGATACGCTCAGAAACGACACCTTTTCCAACCGATTTACATTAAAAACAAAAGAAAGCGCTCTGTAGAACTATAGTAAAGCCTTGTATTTGTAAGATGGATTTTGTGTCTTGATGAATGGCTTTTCCAGGCGGCTGCCGAGCTTCTTCTTCTTCTGTTGTTGTTTTGTTTTGACATTGTTGATGAGACGTTTGCTCTGACGACGAGAGAGAAACTCCACGCCAGAGAAACTTTATTATTTTCCTTTTTTTGAGATGCCGTGTCTGATGCTGAAACCGCTCCGTCTTGTAGCGTTTTGGTCATCACTCCAGGGGGCGCCGCTTGCCCTCCTCAGCGCAGATCATGGCTTTGCCCAGAATGTTTCGCAGTGCGGCATTAAACGTGACTATCGTGCAATTTTTCAAGTACGAGTGTTTTTTACTTTATTGCTCCGAAACGGCTGGAAAAACGTGTGTTCTCTCATTGATCCGGCTCGCCCCGCCGCAGAACTGACCCGTAACTCGTCCTGGTGGCGTCTCCCGCTTGTCTCCATGACGAAGTTTAATGCCACGCTGTGGAGTATTCCTGGCATGTCACCATAATTACTCTTTGGACTAAAGATGGAAATGTGTTTTTTGTGTTTTTTCTTTGCATTAACAAGAAACTTTTTGTTATTTTTTGGGGCTCTCTTTACGCTTCAGCTGTAGAGGGTTGAATAATTAGCATAAATGACCTTTAATTGACACTAACAAACTGTTTCATGCTGCTCTTTACAGTCAGTGAGCAGAATTTGGCTCAAAACAAAATGTCTGTAAATGACATTTAGTTTGTTTTTTGTCTTTAGAACGTTTAAAACGACTTTACTCAACAGTGTGAAGTCTCCAGCATGGGTTAGGAGATCGTTACATGTAATTAGGCCGTCGGGATAATTACCACATTGACCTGAGGCGCTGCTGTTTGGGGGTTGGATCTTTTCTTTGCACCGTTTTGCCATTTCTTTTTAATACGTTGAAATTTCTGCTCTGGAGGTAAGAATAAGAACACAAATGACTTAAATCATACTCGCAAACAATTTAAATGTTTAATTCTGCTCTTTATTTATTGTTGCTCTTGATTTTTACCAGGGAAAAGTTACGTAATGCACCTTTGAGTTAAGCTGAGCGTTTAATCACATTTTAATGTTGCGTTTTACCATTTTGTAAAGGTACATTATGTCGTTTTTACTTTGACCTCAGATCTACAGAGGTTTGTGCGCCGCTCGTCGATTTCGTGTTATTTTTACTCTTTATTTACCCGTAAACCACCGTATTTGTTTGTTTGTTTGTTGAGACGAGAGCGGACCGTGGCCTTTTCTGATTGGTTAATCCGCCTGTCGGTCACGCCCATCGGTGAGATGGGATGTAATGCCAGGGCAAAACGTCTTTGTAACGTCTCGTTAAGTAGTTAAGAGACCAAATATTGATACAAAACTACGTTATATTTGCAGGTTCTTTTAGAACATTTTGGTCCAGTTGAGAAATACTTTCTTAATTTATTTAAGAAAGCTGAAAATGAAGCACGTTGATACTTGAAGAAGACAGATGTTATATACTGTCTGCAAGTCGGCTAACGTTTATTAGCATAGCCACACAATAACATGTAAGCTAGCGTTAGCATCAGCTGCCAGTGGCCTCTGTAAGTCCACTGGTCCCTCCTGACCACAGTCACACTGGACAAACGGGCTCTTTGTGGGCGTGACAGAAGAGAAAGAATCCTTTGTTCTGAGACGTTTTGTTGGCAAGGCCCAAAGTGAGCGTGCCGCTTTCGTCCTCTAGATGGCAGCAGAGTGCGTCACTTCACTTCCGACCCATGAACAGTATCACCAGATATTTGAAAACATAAATCAACAGTATCCGTAGTATTCATAGTGTGTTAAGTGGCATTTTGAAATAAAACAAGCAATTTTTTGGCAGATTTTTCCCGCTTTTAAACAATCGCTCACGTCAAAATGCTCGGCTTATTCTGACCTAAAAAAAAAAAAAAAAAAGCACCTGCGCCGACAAAAGTATTCCCAGTTTTATCCCTTTTATCACCGCCAACTATAAACTTGTTTTATGGGCGGACACAAAGGCAACGCCGCGCGCCGGTCGCGGGTCAGACCTCTGATTATGCGCGCCCGCCGCACTCCTGCGCCTGACGCCTCTGTGTTTGCCGATCCTGGTGTGTTTACACACTTGTCTTTTTACGGCCCTTACATAAACCTCGGATTTACGGAGTGCCGAGAGGAACCGCCGGCCCCCGAAACCCGAACGCGAGGCTCCGAGTGGGAACGAGTTTACAGAAGTGTAGACGGCGTCGGGTAAACGTGAATCCATTTTCCACGGATGCGCGGGAGGGAGTTGGCAAAGCGTGTGTGGGGGAGGGAACAAGAACACGCCGGGGTCTTCCCAGGACAAAGTCGACGCTGCCTTTCCAATCTCGCACCAGCTTTTCGCGCTAACGAGAAACGAGCTGCGACGCGCGATTTGGAAATATTCAGAGATGGAGATGTTTCAAAAAACATGTGTATTCTATTATTCGGTCCACGCGTCTGCCTTTGCCCGTTCGGAAAGGTGGAATAGGACCCCACTAATGAGTTATTGCAGAGTTATTTTCGTCACAACGTAAAAGAGAGAGCGATATTCGCGCTAACGGTGCAGTTGTTGATCGAGCTAAAGCGACGTAGCGGTGGCGTTTGTAATATTTGTACGGTGATGTGATTTGTGCCGTTTAAGTTATATTTTAAGGGCGATCAAAGTCGACTCACGATTAATCATAGAAAATATAAGTTTTCTTCAACTCTCACTCTCTTTAAGGTTATTATTATTATTATTTTTTTTTTTTATGTTTTTCTTTTTTATTTTAAAGGTGGTATGGACAATTTATTTCAACAAATTTTTTATCATATTTCCTCGTGGCGTGGATAAATCATTTGTCCTGCCACGTATCAATCATAAAACGCACCTACCGCTCACCTACAGCCGCGTCAGGCTCGTACCCACGTTTCCGCGTGCCTAAGCGCATGGATCTATCATAATATAGTTCCCTCAGTGTACGGGGCAAAATGAAGACGGAGAAAGACAGTTCGAGCTGACACAGAAGTGGACAGAAATCTACGGGAGACGAGAGATGCAATGCGATCCATCGCGCTAATAAACAAACGCACGTGTGTGTTGTATCAGTCCACACGGGGGAGTGCGCATGCGCACTTCCGCCTGCGTTCTCAAATCGCCGAAAAATCGTCCATACCGCCTTTAATTAAAGAACTTAGTAAAAAAAAAAACTTAACACGACAGACAGATCAGGCGCAAAATAAAAGCAACAGACAACTATTTTTTTTTTTTTAAATAACTAAAGAAATAATAAAACAAATCATGGCCTAACGCAATCATTTCTATAGATTTTTTAAATTTTGTTTTCATTTTATAAATAGAATATGCGTAAATACGTATAAATAGACATTGCAATATGTATTAAGAATATGAGAGGTTTTTGTCTTTAAGAGTTTTTGTTTATAAGAGTTTTTCTATTAAGAGTGTTTTTTTAAAGCTTCCTGTAAGTCATCTGTTCTTCTACTTCTGTATCCATTTGCGTTGCAACACTGAAATTTCCCCATTTTGTGGACAAATACAGGCTATCTTTTCTTATAATGACATTTTGAAAGTTCGCTATGATCATGATTAATCCCGTTTCGAGTGTGATTAATCGTGGATTGTCGGGACTCATTTTAAATTCTTCACGTCTTTTCTCTTTATTAGTTATAAAATCGGCACAACCACATTTCTCACCGTCCCAAAAGCCTACGACGATCTCTCACCGGTGACATCACACGGCCCAGACATCATCGTTTATCCTTTTTTGACACTTTTGCTGAAAAACGCCGTGGTCTTTGTTCTGAAGGCGTTTCGTTTGAAGTCCAGAGAAACATTATGATGATGGAAGTATGACACTGATTCAGCCGTCGTTATGGTAACACACTAATCACAATCATCGCAGCTCGACTAATGAGTGAAAGTGGGACTAGACGAGCGATTAGCCCTGAATGTTTACACAACCAGGCAACAAATGATTTAATATGGCAGTGAAAAGTACATTGTGAGCTTTATTATGAGAGGGGCGGAGACTGAGTGATCGTCCCAGTCGCTCTTTTATTGCAGCTTTTATGTGATTGGTTCTGGGTTTTTATTGTGTCTTGGATATTTATTGGCGCTGCAGCAACTGAATAATTCCCTTTGAAGATCAATAAAGTATTTTGATCCTGATTTATTGCCCGGGAATGTGAGGTTTTGAATAAATCTCGCTAAAACGACAGCGCTCGAGGTCGTAGAGAGCCAAGTCGTGAAAAGTTTCCTTTTTGATGTGATTTCTGCTCTTTCTGAGTCAAATGAAACGTCTTCTCTCCAGTTTTATCTCGTCCACTAAAATATTGTCGTCATGGTTTGTGCCAATGATATATTTTTGCTGAGGAAAACTAAAAAAACAAATAAAAATAAATCGTAAAGACTAAAACTTTGACTAAAATGGTGTGTATTTTCGTGAACTAAAACTATAATTTAGAGTAGATATTTTTGTCAACTAATACAAACCAAACATAAATGAATAAAAGGGACAAATGGAGACGAGCTCCATGTTTTTAATACATGTTTTTATCCATTTAAAAACATGGAACAACAAAAATAAGAAACAGGACAAGACCAAAGAGAACAAACAAAATTTAAAAATACAATTTTAACAAGAAAGAAAGCTAGAAGACGTCAAGAAGAGAAAGTCCAATAATAAGTCCCATTTTGTCCAAAGTGTGTCAATTTTTAAAATTTTCAAATTTTCAAATTAAGTCCAAATGTGATTTTAGTTAAACAAATAAGCATATCAATGTTTTTTTTTTTTTTTTTGTCTAAATGAACTCTCAGCACCAGGCAAGCTTTGGAGTCCGTGTACAGTCTCACACAAAAACAAATATTCAATCACTAAATCAACCATAATTAGCTGCAATTAATCTTAAACTTGAATTAGTTTCAACCATTACATCTGTGGCCCGTGTGGAACTGTCCCAACTTTTCAGGCAAAAGCACAATACTATCTGGATGTGCTTTTCAGGCGCCTCATCCTCAGACACAGGTTGTCACGGTGACGTTAAGTCTCGGCGTCTCATTCATCTCGGAGAGCGAGTCGCGGCGTGTAACGATGAGCTTTCCTGTTTCGTCTGCCATTATTGATTCCACACTCGTCCTGTTCATCGCCCGAGCAGCTTCTGGCGTTCACGTTTGGCACTTCTCATTTCTCACCACTTACTCCTGCACATATTTCTCCCTTTTCTCCCCTCGAGCCTCTCACTCTCGAGATGTGTTTCCTTTTCTGCGCGACTGGCCCGTTCCGTTTACGACGCCTGTAAATAGTGGGTTTATATCTGACGGTGCAGATCAAACGTTGGGCGCCGTCCCGAGCCGCAGACTGTGTAAGAGGGAGCTGTGAGGGTGACTAGACCTAGTGTATTAATAACTGTAGCCTGTTGTTTTTGTCCCATTTCTGACTTCACTGAGCAGAAAAACGCAGCTGTCGCTTCCACTTCTTTCCTCCTAAACACGTCAAACTTGCATTTTTCAGCAGGATTATCGAGTGGTTCTCTCGTCTCTTTGGGCAGAGTTCACACTGTCCAGTGAGTTCACACTGTCCAGTGAGTCCACACTGTCCAGTGAGTTCACACTGTCCAGTGAGTCCACACTGTCCAGTGAGTTCACACTGTCCAGTGAGTTCACGTTGTCCAGTGAGTCCACACTGTCCAGTGAGTTCACACTGTCCAGTGAGTTCACGTTGTCCAGTGAGTTCACACTGTCCAGTGAGTTGAGTTCACGTTGTCCAGTGAGTTCACACTGTCCAGTGAGTTGAGTTCACGTTGTCCAGTGAGTTCACACTGTCCAGTGAGTTCACGTTGTCCAGTGAGTTCACACTGTCCAGTGAGTTGAGTTGACATTGTCCAGTGAGTTGACGTTGTCCAGTGGGTTGAGTTGACATTGTCCAGTGAGTTGACGTTGTCCAGTGAGTTGAGTTCACACTGTCCAGTGAGTTGAGTTGACATTGTCCAGTGAGTTGACGTTGTCCAGTGGGTTGACGTTGTCCAGTGGGTTTACGTTGTCCAGTGAGTTGAGTTTACGTTGTCCAGTGAGTTGAGTTTACGTTGTCCAGTGAGTTGAGTTGACGTTGTCCAGTGAGTTGAGTTGACGTTGTCCAGTGAGTTGACGTTGTCCAGTGAGTTGACGTTGTCCAGTGAGTTGACGTTGTCCAGTGAGTTGACGTTGTCCAGTGAGTTGAGTTGACATTGTCCAGTGAGTTGAGTTGACGTTGTCCAGTGAGTTGACGTTGTCCAGTGAGTTGACGTTGTCCAGTGAGTTGAGTTGACATTGTCCAATGAGTTGACGTTGTCCAGTGAGTTGAGTTGACGTTGTCCAGTGAGTTGAGTTGACGTTGTCCAGTGAGTTGAGTTGACGTTGTCCAGTGAGTTGACGTTGTCCAGTGAGTTGACGTTGTCCAGTGAGTTGACGTTGTCCAGTGAGTTGACATTGTCCAGTGAGTTGAGTTGACATTGTCCAGTGAGTTGACGTTGTCCAGTGGGTTGACGTTGTCCAGTGAGTTCACGTTGTCCAGTGAGTCCACACTGTCCAGTGATTTCACACTGTCCAGTGAGTTCACACTGTCCAGTGAGTTCACGTTGTCCAGTGAGTTCACACTGTCCAGTGAGTTGAGTTGACATTGTCCAGTGAGTTGACGTTGTCCAGTGGGTTGAGTTGACATTGTCCAGTGAGTTGACGTTGTCCAGTGAGTTGAGTTGACATTGTCCAGTGAGTTGAGTTGACGTTGTCCAGTGAGTTGACGTTGTCCAGTGAGTTGACGTTGTCCAGTGAGTTGAGTTGACATTGTCCAGTGAGTTGACGTTGTCCAGTGAGTTGAGTTGACGTTGTCCAGTGAGTTGAGTTGACGTTGTCCAGTGAGTTGAGTTGACGTTGTCCAGTGAGTTGAGTTGACGTTGTCCAGTGAGTTGAATTGACGTTGTCCAGTGAGTTGATGTTGTCCAGTGGGTTAACGTTGTCCAGTGAGTTTACGTTGTCCAGTGAGTTGAGTTGACGTTGTCCAGTCAGTTGACGTTGTCCAGTCAGTTGACGTTGTCCAGTGAGTTCACGTAGTCCAGTGAGTTCACGTAGTCCAGTGAGTTCACGTAGTCCAGTGAGTTCACGTTGTCCAGTGAGTTCACGTTGTCCAGTGAGTTCACGTAGTCCAGTGAGTTGACGTAGTCCAGTGAGTTGACGTTGTCCAGTGAGTTCACGCTGTCCAGTGAGTTGACGTTTTCCAGTGAGTTCACATTGTCCAGTGAGTTCACATTGTCCAGTGAGTTCATACTGTCCAGTGAGTTGAGTTGACGTTGTCCAGTGAGTTGACGTTGTCCAGTGAGTTGACGTTGTCCAGTGAGTTCACATTGTCCAGTGAGTTGACGTTGTCCAGTGAGTTCACATTGTCCAGTGAGTTGACGTTGTCCAGTGAGTTCACATTGTCCAGTGAGTTCACGTTGTCCAGTGAGTTCACATTGTCCAGTGAGTTCACATTGTCCAGTGAGTTGACGTTGTCCAGTGAGTTGACGTTGTCCAGTGAGTTCACATTGTCCAGTGAGTTGACGTTGTCCAGTGAGTTCACATTGTCCAGTGAGTTCACATTGTCCAGTGAATTGACGTTGTATAGTGAGTTCACGTAGTCCAGTGAGTTCACGTAGTCCAGTGAGTTCACGTAGTCCAGTTAGTTGACGTAGTCCAGTGAGTTGACGTAGTCCAGTGAGTTGACGTAGTCCAGTGAGTTGACGTTGTCCAGTGAGTTCACATTGTCCAGTGAGTTCACATTGTCCAGTGAGTTGACGTTGTCCAGTGAGTTGACGTAGTCCAGTGAGTTGACGTTGTCCAGTGAGTTCACATTGTCCAGTGAGTTCACGTTGTCCAGTGAGTTCACATTGTCCAGTGAGTTGACGTTGTCCAGTGAGTTGACGTTGTCCAGTGAGTTCACATTGTCCAGTGGCCCAGAGCTTGTGTTTTACCACAGCAGCAGCCGGCGTCGCTAAGTGATGCTGGCGCTTCTTTGCGTGCGCACACATTGTGACTTATGGTAATTGAAAAACAAATCGAACGACAGATTAGTGCAGGATCTAAGGTTTTTAAAGAGGTATAACAAGTGTACGTTGGTCAAAGTGGTAAAAAGTCACTTAAAGCACCCCCTGCAGGTTGGACGACTCATTGAACTCAAATGCAGTTAAGTTTTATATATTTAAAAATGTATTTTAAATTATTTTAAAATATATCCCAGAATACCTTATTTTTTAGGTTTATAATTTCACTTCCTGTTTGTGATTTATGACATATTAGGAAATTACCCAGCAAACACTGGGCCAAAACTCATGTAATGTCACAATTTTTTGTAGTTGAAGAATAAAAATGTATGAGAGCGACTTTATTTTGTTGAATTCATGTTTAGAGAGTCAAAGTTGTTTGTTTTGTGTAAATTCTGCACAAACTTTGGACCTGGTTTGATGTCACTTCCTGTCCCTGGTGTGATGTCACTTCCTGTAATTTTCCTACACATTTTTCAACGTTTTCTCCACAAATACCTGCTCGATTGAGTAAAACTATAATGTATACGTCCAACAGGTACAAATACAACAAATAGTCAGAATTTGAAACTTGTAAAAACCCATCATTAACATATATCATCTCTGAAGACGATGTAGTAGCCTAAATTTTAAAAGTTCGAACTAATATTTGATGCCCTTCTAATAAGTATTTAAAGGTTGAATGGACGATTTTTTTGGCATGAATCTGAGTCTTATTTCCTCGTGGCGTGGACGGCCGATTAGTCCTGCCACGTATCAATCATAAAACGCACCTATCGTTCACCTGCAGCCGCGTGCGGATCGTCCCACATGTCCGCGTGTCTAAGCGCATGGATCTATCATAATATAGTTCCCTCAGTGTACGGGGCAAAATGAAGACGGAGAAAGACAGTTCGAGCTGACGCAGAAGTAGACTGAAATCTACAGGAGACGAGAGATGAGATGCGATCTGTCGCACAAATAAACAAACGCACGTGTGTGTTGTATCAGTCCGCACGGGGGAGTGGCATGCGCACTTCCGCCTGCGTTCTCAAATCGCCGAAAAATCGTCCATTGCGCCTTTTAAGAAGACATTTTGAGGCGTGGCTAAAGCTAACGTAAACAGGAACAGTTTTGCCTCATTTCTTTGACTTCTCTGCAAAGTCTCTACGCCACGTTTGAACCTCTCTTTATGTCATGCTAATGCTAATGTTAGACGCATTATGACCTGGAAATATCATATTGTGGCTCTTGACAAAGCGAATGCCGCACGGCCATAAACGGGAAAGAGCTGTTGCTAATGTGCTTTGCTAGCTTTGTTAAGCTGATCATATGGGCTCAACATATACGTTCGCATCAGTGGAAATACGGCGCTTTAGCACAAGATAGAGTCAGAGTTGCGTGACAAATGTTTATCTGCTTTTTACCGTCTTGTGTCTGTGCTGTTTTTCAAGTCCATAAATCATCTCCAGACTCTTTGTGTCGTTCTGATCGTGAATCTAATCACGTTCAGTTTAACTGCTTCCAAGTATCTCCCAGGAAACGTTAATTGTTTATTAACCTGGGATGAGATACAGATGTTCATTTAGTTTTTTTTGTTCTAAAACATGAGCAGCCTCAAGATAATGTTTAAAGGACAGTAACAATACAAATAATACATCATATTTGTCATTTCAAAGTCTAAAAACCTGATAAAATATGACTCACTTTTGATTCCATCGAAAATGAAAGTCCTGAACATTAAACCATGGCCGACGCCCCGCTCCTCGTCTTGTCTTAAACCCCGAGGGGCCTCTGCGCTTTCACAGCTGGAGGCGCGGCTAATGAGCCTGATTGGACGCTGACGAGGTATTCAGCTCAGAGAATATCCAATCAACGAAGACTCTCTCCCGTCGAGCCCGCAGTCCCACAATGCAGTGCTTCAGTGGAGAGCGACGGTACTGCAGGACACGCGCCGGCTGTTTGTCTTCATGCAGAATAAAGACCTTTGAGTCACGTCGTCCCAGAGTGCACAGGGAGAGCCATCAAGGGGGCGGAGCCATAGTGTGGTGAGCCGGGGCCATCGCGCGGGTGGCCGGGGCCACCAAACTGCACCACAACGGTATCATAACAGCTCATGGTACTATTCATGAGAAACCTATTGTTTCACTGAAGTGAATAAAACATAAAACTATTTCTCCGTCACATTAAAACAGAGCAAAGACCCAGTGTCAATCAAAAACCAGACTTAGAACTAGACCTAGTCCTGAACCAAGACTAAACGTATTGACGGTCGAATCAGGCTCAAACCACATGTTGAACAGGACCAGGATCTGAACCGAGACCAGATCAGGATCTGAACCGAGACTAGACCAGGATCTGAACCGAGACCAGATCAGGATCTGAACCGAGACTAGACCAGGATCTGAACCGAGACCAGATCAGGATCTGAACCGAGACTAGACCAGGATCTGAACCGAGACCAGATCAGGATCTGAACCGAGACTAGACCAGGATCTGAACCGAGACCAGATCAGGATCTGAACCGAGACTAGACCAGGATCTGAACCGAGACCAGATCAGGATCTGAACCGAGACTAGATCAGGATCTGAACCGAGACTAGACCAGGATCTGAACCGAGACTAGACCAGGATCTGAACCGAGACCAGATCAGGATCTGAACCGAGACTAGACCAGGATCTGAACCGAGACCAGATCAGGATCTGAACCGAGACTAGACCAGGATCTGAACCGAGACTAGATCAGGATCTGAACCGAGACTAGATCAGGATCTGAACCGAGACTAGACCAGGATCTGAACCGAGACTAGACCAGGATCTGAACCGAGACCAGACCAGGATCTGAACCGAGACCAGACCAGGATCTGAACCGAGACCAGACCAGGATCTGAACCAAGACTAGACCAGGATCTGAACTAGACCAGGATATGAACCGAGACTAGACCAGGATCTGAACCGAGACTAGACCAGGATCTGAACCGAGACTAGACCAGGATCTGAACCGAGACTAGACCAGGAACTGAACCGAGACTAGACCAGGATCTGAACCGAGACTAGACCAGGATCTGAACCGAGACTAGACCATGATGGGCCGGACCGTATTGCGTAGTCGGCCGAGTTTGGCCCGCAGACCTCCATTTGCATAACCCTGTTCTTGTAATTAACGATTCAGAACTAAATATTCTTTTGAACGATCTGAAGTCCTCAAACTGACCTTTAGAATCATTTTCAGTTCTCCCATAAGTCACAACACCATGTATTTAATGCAATTTACTTTATTGATACACATTAAATATAACATTTTATAGCAACACATTTCCCCACGTTAAATATTAATGTGTTAAACGTTTAAAGTTTGCACATCCCATGAAACATTTACATTATTTATGATGAACAAGGAATAAACTCACAAAGGTTTTCTTCTGCTTCTAAAAGATAAGAACATGTCATTTTCGCCTGGATTTTTTGATTTGAATTAGATTTGTTTCCGAGTCGACAGTTTATTACCGAAACGACTGCCGCGTGCCATATCTGACAATCGACCGTTTAAATTGGCGTTCCCGTTAGCTATTGACGAACCTCAACGACGCGGTCTGTGAAATCCACCGCCGGAAGTCTTTTGCGGACGACGTCACTCGCAACAAAACACGGTGACGCCAACCGAGTTTGAGAAACGGAAGCCGCGCGTTTCAACAAAGCCCCAAATCCCGCCAAACACCCAGCGTCGCCCTTGACACGCCGACGCCGCGGTCAGTTCCCGACGGAAACCAGAGTCTCCGCCGCGTCCTTGAACCAGCCTAGTCCCGGTTCATCCGCCGCCGCCGCGAGGAAGAGGATTTCTTTTCACTCAGAGAAGGATCAGACTCGTACGACCTGTTGGAGGCGCGTGCGATTGGAAGATAATTCGCCGTCTTTGTTTCGGTCGCCGGTGTTGAGCGTGCGTCTGGGAGATGACCTTTATCCGCCGCGCTCTGTGGGACATTCCGGCGTCGCCAGGGCAAAGTACAAACACAGCAGTGGGATAAAAAGGAGACGAGAGTGGTTTATTTACACGGATGCCACAAAAACAAAGAAAATGTGCATTAAAGTCGCAGGTAAAAACGTCAACAGTCCAGATCAGTTTGACTTTCTTCGTGGCAGGGAAAAGTCGGCGACGGGAGATGTCGCCGCTTTGCCCGGAATGTTCCACCGCGAGGCATTAAACGTTTCTATCGTCTAACTACCTATGTGTTTTGTCGTTACCTTGTCGTCACTGTGTCGTCACCGTGTCATTACCGTGTTACCGTGTTGTTACCATGTTATCGTGCTGTTACCGTGTTATTGTGTTGTAAGTGTTATCGTGTTGTTTCTGTGTTGTTATCGTGTTGTTACCGTGTTGTTACCGTGTTATCGTGTTGTTACCGTGTTATCGTGTTGTTACCGTGTTGTTACCATGTTATCGTGCTGTTACCGTGTTATTGTGTTGTAAGTGTTATCGTGTTGTTTCTGTGTTACCGTGTTATCGTGTTGTTACCGTGTTGTAAGTGTTATCGTGTTGTTACCGTGTTATCGTGTTGTGTTACCGTGTTTTTATTAGTGTTACCGTGTTGTTACCGTGTTGTAAGTGTTATTGTGTTGTCACCGTGTTGTTACCGTGTTATGTTTTTAATGTGTTATCGTGTTTTTATCGTGTCATCACAGTGTTACCGTGTTGTTACGTGTTATTGTGTTTTTACCGTGTTTTTATTGTTATCGTGTCATCGTGTCGTTACTGTGTTACCGCGTCGTTACCGCGTTGTTACCATTAGCGCACTCGCCTCTCGACAACTGTCACGATACGAACATTTCAACCTGGATTTTTGCGGACAAAGCGTCAGCAAACGGATTGTTCTGCTGTTGTTAAAACGCAGCAGGCGGCGCTAGCATCGCGTTAGCACGTAGCGCACACGCCGGCGTTTAACAGTCGTGGACATGTTCACCAATTTTGTCATCTATTTTCCGTGCGTTCGTATCTGTTTTTGGCACGATCTCTGGTTTGGTGAGAGATCTCAAAACAATTAAGCGTTAAAGCGCACAAGATTACAGGGTTTCACGCAGAAAATTGCTCGTAAACGGCGTGATTATCGAGAAAAACCCCAGAATGATCTCGTAATTCACTCCCGACTCTCAAGACGTCGCACTCCTTTCTGCCGTTGTGGATATAATCCTTAAAAACGGCTGGAAACGAATGACCTGGAAAACATCGGACGATTCAGTGACCGAACGACTAAAGGTCTACACAAAATACAAGTCTGTGTTTACTCTGGTGGAGCCGCTCTTCTACATTAAAATGAATGGTTTGTTTGCTCCAGATACACGGAGGAGTCTGTATTCTTACAAAACAACCGGACCCACACTGGCCTTGCTCGTGTACTTTTTATTTTTTCATATGTATTCTCACGACTCGAGATTACTTCAAGTATTCACTAGTTTACCAGCGATTTTTAGTGAAAGTCTCTAGCAAATCGAGAGAACGCCGTCGTCTCCTCTCGTTCGTTAGACACAATTGCGCTGAGAGTTTTAAGTTTTTTAATATTTAAGTCCAAGCGAGGGCGTGTAAACTATGGCCCGGGGTCCCAATGCGGCCCTTGGTCCAAAGACCTCTTGGCAAACGATCGACCAACAAATTGGCCCAAAGGTTCATCATTAGTTGTCTCTGCAAATATAAGCTATAACCCCAATAAAGAGAAAAGCTCCACCCGGAATATCACCTTTAATGCCTTTTTATTCTTTGTTTATTTTATTAAGAACACAAGTGCGGTCACATGATCCATACCGAAGATAATACAACAACAAAATTACTGTAAATAGTAAATACGAGACGCAAATCATGAAGTGGAACCACACATTTTGAGCTCTAGAGAAGCATAAACTATAACTATTTTTTTTTCTTCATTGTTCCAACTTTTCTTTGTTTAGTTTGTTTTTTTAGATCGAACACAACAGAAGTCGCCCAGAGAGGAAAAAATGAAATTAGTCTTTTCAAGTTTGTCCGTTTCTAAGTTCAGTCCGAAAGTAATATTTTCCACCGGTTTAACGTCCGCTACGATGTCAGTCCCGTCTTTAGTCCTCATTTCTTTGCGATCGTCTTTTTTCATGACGCCAAAAGTACGCTCCAAAGGTACTCTCCAAAGGTACGCTCCAAAGGTACGCTCCAAAAGTACGCTCCAAAAGTACGCTCCAAAGGTACGCTCCAAAGGTACGCTCCAAAGGTACGCTCCAAAAGTACGCTCCAAAGGTACGCTCCAAAGCTACGCTCCAAAAGTACGCTCCAAAGGTACGCTCAAAAAGTACGCTCCAAAGGTACGCTCCAAAGGTACGCTCCAAAAGTACGCTCCAAAGTACGCTCCAAAGGTACGCTCCAAAGGTACGCTCCAAAGGTACGCTCCAAAGTACGCTCCAAAGGTACGCTCCAAAGGTACGCTCCAAAGGTACGCTCCAAAAGTACGCTCCAAAGTACGCTCCAAAGGTACGCTCCAAAGGTACGCTCCAAAAGTACGCTCCAAAGGTACGCTCCAAAAGTACGCTCCAAAGGTACGCTCCAAAAGTACGCTCCAAATTACGCTCCAAAGGTACTCTCCAAAGGTACGCTCCAAAAGTACGCTCCAAAGGTACGCTCCAAAGGTACGCTCCAAAAGTACGCTCCAAAAGTACGCTCCAAAGGTACGCTCCAAAGGTACTCTCCAAAGGTACGCTCCAAAAGTACGCTCTAAAGGTACTCTCCAAAGGTACGCTCCAAAAGTACGCTCCAAAGGTACGCTCCAAAAGTACTCCCCAAAGGTGCGCTCAAAAAGTCCTCCCCAAAAGTACTCCCCAAAGGTACGCTCCAAAGGTACTCCCCAAAAGTACTCCCCAAAGGTACGCTCCAAAAGTACTCCCCAAAGGTACGCTCCAAAAGTACTCCCCAAAGGTGCGCTCCAAAAGTACGCTCCAAAAGTACTCCCCAAAGCTACGCTCCAAAAGTACGCTCCAAAAGTACGCTCCAAAAGTACTCCCCAAAGCTACGCTCCAAAAGTACGCTCCAAAAGTACGCTCCAAAGGTTCGCTCCAAAAGTACGCTCCAAAAGTACTCCCCAAAGCTACGCTCCAAAAGTACGCTCCAAAAGTACGCTCCAAAAGTACGCTCCAAAAGTACTCTCCAAAGGTACGCTCCAAAAGTACGCTCCAAAGGTTCGCTCCAAAAGTACTCCCCAAAGCTACGCTCCAAAAGTACTCCCCAAAGCTACGCTCCAAAAGTACGCTCCAAAAGTACGCTCCAAAGGTACGCTCCAAAGGTACGCTCCAAAAGTACGCTCCAAAAGTACGCTCCAAAAGTACGCTCCAAAGGTACGCTCCAAAAGTACTCCCCAAAGGTGCGCTCCAAAAGTACTCCCCAAAAGTACTCCCCAAAGGTACGCTCCAAAGGTACGCTCCAAAAGTACTCCCCAAAGGTGCGCTCCAAAAGTACTCCCCAAAAGTACTCCCCAAAGGTACGCTCCAAAACTACTCCCCAAAGGTACGCTCCAAAAGTACTCCCCAAAGGTGCGCTCCAAAAGTACGCTCCAAAAGTACTCCCCAAAGCTACGCTCCAAAAGTACGCTCCAAAAGTACGCTCCAAAAGTACTCCCCAAAGCTACGCTCCAAAAGTACGCTCCAAAAGTACGCTCCAAAAGTACGCTCCAAAGGTACGCTCCAAAAGTACGCTCCAAAAGTACTCTCCAAAAGTACTCTCCAAAGGTACGCTCCAAAGGTTCGCTCCAAAAGTACGCTCCAAAAGTACTCCCCAAAGCTACGCTCCAAAAGTACGCTCCAAAGGTACGCTCCAAAGGTACGCTCCAAAGGTACGCTCCAAAGGTACGCTCCAAAGGTACGCTCCAAAGGTACGCTCCAAAAGTACGCTCCAAAAGTACGCTCCAAAGGTACGCTCCAAAGGTACGCTCCAAAGGTACGCTCCAAAGGTACGCTCCAAAAGTACGCTCCAAAAGTACGCTCCAAAAGTACGCTCCAAAAGTACGCTCCAAAGGTACGCTCCAAAAGTACGCTCCAAAAGTACGCTCCAAAGGTTCGCTCCAAAAGTACGCTCCAAAAGTACTCCCCAAAGCTACGCTCCAAAAGTACGCTCCAAAAGTACGCTCCAAAGGTACGCTCCAAAAGTACGCTCCAAAAGTACGCTCCAAAAGTACGCTCCAAAGGTACGCTCCAAAAGTACGCTCCAAAAGTACTCTCCAAAGGTACGCTCCAAAAGTACGCTCCAAAGGTTCGCTCCAAAAGTACGCTCCAAAAGTACTCCCCAAAGCTAAGCTCCAAAAGTACGCTCCAAAAGTACGCTCCAAAAGTACGCTCCAAAGGTACGCTCCAAAGGTACGCTCCAAAAGTACGCTCCAAAGGTACGCTCCAAAGGTACGCTCCAAAAATCGTACAAATCCTACAACTGTAACATTTCACTTCCAACCACGTGTGTCACCTCTTTCCCCCAGACTTTACCCCGAGCTGCCGTACGCTGCTTCCTGCCGCTTTGAAACACACTTTTTAACATGTCGCCGCTCGTGTCCCGTGGTTTACATCGCCGCAGAAGTGACGCGACAGGCGGCGGCGGAAAGCTCGGGGTAAACGCCGTGCGCAGCGTTGATCTAAAGAGCTGTCTCGTCTGTTTCAGATCGGGACCGGGTTCAAAGACGAAGACCTGGAGCAGCACTACAAGTTTCTGAAGGTAAAACGACACGGCGGCGACGGGCAAAAAGCGTTTCGTCCCGTCAATCTCACGATGCAGCGTTGATCGACGGTCCGTTCCGCTACCGTTTTCGTAGAACTCCAGTCCGTAGTTCCCCTCGAAGGATTGTCCCTGGTGTGATGTCACTTCCTGTCATTTTCTATAGATTTTTCAAGGTTTTCTCCACAAATACCTGCTCGATTGTTGTAAAACTAATTCATATGTGCGACAGGTATAAACACACAAAATAAAGTCATAAAACCCTGTCATAGGCACTTTAAATTTGTATACAATAACATGTACATCTACTTGACCAGCCTCTCAAAGTGCCAGACTGAAGATATTATTCATTCAGTCCATGTATTTGTGGTGGTAAGGTGCTCCTTTAGCCTCAGATGGAGAGTACCCTGACCCTCGGACCACCTGTAATCACTCACTCTAACCATGTGCCGAGAAGAAGAGAGCGCCCGACAGCCAAACGCAGGTCGACAAACCCGTTCTAGTCGTTCAGCGTCCGGCTAAAGCACAGACGAGCGACTTTCTCACACACGTCGAGCAGTTGTTCTGTTGTTAAATGTTCACTCTTCCTTTTATTGTCATGGTTTTTCTATGGCATTACTTAGTATTTACTGTGTTCATTTTCAGTTTTAATCGCATGGAAGTCTTTTTCATTGCTGTATACTTTATTTTTCGTCTTTTGATTTTTCTTATTGGACGTGACGAGAGTCTCCGAGGCCCATTTCCACTTTTTTTCAATCGTTCACTTAATTCCCCGTTTTTCCATTTCGTTATCGAAATATCAATCTTTGAAAAGCGAGACGGCGTCCTCCCCAAACGCACTCGGGCAATTGTAAACGCCGCCGCTGTGATCCTCTCGGGCTTTCGTGCGACTCGTCCGCCATCGGATCCGGCTCCCTATGCGCCGTTGCCGCGGCGCCGCTGCGTCCATAAACGACGCAAAGGTAAAGCATTCTCCGCGTCAAATGAATTGCCCCTTTACGAACTCACGTGTGGGTTGTTTTTAGAGCGGGAAATGCATAAAAAGCACTTGTGTTTTCCATCTCAACATACGCGCGCTCTGAACAACGGCGTGGGAGGCGCTCGCCGTCGGGGGATAATGAATTTCTTTTTCAATTTACTCCTGGAGAGGTTTGTTTCGCGAACAACTTGACAAGCGCTGGAAAAACGATCGCTGTCGTTTGAAAGTCAAACAGAGCCCCTTTTCCTCCGGTTTGACAGCTAGGAGGCGGCTTTGAACACAGAACGCGCCGTGATTAGCGTTGTTTACGTTGTGTTGTCGCAGTGTTTTCGGGGCTCGGGCTTCACGTGAAATAGCGAAAGGTTCGGAGACGTTTTTAGTTGAGTTATTACCGACACCGGAGCGAGTTTGAAGTGATTTTCACAAGCGTAGATCCTGCAGCGTTTGTCTGCATTATGTGTGTGTAATGTATAATGTAGTGCTCAGTGGGGGGAAAGTAAAATACAATAAAACATGACGTAAATCTATGCATCTATTAAGTGTGGAATGATTAGAACAGAAGAAAAGGACTCTTTGTGGACATTAAAGTGGTGTAAATATGGTGCTTATGTCAGTCCTTTTATCGTGACCCGTGTGCTCAAATGGGCCGTGTCTTTATGTTTTTGAGGAGTCCAAAGCCGGCTAAGTTTAATGTTAATAATTTTCAGTTCAAACTAAAATGGAATCAAACAAAAGAGTGTGTTTTTAGGAATAAATTCAATATCTGGTAAAAAGAACCAGAATGAAGGGTTTTAATTGTGTTTTTATGAAGCTGTGTAACTACCTGTCCAGACCAAATATTTTTAATATATATATATATGTATTCTGTCATCTTTAGCATCCCATTGAGATGAAAAACCTTTTCCAAAGGAGTCCGGGTCAAGAGGCCAAATTAGGAGAGCGTGTGATAATCCGATCTAATATGTTTCTGCACTTTTAACATATAGACTATGGTTTAATTTACAATTTTCCAATCTCATCTGTTTGTATAAACTCCTGCGGTTTGTACATGCGTCATCCACATCCTCCAGGGTCCAGGACGTGTGTGTACTGTGTATAAACCCAGAAGGACTTTGATCAGACTCGACTTAAGTGAAACGGCAGATTAAACTGTCCAGTCACTCCCAAAACTACAGCGAAGCCACTTAATGTTTCCTCCTTTCTGCTGTGCCCCAAGTAAATCCTTATAATCCGGACAAAAGAATGAATCGAGTGCTAAAGAGTCCAAAGAGCTTTATGTTTTCCCTTCAGAATCTGCCTAAAAGTGTGAAGTACCTGTCGATAAGGGCCGTGCCAGCCGACCAAACACTAATCTCGCCTATACGTTTCCAAACTTCTCTTTTCAGACTGTACGGGCGAGATTGCTTTTCCCGTCGCGCGCTGTATTAAGCGCGCAGGGCCCTCGGTTTAAGAGAACGCCACGCTCTCTCTTTCAAGTAGACGGCGGTTAAAAGTTTTGCGTGGAAGTGCTGGCGGCGGCAGAATCCTGGAGGTCTGATTGAGAGGCCACTGTAATGTTCTGTTCACAGTGGACTAATGGAAAGACTGTGTGGTGCTCAGTAATGAAGCGGTGTGAAGGTGATGGATGGAGGGGGGAGCGAGCGGAGCGAGGAGGCAGGAGGAAGGAGGAGGAGGAAGAGGAGGAGAAGGAGGAAGGAGGAGAGCAGTGTGAAGGTGATGGATGGAGGGGGAGAGCGAGCGGAGCGAGGAGGAAGGAGGAGAAGGAGGAGAGCAGTGTGAAGGTGATGAATGGAGGGGGAGTGCGAGCGGAGCGAGGAGGCAGGAGGAGGAGGAGGAAGAGGAGAAGGAGGAAGGAGGAGAGCAGTGTGAAGGTGATGGATGGAGGGGGAGAGCGAGCGGAGGGAGGAGGAGGAAGAGGAGGAGAAGGAGGAAGGAGGAGAGCAGTGTGAAGGTGATGGATGGAGGGGGAGTGCGAGCGGAGCGAGGAGGCAGGAGGAGGAGGAGGAAGGAGAAGAGCAGTGAGAAGGTGATGGATGGAGGGGGAGGGCGAGCGGCGCGAGGAGGAGGAGGAGGAGAAGGAGGACGGTGGAGAGCAGTGTGAAGGTGATGGATGGAGGGAGAGCGGAGCGAGGAGGAGGAGGAGAAGGAGGAAGGAGAAGAGCAGTGAGAAGGTGATGGATGGAGGGGGAGAGCGAGCGGAGCGAGGAGGAGGAAGGAGGAAGAGGAGGAGGAAGGAGGAGAGCAGTGTGAAGGTGATGGATGGAGAGGGAGGGAGAGCGAGCGGTGCAAGGACTACAGGTCCTGAGGAGGAGGTGGAGGAGGGAGCAGGAGGAAGAGGAGGCAGAGGCAGGTGGAAGAGAAGGATGAAGGAGGAGTGCAGTGTGAAGGTGATGGATGGAGGGAGAGCGAGCGGTGCGAGGAGTACAGGCCCCGGGAGGAGGGAGGAGGAAAGAGGAGGAGGCAGGAGGAAAGAGGAGGAAGAGAGCAGTGTGAGGGTGATGGATGGAGAGGGAGGGAGGGAGAGCGAGCGGTGAAAGGACTACAGGCCCTGAGGAGGAGGAGGAGGAGGCAGGAGGAGGAGGAAGCAGGAGGAGGAGAGCAGTGGGAAGGTGATGGATGGAGAAGGAGGGAGAGCGAGCGGTGCGAGGACTACAGGCCCCGGGAGGAGGAAGAGGACGAAGAGGAGGAGGAGAGCAGTGAACAGTGTGACTCATGAGTGGTTCTGGTTGTGGTGCAGTTCTTACTCGGCTGCTTGATCGTGGAAGTTATTTATGAGGCACTTTTCATACAAAGTTCTAACACAAAATACTTTCTAATAAGTTTCTAAAAATAATACTTTTGGTCTCCATAAGTCATGCAGGCCCCCACAGTGTGATTAAAAAAACACACACATATCAACAATAGTGCAAATGCAGCTGAGTACAGATGAACCAGTATGGAAAGCGCCATGAGAGGAGCCCGGAGCAGTATTCAACACCTCTGCCTTTGCAAATAAAACGTCGTGTGGCGCAATCGTCTTACGACCCAGACAAAGGATTTACATATTTAGCTGAGCAGCAGTAACAGAATAACAGAGTATCAGGGGCGGGGCTAACGAACGAAAAGGAGCAAGGGACGAGCGTTTGTGCGCGGCAGTCCGTCCTCCGTTTGGCCTTTTAAAAACCGCCCGTTCTCCACGCGGCACAAAACCGCACTTTGAACTCGCCGTCGCTGTCAGATTTGGCTCTTTCACTCGCTTTGTTCGGGTCAATCTGTGTGTTTGAAGCGGAGGAGGCGCGTCCATCGCAGCATCGCATCCTTTCATCATGATGCGGAGCCCGTGCGCCCGCGGCGATGCCGCGGGGCAGGTCGCCGCGACTTTCGGGTTCAGAGCCGTTGAGCTCTGCCCACGTTTGAGGCCAAAATCGACGTTTGAGGGCGACGCGGACGATGGTGCTAAAATGTATAGGTCTGACGGACGTTTTCTTTTGAGCGCGTCTGCGTTTGTTTTCTCTACACGTCTTTTGTTGCGTGTCTTTCTTCTTTCCCTTCTGTTCTCTGGTCATGTTCCGCTCTTTGTGTTTTTCTGTTCACTTTTATACATTTAAAACCTGAAAAGAATACGTTCCCGGATATAAATGATCGTTTAACTCGACTGGTGAAATAATGGTCAGTTGCGGCCTCACTTTGAACCATAGAATGCACAACAAAACAAAAACGTAAAGCGTCAAACGAGAGCGAGGAACAAATCAGGTTAAATTGAGATTAAGAATTTGGGTAGGTGGGGCATTCAGCGAAAGTTAAGGCTCGCCAAGTCCAAAATAACTGTCGCATTTTGCCCAATTTCTCAATTTTTGTCATTTTCAAGTTGAGTTGAGAATTGAATTAGCATTTTTATTTTCCCGTATGTCAATTAGTGTCGGTCCAGTGCGAAAAGATGTTTGTCTGAAATTTGTTTTACTGTCTTTCCTTCTGGAGCCACAAGTTCATCTCAATCCTGAGGCCCGGATACGCGCCGCCTCCTGCTGTTGCTATAGTTACTCCTGCCAGAGAACAAACGATGTCACTAACTACACGCCGTGTGTAGTTATTTCACGTTGTGTGTTCTCCGTCGCCCTGGTAACGCCTGACCCTCGCGGTGGTTGTGTGTTCTCCGTTGCCCTGGTAACGCCTGACCCTCGCGGTGGTTGTGTGTTCTCCGTTGCCCTGGTAACGCCTGACCCTCGCGGTGGTTGTGTGTTCTCCGTCGCCCTGGTAACGTCTGACCCTCGCGGTGGTTGTGTGTTCTCCGTCGCCCTGGTAACGTCTGACCCTCGCGGTGGTTGTGTGTTCTCCGTCGCCCTGGTAACGTCTGACCCTCGCGGTGGTTGTGTGTTCTCCGTCGCCATGTATAGTTATTTCATGTCGTGTGTTCTCCGTCGCCCTGGTAACGTCTGACCCTGGCGGTGGTTGTGTGTTCTCCATCGCCCTGGTAACGTCTGACCCTCGCGGTGGTTGTGTGTTCTCCGTCGCCCTGGTAACGTCTGACCCTCGCGGTGGTTGTGTGTTCTCCGTCGCCATGTATAGTTATTTCATGTCGTGTGTTCTCCGTCGCCCTGGTAACGTCTGACCCTGGCGGTGGTTGTGTGTCGGCAGGAGCACATCCTGCCCAAGCCCCGGGCGTACTTCCGCGTGGACGCCTCGGCCGAGCCCGACGTGTGGCTGGACGCCGTGCAGGTTTGGGAGGTGAAGTGCGCCGACCTCTCGCTGTCGCCCGTCTACAAGGCCGGACTCGGACTGGTGAGTGTGTCAGATGCCCTCCCGTGCTCTCGCCTTAGGTTTTTATCATGTATGTTCTGGCGGAGACGGTTTTCTTTTGCCCGGAACGTTCTGCCGCACGTCGTAACCAGAGGTCGGGCAATGAATCAATCTTAATGTTGGTAAAATGATCTCTAAAAGTGCAGAAATATCCCACTATACTAGATTATACTAGATATTTTATGATCTACAACACATTTTAGAACATCCTGGTGCGTTGTGAATACATCAAATATCGTTCGCAATCACAAGTGTGAATTGCAAGTGTGAATATAACAAATAATATCACATATAAGTCGCTCCGGAGTATAAGTATAAATATAAGTATAAGTCGCACCCCGGCCAAATCTATGACAAAAGGTGTGACTTATAGTCCGAAAAATCCGGTAATAACATCTTCATGGAGTCGAGCGCCTTTTAACAAACAAACAAGATGCATTATACTAAATTTACAGTTATAACATTGCGTCGTCATTAGCCTCATTTACGCTGGTGCCGTTCGTCCTGTTTACGAGCTCGTCTTCTCTGAGCCTCACTAAAAACACTCTGCTTCAAATGTCCCTGATTTGCTACGTCAGAGGTGGAGATCTGGAGGTCGGTCGATAAAACGTCACACAACAACTCATTCCGGAGCTTGCCGTTGTGTATTTCCCCGCCGTCATTCCCTCTGCTGCCAGTAGATGGAGTGCCAACACCAAATCTGACGAGGGGGAACGCCTGTAACATTCTTTTCAGCGCACACGTTATTTTAAGAAGCAAACGTTCTCAAGAGCGAGTTGAAAGGCAAACAACAACACAATGAATTAATGATACGTGACGTTTACATTAATTCGTGAACTTTACGTTAAATATGCTCGCAAACCCGTTATTATTATTGTTGTTCTTCAGCCGTTTGTGGACGCGTTTAGCCTCGGCGGCCGATCGCAGACGAGCCTCGTGATCCCCCCTCGTCCGTCCCCGCGCCGTCCTCCGAAAGCCCCTCCCTGTCACGCTCCGCTGGCGCCCGTGAAAAGTCACAATTAGCCGTCCTTAATTGAGTTATTAAAAATGCTGTAAAAGGCGGGGGGGGGGAGGGTTTAATGGGAGGGACGGCGGTTAATTTGCTGTAGCGCGGCCGGAGTTTGTCCCGGCGCAAACATAAAGCGTCTGTTGTTAAAGCGGAGCTAAGCTAGTTAAATTACCACGGCGATGGCGGCGGTGGAGAGCTCAGAGCCGCAGAATGAGGCTCGGGATTAAAGAGTGAAACGAGAGCGCGCGTAAAGCCTCGTAATAAGAAAACGTGTTTAGTGCAATATAGATTTTATGGAGCTCTAATAGTGCCGTTAACGGTATTGGCAATTAAAATAAGGTTTGGGATCAGGACGCACGATGTCTGTCAGGATGGAACGGATTTATCACGACTGATCGTTTAAATACTCGTCATTTAGTCATTTAATCATCTATTTGAACTGTACACGGACTTAAATGACAAATTAATTGTGTAAATGTTGTGTTTATGACGGTGTTGTCGCGATATTAACATTTCAGACTCTATTTCGATGCCAAAGAACAAGCTTGGTACCAAATTATAACAAAACACAACTCATTTTGAAAATTAAACTAAAGCAGTTTGTTGTTTTAAATTTGTTGTGATGAAGCTCCTGATCGTTCTAAAACTCAGACGTGATGAAATTGAGTAAAAATCTCAAATTCACTGTCCTGTTGGACAATAATTTGCTTTATTTTGTTTTACTTTTGAATTAAGCTGAAACTAATCATTATTATTTCAGTCGTTGACTAGTTTTATTATTATTTATTATTATAATTTGATTTTAATTAGATGGAGGTAATTGCTGACTCATGGCTTTTAAATTGAGAATATTTAATAAGAAATGTTGTACTTTTATATATATTTTTTGCCATCTTGATTTATTAATAATACAAAATGATGATGGTGGTAGTAGTAGTGGTAGTGATTCAGTGTTATGGTTGATAGTTGCAGCCATAGTGGACTTTACTGCAGTACAACATATATATATTGATGTTGTGTTCTCCAGGTGGATCCAGAGAAGGGAATCTCATTAAGATTTCCTCGTTTCCTTCGAATCCGAGAGGACAAGAAGCCGGAGGACGCCACCAGCGGCTCTCAGGTAAAACACTGCAGACTTACACAGTATTTCATCTGTCCTCAAGTATTCAAAGTGTCTGTGATATTTGAGATAGTGACGTTTCTGACGTTTCATCGTGTCACTTCCTGGTTGGACATGAGCTGCAGATGTGAGGTAACTGTGGGAATGTCACTGTTTTAAAGAAATGTCCAAACAGAAATCCACAAATGTTGAACCTTCTCGTTATTTGTTTGAGATTTGCTCCTCAAAGCTGCAAAATTAATCTTACAGGACATTTATTGTTCAAAATGTACACTTTTGAGCTTTTAATCATGTTCTAATATTGTTCCCTCATCAAAAACATATCTTCATTCACACGTTTGATGAATCCTCTGTCTCCGAGCGTCAAACACTCAACAACAACAACAACAACAGTTTGTCCCGTCTAATCACGATCAGTACAACTGTGTTCTGAGGCCTGAAATGCGCTGCAATGTTGTGTAAATCCCTCTGTGGCCAGTAGATGGCACCAAAACTCTTAAAGGTTCAACAGCCGAGTCATAAATGAACAGGATTCAAAAACAAAGAACTTGCTTTGGGTTTAAGGTTTTGGCTTTACAACAATGAATCATGATAGGGATAGGAAAGCATCAAATTATATATAAACTAAAACAGGTGAACGCGGCCTATTCCACAACCGTTACCCGGCAACCACACTGTAAACAAGGGCCAAAATCCAGTAAAAATACTCTTAAATGATCAGATTCAGTAAAGGTTTCATCTCCCTGAACTAAATGCACAGGCCGTGAACAATGAACAATAATAAAACATGTATCACATAAGACTCACATTAAAGAAAAACTATTTAAACTCACAATAAGATCAAAATGACTTGACACATAATGATACCTGATGACGCCTTTATTTTGTTAGATGATTGTTTAAACTGTCGTAAAGTGTCGCTTCTTCCATGGAACGTCGCTTACTGATGACATCACAGAGGGTTCAGTTTCAGGACTTGACTCGACCGTCATTTTAAACTTTTCAAGTTGTTTTGGCAAACTGCAACTTCTCTACTCCAGAGCTGCGTTTGGAGGTCAGGGAGCGGCCTCGTGTCAAATCCACGTAAACTATGAATACGGTCGTGTCCGCGGGCAATGAAACATGAATAAGAGCAGAGCGAGGGCGCCGGGCGCTCAACGGGAACACTTAAGAACAAGTCCTTCGTTTTACAAAACAGACGAGCGTAAAAGGAGAAACATGAGGATTATAATGTAAAAGAGCTGGAGGACGGTGGAAAACATGAATTATAATGTAGGGATGTTCTACGTGGGATATTAAATGGCTCTGACAACAGGAAGTGGACTTGGACCTAGTGGTTTGAAGGTTAGAAAAGGTTTTGTGGTTCCAGTCCTCGGCGAATGGAACCTCTGTAAGAGCGCGGGGGAGGAGCTTGTGTTGTCTGCAGGTCGCTCTGATTGGCCCCGTGCTCCATTCACAAAAGTGTAAACACGGGGGTAAACACGGGGGTAAACACGGGGGTAAACACGGGGGTAAACACTGGGGTAAACACGGGGGTAAACACGGGGGTAAACACGGGGGTAAACACGGGGGTAAACACGGGGGTAAACACTGGGGTAAACACTGGGGTAAACACTGGGTAAACACTGGGGTAAACACTGGGTAAACACTGGGGTAAACACGGGGGTAAACACGGGGGTAAACACTGGGGTAAACACTGGGGTAAACACGGGGGTAAACACTGGGGTAAACACTGGGGTAAACACTGGGGTAAACACGGGGTAAACACTGGGGTAAACACGGGGGTAAACACTGGGGTAAACACGGGGGTAAACACTGGGGTAAACACTGGGGTAAACACTGGGTAAACACTGGGGTAAACACGGGGTAAACACTGGGGTAAACACGGGGTAAACACTGGGGTAAACACGGGGGTAAACACTGGGGTAAACACGGGGTAAACACGGGGGTAAACACGGGGGTAAACACGGGGGTAAATACTGGGGTAAACACAGGGGTAAACACGGGGGTAAACACGGGGGTAAACACTGGGTAAAACAAGGTGGTAAACACTGGGTAAAACAAGGTGGTAAACACAGGGGTAAACACGGGGTAAACACTGGGGTAAACACTGCGGTAAACACGGGGGTAAACACTGGGGTAAACACGGGGTAAACACGGGGGTAAACACGGGGGTAAACACGGGGGTAAATACTGGGGTAAACACAGGGGTAAACACGGGGGTAAACACGGGGGTAAACACTGGGTAAAACAAGGTGGTAAACACTGGGTAAAACAAGGTGGTAAACACAGGGGTAAACACGGGGTAAACACTGGGGTAAACACTGCGGTAAACACGGGGGTAAACACAGGGGTAAACACGGGGGTAAACACTGGGTAAAACAAGGTGGTAAACACGGGGTAAACACTGGGGTAAACACTGTAAACACGGGGGTAAACACTGTAAACACGGGGGTAAACACGGGGTAAACACAGGGGTAAACACGGGGGTAAACACGGGGGTAAACACGGGGTAAACACGGGGGTAAACACGGGGGTAAACACGGGGGTAAACACTGCGGTAAACACGGGGTAAACACGGGGGTAAACACGGGGGTAAACACTGGGGTAAACACTGGGTAAAACAAGGTGGTAAACACGGGGTAAACACGGGGGTAAACACGGGGGTAAACACAGGGGTAAACACGGGGTAAACACAGGGGTAAACACGGGGTAAACACTGGGGTAAACACGGGGGTAAACACGGGGTAAACACAGGGGTAAACACGGGGGTAAACACTGGGTAAAACAAGGTGGTAAACACGGGGTAAACACGGGGGTAAACACTGTAAACACGGGGGTAAACACTGTAAACACGGGGGTAAACACGGGGTAAAACACGGGGTAAACACGGAGTAAACACTGGAGTAAACACAGGGTAAAACACGGGGTAAAACACTGGAGTAAAACACTGGAGAAAACACGGGATAAACGGTTTAAACAGGGTAAACGGTTTTAATGGTTCAAACGGGGTAAGCGGTATAAACGGGGTTAACGGCGTGGTGTATCGGAGCTGCCGGCCTCGTCTCCATGTTCGCCGCATCAAGACCACAACATCGTGGAGACGCGTTCCTCTTAATCCTCCGTGAACCGGGGGGATTTCTTTCTGCGTCCGACCCGGTTTATCATGTTTCCCGACGGCAAAAGCGCCGGGTTTAAGCGCCAACAATCACAGGCTTTTGATAACTATCATCTCGTAATAATTGCACCCCGAGGAGGCGTTTTAGTCTCTGTTTCCGCCTCTCGTGGGAATGTTCTTCGTCTGTACAGTGTTTTTAACCAGTTTTCAACCAGTTTTTAACCAGTTTTTAATCAATTTTCAACCAGTTTTTAACCTGTTTTTAACCAGTTTTTAACCAATTTTCAACCAGTTTTCAACCAGTTTTCAACCAGTTTTCAACCAGTTTTTAACCAGTTTTTAACCAATTTTCAAACAGTTTTCAACCAGTTTTCAACCAATTTTCAACCAGTTTTCAATCAATTTTCAACCAGTTTTCAACCAATTTTCAACCAGTTTTTAACCTGTTTTTAACCAGTTTTTAACCAATTTTCAACCAGTTTTCAACCAGTTTTCAACCAGTTTTCAACCAATTTTCAACCAGTTTTTAACCAGTTTTTAACCAATTTTCAAACAGTTTTCAAACAGTTTTCAACCAGTTTTTAACCAGTTTTCAATAAATTTTCAACCTGTTTTTAACCAGTTTTTAACCAGTTTTCAACCAGTTTTCAACCAATTTTCAAACAGTTTTCAATCAGTTTTCAACCAGTTTTCAACAAATTTTCAACCAATTTTCAACCAGTTTTTAACCAGTTTTAACCAGTTTTTAACCAGAGTCGAGCCTGATTCTTCTCACATTTTACCGTTTAAAAAATAAATAAAATGGACACAGAGTCAATTCTTTTGTGAAAGACGGAAAATAACTTTTATCTACGTTTTTATGTATATGCCCTGTGTAACTTCTCTGCACGAGGGTCCCGCCCCCTTTTGGCGGTTATTGCTTATGCCTAATGTTCCACAGTATGGCATTAAAGAGGCTGTGCCAGTGTTGTCACGATACAAACATAACTATATTTCAGTACAAAGGAATATACTCGATTCCTCATACTGATATCATACGTTTTTAAGTTTTGGACATTTTCAATACAAGATAAAAGTTCTTTCTTCATTAAGATATATTCTGGTCTTATACTAGTTCTGATAAAGCTCAAGATTATTGTTAAACTGTTCAGAAAAGTCACATTTTGTCCTGTTCATGTGATTATTTTTTAGGATCGATACTTTCTCAAATGAGTATTTAGTTTTGGAATCAGATTTCTCACATTTTTTGACCCAGTTTTAGATGGGTCGAAAATGAGACCGCTGTGTGTCGTCTCATCATCGAGCATTTTATCTTCCGCGACGCAGGAAGCCCGCCGTTAGCACGTTAGCCGTAGTTAGCTTCTGAACGTTGTGAAAAGCGCGTCAAACCTCATTGTGGTGAAAAATGAAGTTCTGTTTTTCACGTTTTTAAGGCGGCAAAATCTGAGACGACGCCTTTTAAACTCGGCTTAAAACGTGGGACGTTACCGCCAGAGTTACGGGTGAGATCTGTGGAGATGTGACCCAGGAAGTGTTGTCACCATAACATTTCAGACTCGATTTCGATACAAAGGACGAGGCTCGATCAAGGTTTATAGGTTCATTATATACATTTTCAACCCAAAATATGAATACTTTCTTTATGAAACATCGCGGTTCAGATAAAGCTCAAGTTCATTCTAAAACTGTTTATGAAAGATCACATTTTGTCCCGTTAACGATCTTTTTAGTATCGATACTAGTTTGACTTTTAATCTGCTCGTTCACAGTAAGAATGCAGGTTTTTCAAGGTATTTTTCAACAATAAAACCTGCAATTTGAATTAATTTAAGATAAATTAGATCCATGCCACACTGCTGAACATTGCAGACAAAACGATCACATCTCCATGGAAACGGGATCTTTAAGCTATTTGCATGTTGAGTCAACATTTGCATTATTTTTCTCCAACCAAACAACAGAGAAAATGATTATTACCAAACCTTTTTTTTAACTTGTTTTTTCTTCTTGTTGTTTTAAATTCAAATTGAAAAAAGAACAATAAAAAAGTCTCGTCTACGGGTTTTTACAAAGCATGAATTGTGTTTTAAAATAAGAAATGCTTAGTCTCTTCAAATCAAACCTCGCACATGAAACCTCTCGAGTCCAAAACAAGACACAACTTGGAATTAATTTACACTTTTAGTTCTTTGTCCGTTTCTCTGAGAATAACTTTAGTGTTTTCTTTCTTTTCTTGGCTCCGTGAGGAATACATAACCTGATAAATCACTAAAAACAACAACATACAGCTGTATTTTGACACTTCAATTAAACCGAAACACAATGTTCAAGTCACACGATATTTAAGACTTTCCGGTGTGTCCCTGAAGGCGTCCACAGGGGGGCGTAAGACGAGTCCCTGAAGGCGTCCACAGGGGGGCGTAAGACGAGTCCCTGAAGGTGTCCACAGGGGGGCGTAAGACGAGTCCCTGAAGGTGTCCACAGGGGGGCGTAAGACGAGTCCCTGAAGGCGTCCACAGGGGGGCGTGAGACGAGTCCCTGAAGGTGTCCACAGGGGGGCGTAAGACGAGGCCCTGAAGGCGTCCACAGGGGGCGTAAGACGAGTCCCTGAAGGTGTCCACAGGGGGGCGTAAGACGAGTCCCTGAAGGTGTCCACAGGGGGGCGTAAGACGAGTCCCTGAAGGCGTCCACAGGGGGGCGTGAGACGAGTCCCTGAAGGCGTCCACAGGGGGGCGTGAGACGAGTCCCTGAAGGCGTCCACAGGGGGGCGTGAGACGAGTCCCTGAAGGCGTCCACAGGGGGGCGTGAGACGAGTCCCTGAAGGCGTCCACAGGGGGCGTAAGACGAGTCCCTGAAGGCGTCCACAGGGGGTGTAAGACGAGTCCCTGAAGGCGTCCACAGGGGGGCGTAAGACGAGTCCCTGAAGGCGTCCACAGGGGCGTCCACAGGGGAGCGTAAGACGAGTCCCTGAAGGCGTCCACAGGGGGGCGTAAGACGAGTCCCGTCCACAGGGGGCGTAAGACGAGTCCCTGAAGGCGTCCACAGGGGGCGTAAGACAAGTCCCTGAAGGCGTCCACAGGGGGCGTAAGACGAGTTCCTGAAGGCGTCCACAGACGAGACGAGACGAGTCCCTGAAGGCGTCCACAGGGGGCGTAAGATGAGTCCCTGAAGGCGTCCACAGGGGGCGTAAGACGAGTCCCTGAAGGCGTCCACAGGGGGTGTAAGACGAGTCCCTGAAGGCGTCCACAGGGGGGCGTAAGACGAGTCCCTGAAGGCGTCCACAGGGGAGCGTAAGACGAGTCCCTGAAGGCGTCCACAGGGGGGCGTAAGACGAGTCCCGTCCACAGGGGGCGTAAGACGAGTCCCTGAAGGCGTCCACAGGGGGCGTAAGACAAGTCCCTGAAGGCGTCCACAGGGGGCGTAAGACGAGTTCCTGAAGGCGTCCACAGACGAGACGAGACGAGTCCCTGAAGGCGTCCACAGGGGGCGTAAGATGAGTCCCTGAAGGCGTCCACAGGGGGCGTAAGACGAGTCCCTGAAGGCGTCCACAGGGGGTGTAAGACGAGTCCCTGAAGGCGTCCACAGGGGGGCGTAAGACGAGTCCCTCAAGGCGTCCACAGGGGGCGTTAGACGAGTCCCTGAAGGCGTCCACAGGGGGCGTTAGACGAGTCCCTGAAGGCGTCCACAGGGGGGCGTTAGACGACTCCCTCAAGGCGTGTCCACAAAAGTCCATACTAAAGAAAATTAAGTTACTGAGGCAATTTTGGATTGAAAAAGACAACGTTAGATTTAGTCGGAGAATGTTGCTGCAGCTGTTTTTGTGAAACTGAGCGTGTGAGATGCAGGTTTAATGCCACAACGTGGAACATTACAATGTCACATGGTTCTGCTTTAAATCTGATGTTTGTTATTCATGACTTTAAACCAGAAGTGATGCAGCGGACAATGAAGCATGGGTGAAGTTTAGACCTGGTTTAGTGCTGTTTTGGTCTTTGTTTAGGGCTGGTTTAGGACACAAAGGAGACGAGGAAACTCCTGATTCCCTAATCGTCCAAACTTTGTGTTGATTAAAGGAGACGTATTATGCTTTTTTCCAGCGCTAAACATCCAACGACGGCGCGAGTCGATCGAGCTTCGTTTATTTCATTCAGACCAAAGTCATAAAATATTGTGCATCGTTGGCGCCGTTTTCAGCTCGTTACTGACCTGAACACCTCCCTCCCTCTCTCCTCCTCCCTCCCTCTCTCCTCCCTTCCTCTCTCCTCCACCCACCCTCCCTCTCTCCTCCCTCCCTCTCTCCTCCCTCTCTCCTCCCTCCCTCTCTCTCTCCTCCCTCTCTCCTCCCTCCCTCTCTCTCTCCTCCCTCTCTCCTCCCTCCCTCTCTCCTCCCTCCCGCTCCTCCACCCTCCCTCCTCCCCCCTCCCTCTCTCCTCCCTCCCTCTCTCTCCTCCTCCCTCTCTCCTCCTCCCTCTCTCCTCCTCCCTCTCTCCTCCCTCTCTCCTCCTCCCTCTCTCCTCCTCCCTCTCTCCTCCTCCCTCTCTCCTCCCTCCCTCTCTCCTCCCTCTCTCCTCCTCCCTCTCCCTCTCTCCTCCCTCCCTCTCTCCTCCCTCCCTCTCCTCCTCCCTCTCTCCTCCCCCCTCCCCCCTCCCTCTCTCCTCCCTCCCTCTCTCTCCTCCTCCCTCTCTCCTCCTCCCTCTCTCCTCCTCCCTCTCTCCTCCCTCTCTCCTCCCTCTCTCCTCCCTCTCTCCTCCCTCTCTCCTCCTCCCTCTCTCCTCCTCCCTCTCTCCTCCCTCCCTCTCTCCTCCCTCTCTCCTCCTCCCTCTCCTCCTCCCTCTCTCCTCCCTCTCTCCTCCCTCTCTCCTCCCTCTCTCCTCCCTCTCTCCTCCCTCCCTCTCCTCCTCCCTCTCTCCTCCCTCCTCCCCCCTCCCTCTCTCCTCCCTCCCTCTCTCTCCTCCTCCCTCTCTCCTCCTCCCTCTCTCCTCCTCCCTCTCTCCTCCTCCCTCTCTCCTCCCTCTCTCCTCCCTCTCTCCTCCCTCTCTCCTCCTCCCTCTCTCCTCCCTCCCTCTCTCCTCCCTCTCTCCTCCTCCCTCTCCTCCTCCCTCTCTCCTCCCTCTCTCCTCCCTCTCTCCTCCCTCTCTCCTCCCTCTCTCCTCCTCCCTCTCTCCTCCTCCCTCTCTCCTCCCTCCCTCTCTCCTCCCTCTCTCCTCCTCCCTCTCCCTCTCTCCTCCCTCCCTCTCTCCTCCCTCCCTCTCCTCCTCCCTCTCTCCTCCCTCCTCCCCCCTCCCTCTCTCCTCCCTCCCTCTCTCTCCTCCTCCCTCTCTCCTCCTCCCTCTCTCCTCCTCCCTCTCTCCTCCCTCTCTCCTCCCTCTCTCCTCCTCCCGCTCTCCTCCTCCCTCTCTCCTCCTCCCTCTCTCCTCCCTCTCTCCTCCTCCCTCTCCCTCTCTCCTCCCTCCCTCTCTCCTCCCTCCCTCTCCTCCTCCCTCTCTCCTCCCTCCTCCCCCCTACCTCTCTCCTCCCTCCCTCTCTCTCCTCCTCCCTCTCTCCTCCTCCCTCTCTCCTCCTCCCTCTCTCCTCCTCCCTCTCTCCTCCCTCTCTCCTCCCTCTCTCCTCCTCCCTCTCTCCTCCTCCCTCTCTCCTCCTCCCTCTCTCCTCCCTCTCTCCTCCTCCCTCTCCTCCCTCTCCTCCTCCCTCTCCTCCTCCCTCTCCTCCTCCCTCTCTCCTCCCTCTCTCCTCCCTCTCTCCTCCCTCTCTCCTCCCTCCACAGATTGCAGTTTTGTACAAGAAGCAGCAGCAGATCCAGAATCAGGGCGACAAGGCGGACCCCGAGGATTACTACTGATGCCCTCCCTGGTCGCCGCCCCCGCACTAACGACGGCCAATGGCTGTGATTGTAAATAGTCCATGTGTTTTGTAACGCTGATGAGAATAAAGAGCGGTTTTAAGACTTGGTGCCGGGTTTTAGAGGTCACCGTGGAGACGAGGGTGTTTACCGTTTGATTGTTTTAATAAATGATGAATAAAGACTTAATTCAGAACGAACAAATGGCTTATTAAGAATTATTAAGACTTAAGTGACGTATGAAAGGTTTGTACAATTTTATAATGTCTTTATTTGGTGTATTTATACCTGTCGTACACATAAATGACAGTTTTACACCGATCGAGCAGGTATTTGTGGAGAAAATGATGAAAAATCTGTAGAAAATGACATCAAACCAGGGACAGGAAGTGACATCACTCGTTCCAGTCAAAGTTTATGCAGAATTTACACAACTATTTTGATTCTCTAAACATTAATCCAACAGTCGCTCTCATATTTTTATTTGTCAAACTAAAAAGATTGTGACATTAGATGAGTTTTGGCCCAGTGCAGAGGCGGAGCCAGACATTCTGAACAGGGAGGGGCTTAGCCCAAAAAGAAAAGGGAGGGGCTTCATTCTGGCCAATATGTGGTTTTAGTGCAGTTACAGAGAGTAACACTCCAAAGGCAAAGACAGACTTTTTGTCTTCTGAGAGAGCTCCTCCACAACACGAACAGAACAGCAGAGGTGACATTTAGTTATTCTAAATATTGTACATCTTCTTTAAAACAACAAATATGAAAAACATGACACTGACAGGGCTTGAACTCTCAACCCTAGTATCCACAGACTCATGCTCTGCTGTCGAGGCTAGTTGGCCTTATAATTAATAAACCTCATAAACCTGACCCAGTGCTTCACCGACAACCATAATGAACTCATGGTTTGAACGATCATGTGCTGTTGTTGTCTCTTCTACGTTAGATAAACTTTATTTTTCATGGTCTGAATGTCTCTTTTTTCCAGTCGATCTGCTCTTGTCCTTCACTTTTTGCAAAACCTCAGTTAAATGATGTAGAAAAGGCCAAATTGGTCAGATTGCGTGACGCGCTGTAAACATCGCCCAATTTCTACGCTCCCGCCCACTTTCTTCATGCAGCCAATCATTCATCAGTTCAACAAAAATAACCAATGAAACAGGCAAAGAGAATTGGAGCCACTGCTGGATTTGAACCCTGGTCCACTGCGTCTCAACCCAACACTCAAACTGTTGTGCCAACCACTTATTGACCTGGTGGTGCGGCTTTTGGAAAAAGATCCCGGGCTCAAGCCCCAAAGCCAGGGCCTGGCTCGCCCATGGCCCAGTGTTTGCTGGGTAATTTCCTTGTGTGATGTCATCAATTACAAACAGGACGTGAAATTATAAATTCAAAATATTAGCTATTTTGAGATGACATTTTTTTTGTCATTTTTTTTAGCAAAATTGTATAAAACTTAACTGTATTTTAGTGTGTTCACGTGTGTGAATGAAGTCGGAACTGAATTCCGGTCATACAGGGACCGGACAGGCCTGAGCAAAGGGCCCCGGACCCCGTACTCCCGGAGCACCCCCCAAAGGACACCCCGAGGGACACGGTCGAAAGCCTTCTCCAGATCCACAAAGCACATGTGGACTGGTTGGGCAAACTCCCATGAACCCTCGAGCACCCGATGGAGAGTATAGAGCTGGTCCAGTGTTCCACGACCGGGACGAAAACCACTCTGCTCCTCCTGAATCCGAGGTTCGACTATCGGTCGGATTCTCCTCTCCAGTACCTTGGAATAGACCTTACCCGGGAGGCTGAGGAGTGTGATCCCTCTGTAGTTGGAACACTTCTTGAACAGAGGGACCACCTCCCCGGTCTGCCAGTCCAGAGGCACAGTCCCCGACCCCCACGCGATGTTGCAGAGACGTGTCAACCAAGACAGTCCTACAACATCCAGAGACTTTAGGTCAGGCATGTCCAAACTAGGGCCCGGGGGCCAAATGTGGCCCTCAAACCATTTTTTGTTGGCCCTCCAGCTTCCTGCTATGTCGGCCCAAACAACAAAAGGTAGTACTTTTTACTGTGAAATTGGGAAAATTCAGGCATATTGATGTTATACCAACCTAATATTAATGTTCTAGGGCTAATTAAAGGTGTGGAGGCTCATTGCAATTATGTCCAATGCAAAATTTCTAATGATTCACTTTGTCATTCAACAAATTCGACATTGTCAAGTTGTTTGTGGCCCTCTGCCCCGACTAAGTTTCAAAATGCGGCCCTTGGTGAAAAAAGTTTGGACACCCCTGCTTTAGGTCCTCAGGGCGGATCTCATCCGTCCCCGGAGCCACTGAGGAGTTTGCGAACAACCTCAGTGACTTCAGCTTCAGCTTGGGTGATGGACGAGTCAGCCTCTGAGTCCCCGGTCTCTACTTCCTCTTCGGAAGACGTGACTGAGGGATTAAGGAGGTCCTCAAAGTATTCCTTCCACCGTCCGACGACATCCCCAGTCGAGGTCAGCAAGTCTCCACCCGCACCGTAAACGGTGTTGGTGAAGCAATGCTTCCCCCTCCTGGGGAAGCATTGCTCCCCCAGGAGGCTGTGGCCCGCCTGACCTGCCGATACCCGTCGATCCGGAGACCTACAAGCCAGAGTTGCCTGATAGGCCTCCTTCTTAAGTCTGACAACATCCCTTACTTCCAGTGTCCACCACCGGGTTCGGGGGTTGCCGCCACGACAGGCACCGAAGACCTTGCGACCACAGCTCCGAGCAGCCGCATCAACAATGGAGGCGGAGAACATGGTCCACTCGGACTCAATGTCCCCAGCCTCCCCCGGGACATGGGAGAAGCTCTCCTGGAGGTGTGAGTTGAATTCCCTACTGACAGAGGGCTCCATTAGACGTTCCCAACAGACCCCCACAATGCACTTGGGTCTGCCAAGTCTGTCCGGCTTCCTCCTCCGCCAGCGGATCCAACTCACCACCAGGTGGTGCTCTACAGCTCCGCCCCTCGGTTCACCCGAGTGTCCAAGACACGAGGTCAGAGGTCAGATGACATGACAACAAAGTGGATCATTGACCTCCTGTGTCCTGGTGCCATGTGCACTGATGGACCTTGTGCTTGAACATGGTGTTCGTTCTGGACAATCCGTGGCACAGAAGTCCAATAACTGACCGCTCTGGTTCAGATCGGGGCTCCGCCCCTCTCCAGGAGTCACTGTCAAGTTGAAGTCCCCCTGCAGAACAACGGAGTCCCCGGTCGGTGCACTGTCCAGTTCCCCTCCCACGGGCTCCTAGAAGGCCGGGTCCTCCACCGAAGACATGTCCCCCACCCGAAGACGAAGGGACGTAACCCTCTCGTCCACCGGAGTGAACTCCACTGGGGCGCCCCCCCACAGAGCCGTCTTGTAACTCTGAGACGTCGACCAGTGCTTTTCGATAAATATAAGACATTGAAATGCGGCTTTGACGGTGCAGTTTCCTGCGTTGCCGCGGCGCCCGTCACTTTGGCTGATGCTTTTCCATCTCGGCCTCGACATGATTTATTTGTCCTGGAACGACTCGAGACGCCAGCGTGGGACGTGTCTTCTGAGGACTCCATTGTCAAAGAGGTAATTTACCAAATGCCAAATTCACGACATTTTTTCCACCGCCGCAGTTTTTGTTTTCACTCGACACATGTTTGAGTCCAATTGTTTTTCACTAAATACAAAAGGAAATGTTATTGTTTCTGTGTTTGAAGATGAGCTTTGTTTTTATGACACGGGCCATAGTTTAGGCCATAATGTGAATGTATGGAGGACTAGACCAGGACTAAACCAGGACAGAACCAGGACAGAACCAGGACAGAACCAGGACAGAACCAGGACTAAACCAGGACTAGACCAGGACTAGACCAGGATTCAACCAGGTCTCTACATGGACCGGCCCAGGACAGCAGGCATGTCCAACATACGGCCTGGGGGCCAAATACGACCCTCAGACCAATTTTTGTTGGCCCTCCGGCTTTCTGCTAAGTTGGTCCAAAAAAAGCAGTACTTTTTACTGTTAAAAAATTCCAGCATTTTGGTGTTTTACCAGCCAAATATTAATGTTAAAGTCTTATTAAAGGTGGAGGCCACAAACTATGTCAAAAGCAACATTTCATATGATTAACTTCAACATTGTGGGGTGTTTGTGGCCCTCTGCTCCGGATAAGAGCTCTAAAGGAGTGAACAGAAGACTGGAATAAACCAGGACTGAACCAAGACTAAACCAGATACAGACCAGGACCCTTGCCGGGTCCTGTCAGAGACGGTCCTGTCAGAGGCGGTCCTGTCAGAGACGGTCCTGTCAGAGGCGGTCCTGTCAGAGACGGTCCTGTCAGAGGCGGTCCTGTCAGAGACGGTCCTGTCAGTGTCAGCCCCTCGCTCTGTACGCACAGGGTTTTTGCCGTCACCGCCATTTTGAAGACGTCGCCTTGCGTTGTTGGATCGTCGTGACGAACGGCACGTGAAGTCGCCGGACAAACCGGCAATCCCACAATGAGCACGCGGCCCACAGTGAGCACGCGGCCCACAGTGAGCACGCGGCCCACAGTGAGCACGCGGCCCACAATGAGCACGCGGCCCGCTGTGTTTACACTCTCCAGAAACGCTTCAGATTGAACTGGGTGGTCGTTTTAGTCGGGGGGAAATAGGCCCTCGAGGTTAAACCAACACGTGTCCCCCTCGTGTCCCCCTCGTGTCCTCTCTCCTCGTGTCCTCGTTTGACCCGAGTGCACTTGCCCCGAGTGCACTTGCCCCGAGTGCACTTGACCCGATCGGCTCCCGCACAATGGCCCTTCTCTGGGACGTCAAACAAAGCCCTTCTTCTCCTCCTTCTCTCGCTCCCTCGCTCCCTTGTGGTCCCGCGCTCTCTGGGACGTCTCCTCCATGTCGGACCACGGCGGCGGGCACAGGCGCCCTCTTTGTCCCGGGACAGTGGAGCCGATTGGGGCGGCGCGGTGCGAAGGCCGCCTCATAACCTTTGGGATGCGGTGATGTCAGGAGTCTTGGGGCTTTTGTTGTCTGTTTGTTGTCTGTCCCACATCGTCGCTTTAAACAGAGACGAGCTGTTAACGAGCCAAACGAGGCTTCAGCAGATGAAACGAGAGAATGAGAAAACTGCGTTTTCACTCTCACAAAACTGAATCATTATTGTGATATAATCTGCAGTGGGTTAGGCCGTGACGGGTGCGGCACTTGACGGGGAAAGCGGGACTAAAGCAGGACTAAAGCTGGTCTAAAGCTGGTCTAAAGCGGGACTAAAGCTGGACTAAAGCTGGTCTAAAGCGGGACTAAAGCGGGACTAAAGCGGGACTAAAGCTGGTCTAAAGCTGGTCTAAAGCGGGTCTAAAGCGGGACTAAAGCTGGACTAAAGCTGGTCTAAAGCGGGACTAAAGCGGGACTAAAGCGGGACTAAAGCGGGTCTAAAGCGGGACTAAAGCAGGTCTAAAACAGGTCTAAAGCAGGACTAAAGCAGGTCTAAAGCTGGACCAAAGCGGGACTAAAGCGGGACTAAAGCGGGACTAAAGCAGGTCTAAACCAGGACTAAAGCTGGACTAAAGCAGGACTAAAACAGGTCTAAAACAGGTCTAAAGCAGGACTAAAGCAGGTCTAAACCAGGACTAAAGCTGGACTAAAGCAGGTCTAAAACAGGTCTAAAGCAGGACTAAAGCTGGACTAAAGCAGGTCTAAAACAGGACTAAAGCTGGACTAAAGCGGGTCTAAAGCTGGACTAAAGCGGGTCTAAAGCGGGACTAAAGCAGGACTAAAGCAGGACTAAAGCAGGACTAAAGCGGGTCTAAAGCGGGACTAAAGCAGGACTAAAGCAGGACTAAAGCAGGACTAAAGCAGGACTAAAGCTGGACTAAAGCGGGTCTAAAGCTGGACTAAAGCGGGTCTAAAGCTGGACTAAAGCGGGACTAAAGCAGGACTAAAGCAGGACTAAAGCAGGACTAAAGCAGGTCTAAAGCAGGACTAAAGCAGGTCTAAAGCGGGACTAAAGCGGGACTAAAGCTGGTCTAAAGCGGGACTAAAGCGGGACTAAAGCAGGTCTAAAGCGGGACTAAAGCAGGTCTAAAGCAGGACTAAAGCGGGTCTAAAGCGGGACTAAAGCGGGACTAAAGCTGGTCTAAAGCGGGACTAAAGCGGGACTAAAGCGGGACTAAAGCAGGACTAAAGCAGGACTAAAGCAGGACTAAAGCTGGACTAAAGCAGGTCTAAACCAGGACTAAAGCTGGACTAAAGCAGGTCTAAAACAGGTCTAAAGCTGGACTAAAGCAGGTCTAAAACAGGACTAAAGCTGGACTAAAGCAGGTCTAAAACAGGTCTAAAGCAGGACTAAAGCTGGACTAAAGCAGGTCTAAAACAGGACTAAAGCTGGACTAAAGCTGGTCTAAAGCTGGACTAAAGCGGGTCTAAAGCGGGACTAAAGCAGGACTAAAGCAGGACTAAAGCGGGTCTAAAGCTGGACTAAAGCGGGTCTAAAGCGGGTCTAAAGCGGGACTAAAGCAGGACTAAAGCAGGACTAAAGCAGGACTAAAGCTGGACTAAAGCGGGTCTAAAGCTGGACTAAAGCGGGTCTAAAGCTGGACTAAAGCTGGTCTAAAGCTGGACTAAAGCGGGTCTAAAGCGGGACTAAAGCAGGACTAAAGCAGGACTAAAGCAGGACTAAAGCAGGACTAAAGCGGGTCTAAAGCGGGACTAAAGCAGGTCTAAAGCGGGACTAAAGCAGGACTAAAGCTGGACTAAAGCGGGTCTAAAGCTGGACTAAAGCGGGTCTAAAGCGGGTCTAAAGCTGGACTAAAGCAGGACTAAAGCAGGACTAAAGCGGGTCTAAAGCGGGACTAAAGCAGGACTAAAGCAGGACTAAAGCAGGACTAAAGCAGGACTAAAGCGGGTCTAAAGCGGGACTAAAGCAGGTCTAAAGCGGGACTAAAGCAGGACTAAAGCTGGACTAAAGCGGGTCTAAAGCTGGACTAAAGCGGGTCTAAAGCTGGACTAAAGCGGGTCTAAAGCTGGACTAAAGCGGGTCTAAAGCTGGACTAAAGCGGGTCTAAAGCTGGACTAAAGCAGGACTAAAGCTGGACTAAAGCGGGTCTAAAGCTGGACTAAAGCGGGTCTAAAGCTGGTCTAAAGCGGGTCTAAAGCTGGACTAAAGCGGGTCTAAAGCTGGACTAAAGCAGGTCTAAAGCTGGTCTAAAGCTGGACTAAAGCTGGACTAAAGCTGGACTAAAGCTGGACTAAAGCAGGACTAAAGCAGGACTAAAGCGGGTCTAAAGCGGGACTAAAGCAGGTCTAAAGCGGGACTAAAGCAGGACTAAAGCTGGACTAAAGCGGGTCTAAAGCTGGACTTAAGCGGGTCTAAAGCTGGACTAAAGCGGGTCTAAAGCTGGACTAAAGCGGGTCTAAAGCTGGTCTAAAGCTGGACTAAAGCTGGACTAAAGCTGGACTAAAGCTGGACTAAAGCAGGACTAAAGCAGGACTAAAGCGGGTCTAAAGCGGGACTAAAGCAGGTCTAAAGCGGGACTAAAGCAGGACTAAAGCAGGACTAAAGCGGGTCTAAAGCTGGACTAAAGCAGGACTAAAGCAGGACTAAAGCAGGACTAAAGCAGGACTAAAGCTGGACTAAAGCGGGTCTAAAGCTGGACTAAAGCGGGTCTAAAGCTGGACTAAAGCGGGTCTAAAGCAGGTCTAAAGCAGGTCTAAAGCTGGACTAAAGCAGGTCTAAAGCGGGACTAAAGCAGGACTAAAGCAGGACTAAAGCGGGTCTAAAGCTGGACTAAAGCGGGTCTAAAGCGGGTCTAAAGCAGGTCTAAAGCAGGACTAAAGCAGGACTAAAGCAGGACTAAAGCAGGACTAAAGCTGGACTAAAGCGGGTCTAAAGCTGGACTAAAGCGGGTCTAAAGCTGGACTAAAGCGGGTCTAAAGCAGGACTAAAGCGGGTCTAAAGCAGCCTTGTTCACTCTCGCCTGATTTGCCCTTTTTTGATCCTTTTTGTGTTTCCGAACAATAAAACCAGTGAACAATGCACAAAAATAAGACACTCCTGAATTTAATTCTGGAGATAAATGACCTTATGTTTTACTCTTGTGCACACACTATGAGAACAATATTACTTTATTATTTCCTGCGACAAAGACGGAGCTGCTCATGTGGTAATTGTTAAAAATGTAGCTGTGATTGTATTTCTCTTTCATCACGAGCAGCACAACACGAGGAAACTCCAGGGGTTTGTGCATCACCCAAACAAAGAACGCATTGGACTTGATCAAACTTGGAATGACTCAATTGTCTTTTTGTGAATCGCAGCGAACGTCCTCATGGTTAAGAAGTATAACTCAGGCACGATTCAGATTTATTCGTCATGTTTGGATTATGTCAGTGGCAAGAAAACATGTTTTTGCGAGTATTTTTGAACAATGAAACGCCTGTAATTGAAGTTTAAAACCATCTTTATTGAATCAAGCTGGAAACACACTGTCCAAGGTGCTTTGTGCTCCTTTAACATCTGGTAATCATCCTCTTTCTCTCTCTATCTTTGCTGAATTCTGGCACTTGGTCGCCTGCCACACTTTTGCGCCTGCCGCTCCTTGGGGCCCGCGGCGCGATCACGCCAAAGTGTTGAAGGAAGCCGCGAGCGCAGAGTCGACTTGTACCTGGCAGATGGCGAGCGTTACTTCGCCTGATCCGCCCTCAGAGAGAAACCGGAGGATTTGTAACGAGAGCAGAGAATACGAGCAGGTTTCACCCCGAAGGAGCGGCGGCTAATCTGTCGCTAAATGCTCAGCTGGAGTCTGAAGCGGCGAGGAAACGGGCCGAGTTCAGGACGGAATAAAGGGCTGAAACGGGCCGAGTTCAGGACGGAATAAAGGGCTGAAACGGGCAGAGTTCAGGACGGAATAAAGGGCTGAAACGGGCCGAGTTCAGGACGGAATAAAGGGCTGAAACGGGCAGAGTTCAGGACGGAATAAAGGGTTGAAACGGGCCGAGTTCAGGACGGAATAAAGGGCTGAAACGGGCCGAGTTCAGGACGGAATAAAGGGCTGAAACGGGCAGAGTTCAGGACGGAATAAAGGGCTGAAACGGGCAGAGTTCAGGACGGAATAAAGGGCTGAAACGGGCCGAGTTCAGGACGGAATAAAGGGCTGAAACGGGCCGAGTTCAGGACGGAATAAAGGGCTGAAACGGGCCGAGTTCAGGACGGAATAAAGGGCTGAAACGGGCGGAGTTCAGGACGGAATAAAGGGCTGAAACGGGCCGAGTTCAGGACGGAATAAAGGGTTGAAACGGGCCGAGTTCAGGACGGAATAAAGGGCTGAAACGGGCCGAGTTCAGGACGGAATAAAGGGCTGAAACGGGCCGAGTTCAGGACGGAATAAAGGGCTGAAACGGGCAGAGTTCAGGACGGAATAAAGGGCTGAAACGGGCAGAGTTCAGGACGGAATAAAGGGCTGAAACGAGCAGAGTTCAGGACGGAATAAAGGGCTGAAACGGGCCGAGTTCAGGACGGAATAAAGGGCTGAAACGGGCCGAGTTCAGGACGGAATAAAGGGCTGAAACGGGCCGAGTTCAGGACGGAATAAAGGGCTGAAACGGGCCGAGTTCAGGACGGAATAAAGGGCTGAAACGGGCCGAGTTCAGGACGGAATAAAGGGCTGAAACGGGCCGAGTTCAGGACGGAATAAAGGGCTGAAACGGGCCGAGTTCAGGACGGAATAAAGGGCTGAAACGGGCCGAGTTCAGGACGGAATAAAGGGCTGAAACGGGCCGAGTTCAGGACGGAATAAAGGGCTGAAACGGGCCGAGTTCAGGACGGAATAAAGGGCTGAAACGGGCCGAGTTCAGGACGGAATAAAGGGCTGAAACGGGCCGAGTTCAGGACGGAATAAAGGGCTGAAACGGGCCGAGTTCAGGACGGAATAAAGGGCTGAAACGGGCCGAGTTCAGGACGGAATAAAGGGCTGAAACGGGCCGAGTTCAGGACGGAATAAAGGGCTGAAACGGGCCGAGTTCAGGACGGAATAAAGGGCTGAAACGGGCAGAGTTCAGGACGGAATAAAGGGTTTAAACGGGCCGAGTTCAGGACGGAATAAAGGGCTGAAACGGGCCGAGTTCAGGACGGAATAAAGGGCTGAAACGGGCCGAGTTCAGGACGGAATAAAGGGCTGAAACGGGCCGAGTTCAGGACGGAATAAAGGGCTGAAACGGGCCGAGTTCAGGACGGAATAAAGGGCTGAAACGGGCCGAGTTCAGGACGGAATAAAGGGCTGAAACGGGCCGAGTTCAGGACGGAATAAAGGGCTGAAACGGGCCGAGTTCAGGACGGAATAAAGGGCTGAAACGGGCAGAGTTCAGGAAGGAATAAAGGGCTGAAACGGGCCGAGTTCAGGACGGAATAAAGGGCTGAAACGGGCCGAGTTCAGGACGGAATAAAGGGCTGAAACGGGCCGAGTTCAGGACGGAATAAAGGGCTGAAACGGGCCGAGTTCAGGACGGAATAAAGGGCTGAAACGGGCCGAGTTCAGGACGGAATAAAGGGCTGAAACGGGCAGAGTTCAGGACGGAATAAAGGGCTGAAACGGGCCGAGTTCAGGACGGAATAAAGGGCTGAAACGGGCAGAGTTCAGGACGGAATAAAGGGCTGAAACGGGCCGAGTTCAGGACGGAATAAAGGGCTGAAACGGGCAGAGTTCAGGACGGAATAAAGGGTTGAAACGGGCCGAGTTCAGGACGGAATAAAGGGCTGAAACGGGCCGAGTTCAGGACGGAATAAAGGGCTGAAACGGGCCGAGTTCAGGACGGAATAAAGGGCTGAAACGGGCCGAGTTCAGGACGGAATAAAGGGCTGAAACGGGCCGAGTTCAGGACGGAATAAAGGGCTGAAACGGGCCGAGTTCAGGACGGAATAAAGGGCTGAAACGGGCCGAGTTCAGGACGGAATAAAGGGCTGAAACGGGTCGAGTTCAGGACGGAATAAAGGGCTGAAACGGGCCGAGTTCAGGACGGAATAAAGGGCTGAAACGGGCCGAGTTCAGGACGGAATAAAGGGCTGAAACGGGCAGAGTTCAGGACGGAATAAAGGGCTGAAACGGGCAGAGTTCAGGACGGAATAAAGGGTTGAAACGGGCCGAGTTCAGGACGGAATAAAGGGCTGAAACGGGCCGAGTTCAGGACGGAATAAAGGGCTGAAACGGGCAGAGTTCAGGACGGAATAAAGGGCTGAAACGGGCAGAGTTCAGGACGGAATAAAGAGCTGAAACGGGCCGAGTTCAGGACGGAATAAAGGGCTGAAACGGGCAGAGTTCAGGACGGAATAAAGGGCTGAAACGGGCAGAGTTCAGGACGGAATAAAGGGCTGAAACGAGCAGAGTTCAGGACGGAATAAAGGGCTGAAACGGGCCGAGTTCAGGACGGAATAAAGGGCTGAAACGGGCCGAGTTCAGGACGGAATAAAGGGCTGAAACGGGCAGAGTTCAGGACGGAATAAAGGGCTGAAACGGGCAGAGTTCAGGACGGAATAAAGGGCTGAAACGGGCAGAGTTCAGGACGGAATAAAGGGCTGAAACGGGCCGAGTTCAGGACGGAATAAAGGGCTGAAACGGGCAGAGTTCAGGACGGAATAAAGGGCTGAAACGGGCAGAGTTCAGGACGGAATAAAGGGCTGAAACGGGCAGAGTTCAGGACGGAATAAAGGGCTGAAACGGGCCGAGTTCAGGACGGAATAAAGGGCTGAAACGGGCCGAGTTCAGGACGGAATAAAGGGCTGAAACGGGCCGAGTTCAGGACGGAATAAAGGGCTGAAACGGGCAGAGTTCAGGACGGAATAAAGAGCTGAAACGGGCCGAGTTCAGGACGGAATAAAGAGCTGAAACGGGCCGAGTTCAGGACGGAATAAAGGGCTGAAACGGGCAGAGTTCAGGACTGAATAAAGGGCTGAAACGAGCAGAGTTCAGGACGGAATAAAGGGCTGAAACGGGCCGAGTTCAGGACGGAATAAAGGGCTGAAACGGGCCGAGTTCAGGACGGAATAAAGGGCTGAAACGGGCAGAGTTCAGGACGGAATAAAGGGTTGAAACGGGCCGAGTTCAGGACGGAATAAAGGGCTGAAACGGGCCGAGTTCAGGACGGAATAAAGGGCTGAAACGGGCCGAGTTCAGGACGGAATAAAGGGCTGAAACGGGCCGAGTTCAGGACGGAATAAAGGGCTGAAACGGGCCGAGTTCAGGACGGAATAAAGGGCTGAAACGGGCCGAGTTCAGGACGGAATAAAGGGCTGAAACGGGCCGAGTTCAGGACGGAATAAAGGGCTGAAACGGGCCGAGTTCAGGACGGAATAAAGGGCTGAAACGGGCCGAGTTCAGGACGGAATAAAGGGCTGAAACCGGCAGAGTTCATTTGTCGCGTCGCAGCTCCAAAAAGCAGGCCTGTCATTGCACGATCTATTGCTGCAGAAAATATCACGATAAACTCTTTCTGAGCCTGACACGATAACGATGAAGCAGGAGAATCACAGAAACGATCCTAAATGTGGAATATCGTTAAAAACAAAACATCCTGCAACAAAAAACACTTAAATAATGAATAAACGTGACTAATTTCACCTTCTACAGCTCAAATCTCGTCATACAAACAGATTTAGTGATTATCGAGATTATTCGGTAAATCAATGATCGCGATAGTTTAAGTCACAATATGATCAAAAGAAGGTCAAAATAATAACTGTAAGAGTCGCTGGCAGTAAGTTCAGTACTTACGCTACAATATGTATAGTTCTTTTACTGCTTTCGCGAGGAAACGTTGAACGATCAAACACTGTTTTAAAACAGATTCAGACTTTCTCTGTTGTTTAATCTCAACAAACATAAATGTTCCTAAAATCGTCACGTTTCTTCTCACGATGATCGTCACATTGTGACACGCCCACAGTGGACTTAACCGCGGCCAATCAGAGCGCTTACACTGTAGAACTCACTAAGGGAAGGTGCGTGTATTTGTTCAGCAAAAGGTCTAATATTGTGATTTTAGTTGTAATAACTTAATACGACTTTCTTTTCTTTTTTACAATTTTTTTAAAAATCTAATTTTTCATAAAAACACAGAAGAAGATACAGAAAACTCGACACTGAGAGAAAAATTGAACATAGACATGGCATTTTGCACAAACGCCAAGTTATAAAGCTAATTTTTGAGATTTGTTTGATCAGATTTACTGGAATACAAAATAAAAATACAATTCAATAAGATACAATAAGATACAATAAGATACAATAAGATTCAATAAGATTCAATAAGATACAATAAGATACAATAAGATACAATAAGATTCAATAAGATACAATAAGATACAATAAGATACAATAAGATTCAATAAGATACAATAAGATACAATAAGATGCTGATGTCTTTGATGATCGTGGGTAAAAGCAATAATTTGAATAATGTCTGAAATTGTCCAGCTTTGGTACATTTAATCTGAGCTCTACTTTATGCAAATATAATATACACAATTGAGACTAAAATCAAAGTCTCGATGTAAAAAAAAAAAATACTCCAAGTGTCTTTTCTTTTTCCCAAATTCCCCTGAAATCTGTTCAAATCTGTTCAAATCTGTTCAAATCTGTTCAAATCTGTTCAAATCTCTGAACCACAAACATCGGCACAAACACGACTTTCCCCGTCACTGTTTCCTCTTCATCCTCGACTTCGTTCCCGTCTCCTCCGCGGAGCAGATCAAGCCGAGGTTTGATTGGTCGAGCGGCGCGTTTGGTGTTCAGAGCTCGTGTTGTCTCGTGTTGTCTCGTGTTGTCTCGTGTTGTCTCGTGTTGTCTCGTGTTGTCTCCTCGTTAGACGCAGAAGCTCGTTATCCTTTTGACTTCTCGCTCTGATCACAAAACAAAACCGCTTTGATATTTAATTGAGCAGAAAGTGTCAAAAACAGGTGTAAAAGACGTGGAGTCGCTGATATAACGGAGCGACTTTAACCGCATGGAAGCCGTTTATTATTAGACATTTATGAAACAAACTGTGAATAATTATATAAATATACTATGTTTTTTCTTAGATTAAAATGGTGAAGAATATAAATAAATCTGTCATTTGTATTTGTAGTTTTTAAAAATGAATGTTTAGTTATCAGTCAGTACATGGGCGGAGCTTGACCGAAGACAAGTGTTAGTGTTTAGCTTTAGCTCCAACACGGTTAGCTTTAGCTCCAACACAGTTAGCTTTAGCTCCAACATGGTTAGCTTTAGCTCCAACACGGTTAGCTTTAGCTCCAACACAGTTAGCTTTAGCTCCAACATGGTTAGCTTTAGCTCCAACACGGTTAGCTTTAGCTCCAACACAGTTAGCTTTAGCTCCAACACGGTTAGTTTTAGCTCCAACACAGTTAGCTTTAGCTCCAACATGGTTAGCTTTAGCTCCAACACAGTTAGCTTTAGCTCCAACATGGTTAGCTTTAGCTCCAACACGGTTAGCTTTAGCTCCAACACGGTTAGCATCTTCTTAAGATTTGCTCCGTTGCATTTTCCCAGTGTCTGCGCAGCCCCGAGGAAACGCTGACTGATCGTTAAACCGTTTAATAACGGCGGAGTGTGATTTAAATGAGAAATGCAGTTACCGCAGTCACCGTTACCACGGCCGCCGTTACCGCAGTCACCGTTACCACGGTCACAGTTACCACGGTCGCTCGAGCTCTTTACGATGTGAATGATCGGATGTTGCGATGTTGCGAAGGCTTTTTTCATAAGTAGAATTTCTCCCGTGAGGTTCACACTCATGAAAACAGATCGATGCTCTCGGCCGTCAGGACCAGGGACAAGAAGCAGGAAGTGCAGTCTCCTGCTTAAATGTACACTTTTATTATTATTATTATTATTAGTAGTATTAACTCTACTAAACGTATGGCGTTCCTTAGAGAGTTGTTTATGTCCCAACACGTTCATAAATAATAATGCAAATGTGCATGTTAAATATGTTCTTTCCAGTCGTCTCAGTCCGTGCGTTGGGGATCGTTGGGGCCCCTGGGGGCCTCAGGATGATGGATACACTTTACATTCCCACAATGCGAGCGCCGCCTGCTCGTGTTTATGACGCTGTGAGAGACATTTGTGCTTCGTGTTTTCAGAAGCGCCGACGGGCCAGAGGAAGCATATTTATGATGTGTGACGGAAAAGAGAGGAGAGCATGATGAACGACGTGACTCCTACGAGAATGTCTCGGGTTTGAGTCCCGGATTATGTGCAGTTTGCATGTTCTCCATGTGTTTCTGTTCATTTTCTCACCTGCACTAAAATGCACTGTTATATTCTGTTTAATGGTCATTTCAGAGAGACAAAGAGAGAGGCTGAGAATCGAACCCCCAACACTGGGGTGGTATCATCCACACATGTGCAACACTCTAAACCACTGCACCACCGGCGAGCATCTGAAATGGATTTATAGTCACTGAGTAAGTGAGCCTGAAATGAGTATTCTGAAGATGTATTTTTGGTGCATATATCAAGTTCCTCACACTTGATCTTTCACTTTCATTCAAAGTGGTGAATATATGAAGTCAAGTCAACGTTTTCCTCCCTGAACGACCTCTGCACGACCTCTGATGACCTCTGCACCACCTCTGCACCCATGACTCAAAACACTCCTGTTTCTGATTCCTGCAGCTGAAAAGACGCAGATAAATCATATAAATGACGTCTATGATGACTTTGCTGCCGCAGGTGTGCGCGCGTCTAACTCATCAGTCCTAATGCATTTCCTGGTTCCTTCGTTGTCCTCGGTTACACTCGCGGTCTATATATAGAGGTGTCTGCGTTACTGAAAGAGTCGAGCGGCGGGTTCTGCTGTCAATGTGGGCTTTGTCTGAAGGAGAGAACAAGCATTCAGAGCCTCCACGGGCCCTTTGTCCTGGGATGGGACGTCAGAGGAGCGGGACGGAGGCAGAATCAAGGGCCTTGTTTCTCCAGCGAATGGCCTCAGAGGAGGGCAGAGGGCATCCCGAACCATACGGCTGTTGTGCTCTCGAGCAAGACACTTCTGAGGCCGTGTGTTTCCCGACAGAGGCTTTGGGAATTCCAGCTGCAGCAAGTTGAGTTAAAATAAACACAAGGCCAAACGTGGCATATGCAAGGTAAAGCTGGGGTGACCAGACGTGCCCCTGTCCCATGGTGACCAGACGTGCCCCTGTCCCATAGTGACCAGACGTGCCCCTGTCCCATAGTGACCAGACGTGCCCCTGTCCCATAGTGACCAGACGTGCCCCTGTCCCATGGCTCAGCAGATGTGTCCAAAACCAGTGATTTGTCCCGGTTTTTGTCCACGTTGAGAGCTGTCAACAGTAAAGAAGGGAATAACTCTGACCCCGGCCCTGACCCAGGGTCAGTAGGGGTCCAGAGATGTGGTCCAGTCTCACCCGTCACTGGGTTCACATCCTCTCTCTCTCCTCCTCCTCTAGCGTCTTCCTCTCTCTCTCCCTCCTCCCCCTCTCTCTGGTCCAGTTTCTCTCTCTCTCTCTCCCTCCTCTCCCTCTCTCTCTCTCCCTCCTCCCCTCCCTCCTCCCTCTCTCTCTCTCCCTCCTCCCCTCCCTCCTCCCCCTCTCTCTCTCCCTCCCCCCCTCTCCCCCTCTCTCTCTCTCCCTCCTCCCCTCCCTCCTCTCCCTCTCTCTCTCTCCCTCCTCCCCTCCCTCCTCCCCCTCTCTCTCTCCCTCCTCTCCCTCTCTCTCCCTCCCTCCTCCCCTCCCTCCTCCCCCTCTCTCTCTCCCTCCTCCCCTCCCTCCTCTCCCCCCCTCTCTCTCCCTCCTCTCCCTCTCTCTCTCTCCCTCCTCCCCTCCCTCCTCCCCCTCTCTCTCTCCCTCCTCCCCTCCCTCCTCCCCCTCTCTCTCTCCCTCCTCTCCCTCTCTCTCCCTCCCTCCTCCCCTCCCTCCTCCCTCTCTCTCTCTCCCTCCTCCCCTCCCTCCTCCCCCTCTCTCTCTCCCTCCCCCCCTCTCCCCCTCTCTCTCTCTCCCTCCTCCCCTCCCTCCTCTCCCTCTCTCTCTCTCCCTCCTCCCCTCCCTCCTCCCCCTCTCTCTCTCCCTCCTCTCCCTCTCTCTCCCTCCCTCCTCCCCTCCCTCCTCCCCCTCTCTCTCTCCCTCCTCCCCTCCCTCCTCTCCCTCTCTCTCTCTCCCTCCTCTCCCTCTCTCTCTCTCCCTCCTCCCCTCCCTCCTCCCCCTCTCTCTGGTCCAGTCCACAGATCTCAAACTCGTCTGGTCAGTTGTGGCCGGCGACAGAAGACCTCCATCATGCTGACCGTCCTGGCGCTCGCTTCAGTTCTATTCCTGGGAACAGGTACAACACGGCTCTGACCACCGCTAACCACAACCACAGTACTTATGCAGTACTTATGCAGTACTTATGCAGTACTTATACAGTACTTATGCAGTACTTATACAGTACTTATGCAGTACTTATGCAGTACTTATGCAGTACTCATACTTAGAATACGCAGTAGCATCATTTTACACCTGTTTGACTTCAGACACTTTTGCTTGATCTCTCTGTGCTTCTGTTTGTACTCGATTACTCCATTTGTGTTTCAAGATTTTAATCCAACGACTGAATCTTTTGTGGTAGAAATGGTTTGACACAAGTTTGTTTTAAGTTGAAATGGTTCAACTTAAACTCGATCTGGATTGATTTGTCGTTTCTTTTTGAAATCACTGGAAAACAATAACAACATTACGTTACTTTTCTGGGACTTTCCTTTGTGTGTGAGCGGGAACATAAAATACTAAAGTGTAACACCTTTTCCTCCAGTTTTGTCGTAAATCTTTGTTTGATCTTTTCTTTGAAGTGTGAATCTTGTAAAAGTATAAATATCCATCAGAAATCCTTATAATAATATGAATTTGAGTAGTTTTACTTAAATTTGAATATTTAACTGGATAATTGAGCTTGAAATAAGGAAATCTGGGATAATAAGTCCACTTTTTGCTGATAAAAGGCTCAAAATAAAAGCAATGTTTAAACCCAAGTCAAAAAACAAGGTCCAAAGCGAGAATTACAGCCCCAACTTTTTTAATTGGCTACGATTTCTGAAATAATAATTATAACTCTGTGATTACGACGCTCTGATTTGTAAAAGTGCAGATGAAAAGAGGTTAAATGAGGATGAAACTGTCTTTTTGTCCTACTTTTGATTTCCTCTATATTTAAGTGGGACAAAAGCTCTGTGTCTAATTGCTTTAACTTAAATATCAGATAAAATCCTCTGGGGAAAAGACTCAAATGTTCTGCAACTACAAAATAAGAACAAACTCTTTTTTTTGGGTCAGTTTTAGTAATTTTTATGCTTCAAAATCTTAAAAGTTCCATGTTTGCATCTTTGCATTTAAAGATGCACTGTGTACATTTATAGCTGGAGGCTCCGTCCAGTCTCCATGGAGATGTGGTTGTTTCACCCTGAAAGTTCCACAAATGGGAATATAACCTAAATCAGTCCTGGAGTGAACCAGCAGGTGGCGCCGGAGTGTCACCGTGCACCTTTAAAGGACACGTTCCACGCACCTTTGACTTTTGTACCACATGATGACACCGTCAAAAACACACGTCGTTGTATTTAACTTCATTTACACATGTTTACTTCTCTACGCTGCAGATGCAAACATTAGATGTGTGAGGTCAGATATGTGAGGTCAGATTAGTGAGGTCAGATGTGTGAGGTCAGATTAGTGAGGTCAGATGTGTGAGGTCAGATTAGTGAGGTCAGATTTGTGAGGTCAGATATGTGAGGTCAGATTAGTGAGGTCAGATTAGTGAGGTCAGATATGTGAGGTCAGATTAGTGAGGTCAGATTAGTGAGGTCAGATTAGTGAGGTCAGATATGTGAGGTCAGATTAGTGAGGTCAGATTAGTGAGGTCAGATTTGTGAGGTCAGATATGTGAGGTCAGATTAGTGAGGTCAGATTAGTGAGGTCAGATATGTGAGGTCAGATTAGTGAGGTCAGATTAGTGAGGTCAGATTAGTGAGGTCAGATTAGTGAGGTCAGATTTGTGAGGTCAGATATGTGAGGTCAAAGTGAAGGATCTGCTGCTGGTTTTAAATCCATAAATCATCTTCATTTTGAGCGTTTCAGCCGGAGCAGAGGCACAAGAGCAGGTTTAAAAGCCTAAAAACGATTATGTGCATCTATAAGTGTGATTATTCATGTTATATCTATATATAGATATATATAGATATATAGATATAGTATGTAACGCAAAGAACTAAAATATGAATGCAACACATTTTCTGCTTCTGTCACATTTGTCATTCTATAAAGCTGGTCCGGTTTTACTTACTTTACTTACCTAATTTACTTTCTTACTATTCCTAATTTACTTACTTACTTTACTTAATATACTTACTTTACTTAATTAATTTACTTACTGTTCTTAATTTACTTACTTACTTTACATACTTTACTTACTTTAGTTCTGTACTTACTTTACTTACTTTAGTTCTGTACTTACTTTACTTACTTTAGTTCTGTACTTACTTTACATACTTTACATACTTTACTTACTTTACATTCTTTACTTACTTTACATACTTTACATACTTTACTTACTTTACATTCTTTACTTACTTTACTTACTTTACTTACTTTACTTAATTTAGTTCTGTACTTACTTTACTTACTTTAGGTCTGTACTTACGTAACTTACTTTACTTCTGTGCTTACTTTACTTTACTTCTGTATCAACTTTACTTACTTTACATACTTTACTTACTTTACATACTTTACTTACTTTACATACTTTACTTACTTTACTTACTTTAGTTCTGTACTTACTGTACTTACTTTACTTACCTTTCTTTAGTTCTGAACTTACTTTACTTACTTTACTTTACTTTACTTACTTTACATACTTTATTTACTTTACTTTACATACTTTACTTCTGTACTTACTTTACTTACTTACTTTAATTACTTTACTTACTTTACTTCTTTACTTACTTTACATACTGTATTTACTTTACTTACTTTAGTTCTGTACTTACTTTACTTACTTTACATACTTTACATACTTTACATACTTTACTTACTTTACTTACTTTACATACATTACATACTTTACTTACTTTACTTACTTCCCTTCTTTACTTACTTTACTTACTTTAGTTCTGTACTTACTTTACTTAATTTAGTTCTGTACTTACTTTACTTTACTTTACTTACTATACATACTTTACATACTTTACTTCTGTACTTACTTTACTTACTTTACTTACTTTAGTTCTGTACTTACTGTACTTACTTTACTTACTTTAGTTCTGTACTTACTTTACTTACTTTACTTTACTTACTTTACATACTTTATTTACTTTACTTTACATACTTTACTTCTGTACTTACTTTTCTTACTTTACTCTACTTACTTTACTTCTTTACTTACTTTACATGCTGTACTTACTTTACTTACTTTAGTTCTTTTCTTACTTTACTTACTATACATACTTTACTTTACATACTTTACTTACTTTACTTACTTTACTTACTTTACTTACTTTACTTACTTTACTTACTTCACTTCACTTACTTTACTTACTTTAGTTCTGTACTTACTGTACTTACTTTACTTACTTTATTTACTTTAGTTCTGTACTTACTTTACTTACTTTACTTTACTTACTTTACATACTTTATTTACTTTACTTTACATACTTTACTTCTGTACTTACTTTTCTTACTTTACTCTACTTACTTTACTTCTTTACTTACTTTACATGCTGTACTTACTTTACTTACTTTAGTTCTTTTCTTACTTTACTTACTATACATACTTTACTTTACATACTTTACTTACTTTACTTACTTTACTTACTTTACTTACTTTACTTACTTTACTTACTTCACTTCACTTACTTTACTCACTTTACTTACTTTAGTTCTGTACTTACTGTACTTACTTTACTTACTTTACATACTTTATGTACTTTACTTTACATACTTTGCTTCTGTACTTACTTTTCTTACTTTACTCTACTTACTTTTTACTTCTTTACTTACTTTACATACTGTACTTACTTTTCTTACTTTAGTTCTTTTCTTACTTTACTTACTTTACATACTTTACTTACTTTACTTACTTTACATACTTTACATACTTTACTTACTTTACTTTACTTACTTTACTTTACTTACTTTACTTCTGTACTTACTTTACTTACTTACTTTACTTACTTACTTTACTTCTGTACTTACTTTACTTACTTTACTTACTTTACTTACTTTACATACTTTACTTCTGTACTTACTTTACTTACTTACTTTACTTACTTACTTTAATTACTTTACATACTTTACTTCTGTACTTACTTTACTTACTTACTTTACATACTGTACTTACTTTACTTTATTTACTTTACTTCTGTACTTACTTTACTTACTTTACTTACTTTACTTACTTTACTTACTTTACTTACGTTACTTCTGTACTTACTTTACTCACTTTACATACTTTACTTACTTTACTTACTTTAGTTACTTTACTTCTGTACTTACTTTACTTACTTACTTTAATTACTCTACTTACTTTACTTCTTTACTTACTTTACATACTGTACTTACTTTACTTACTTTAGTTCTGTAGTTACTTTACTTCTGTACTTACTTTACTTTACTTACTTTACTTCTGTACTTTCTGTACTTACTTTACTTACTTTACATACTTTACATACTTTACTTACTTTACTTACTTTACATACTTTAGTTACTTTACTTACTTTAGTTCTGTACTTACTTTACTTACTTTACTTTACTTACTTTACACACTTTATTTACTTTACTTTACATACTTTACTTCTGTACTTACTTTACGTACTTACTTTACTTACTTACTTTAATTACTTTACATACTTTACTTTTGTACTTACTTTACTTACTTACTTTACATACTTTACTTCTGTACGTACTTTACGTACTTTACATACTCTACTTACTTTACTTCTTTACTTACTTTACATACTGTACTTACTTTACTTACTTTAGTTCTGTACTTACTTTACTTAATTTAGTTCTGTACTTACTTTACTTTACTTTACTTACTATACATACTTTACATACTTTACTTCTGTACTTACTTTACTTACTTTACTTACTTTAGTTCTGTACTTACTGTACTTACTTTACTTACTTTAGTTCTGTACTTACTTTACTTACTTTACTTTACTTACTTTACATACTTTATTTACTTTACTTTACATACTTTACTTCTGTACTTACTTTTCTTACTTTACTCTACTTACTTTACTTCTTTACTTACTTTACATGCTGTACTTACTTTACTTACTTTAGTTCTTTTCTTACTTTACTTACTATACATACTTTACTTTACATACTTTACTTACTTTACTTACTTTACTTACTTTACTTACTTTACTTACTTTACTTACTTTACTTACTTTACTTACTTTACTTACTTCTTACTTCACTTCACTTACTACTTACTTTAGTTCTGTACTTACTGTACTTACTTTACTTACTTTATTTACTTTAGTTCTGTACTTACTTTACTTACTTTACTTTACTTACTTTACATACTTTATTTACTTTACTTTACATACTTTACTTCTGTACTTACTTTTCTTACTTTACTCTACTTACTTTACTTCTTTACTTACTTTACATGCTGTACTTACTTTACTTACTTTAGTTCTTTTCTTACTTTACTTACTATACATACTTTACTTTACATACTTTACTTACTTTACTTACTTTACTTACTTTACTTACTTTACTTACTTCTTACTTCACTTCACTTACTACTCACTTTACTTACTTTAGTTCTGTACTTACTGTACTTACTTTACTTACTTTACATACTTTATGTACTTTACTTTACATACTTTGCTTCTGTACTTACTTTTCTTACTTTACTCTACTTACTTTTTACTTCTTTACTTACTTTACATACTGTACTTACTTTACTTACTTTAGTTCTTTTCTTACTTTACTTACTTTACATACTTTACTTACTTTACTTACTTTACATACTTTACATACTTTACTTACTTTACTTTACTTACTTTACTTTACTTACTTTACTTCTGTACTTACTTTACTTACTTACTTTACTTACTTACTTTACTTCTGTACTTACTTTACTTACTTTACTTACTTTACATACTTTACTTCTGTACTTACTTTACTTACTTACTTTACTTACTTACTTTAATTACTTTACATACTTTACTTCTGTACTTACTTTACTTACTTACTTTACATACTGTACTTACTTTACTTCTTTACTTACTTTACATACTGTTCTTACTTTGCTTACTTTAGTTCTGTACTTACTTTACTTTATTTACTTTACTTCTGTACTTACTTTACTTACTTTACTTACTTTACTTACTTTACTTACTTTACTTACTTTACTTACTTTACTTACGTTACTTCTGTACTTACTTTACTCACTTTACATACTTTACTTACTTTACTTACTTTAGTTACTTTACTTCTGTACTTACTTTACTTACTTACTTTACTTACTTACTTTAATTACTCTACTTACTTTACTTCTTTACTTACTTTACATACTGTACTTACTTTACTTACTTTAGTTCTGTAGTTACTTTACTTCTGTACTTACTTTACTTTACTTACTTTACTTCTGTACTTTCTGTACTTACTTTACTTACTTTACATACTTTACATACTTTACTTACTTTACTTACTTTACATACTTTAGTTACTTTACTTACTTTAGTTCTGTACTTACTTTACTTACTTTACTTTACTTACTTTACACACTTTATTTACTTTACTTTACATACTTTACTTCTGTACTTACTTTACGTACTTACTTTACTTACTTACTTTAATTACTTTACATACTTTACTTTTGTACTTACTTTACTTACTTACTTTACATACTTTACTTCTGTACGTACTTTATTTACGTACTTTACATACTCTACTTACTTTACTTCTTTACTTACTTTACATACTGTACTTACTTTACTTACTTTAGTTCTGTACTTACTTTACTTAATTTAGTTCTGTACTTACTTTACTTTACTTTACTTACTATACATACTTTACATACTTTACTTCTGTACTTACTTTACTTACTTTACTTACTTTACTTACTTTACTTACTTTAGTTCTGTACTTACTGTACTTACTTTACTTACTTTAGTTCTGTACTTACTTTACTTACTTTACTTTACTTACTTTACATACTTTATTTACTTTACTTTACATACTTTACTTCTGTACTTACTTTTCTTACTTTACTCTACTTACTTTACTTCTTTACTTACTTTACATGCTGTACTTACTTTACTTACTTTAGTTCTTTTCTTACTTTACTTACTATACATACTTTACTTTACATACTTTACTTACTTTACTTACTTTACTTACTTCACTTCACTTACTTTACTCACTTTACTTACTTTAGTTCTGTACTTACTGTACTTACTTTACTTACTTTACATACTTTATGTACTTTACTTTACATACTTTGCTTCTGTACTTACTTTTCTTACTTTACTCTACTTACTTTTTACTTCTTTACTTACTTTACATACTGTACTTACTTTACTTACTTTAGTTCTTTTCTTACTTTACTTACTTTACATACTTTACTTACTTTACTTACTTTACATACTTTACATACTTTACTTACTTTACTTTACTTACTTTACTTTACTTACTTTACTTCTGTACTTACTTTACTTACTTACTTTACTTACTTACTTTACTTCTGTACTTACTTTACTTACTTTACTTACTTTACATACTTTACTTCTGTACTTACTTTACTTACTTACTTTACTTACTTACTTTAATTACTTTACATACTTTACTTCTGTACTTACTTTACTTACTTACTTTACATACTGTACTTACTTTACTTCTTTACTTACTTTACATACTGTTCTTACTTTGCTTACTTTAGTTCTGTACTTACTTTACTTTATTTACTTTACTTCTGTACTTACTTTACTTACTTTACTTACTTTACTTACTTTACTTACTTTACTTACTTTACTTACGTTACTTCTGTACTTACTTTACTCACTTTACATACTTTACTTACTTTACTTACTTTAGTTACTTTACTTCTGTACTTACTTTACTTACTTACTTTACTTACTTACTTTACTTACTTACTTTAATTACTCTACTTACTTTACTTCTTTACTTACTTTACATACTGTACTTACTTTACTTACTTTAGTTCTGTAGTTACTTTACTTCTGTACTTACTTTACTTTACTTACTTTACTTCTGTACTTTCTGTACTTACTTTACTTACTTTACATACTTTACTTACTTTACTTACTTTAGTTACTTTACTTACTTTAGTTCTGTACTTACTTTACTTACTTTACTTTACTTACTTTACACACTTTATTTACTTTACTTTACATACTTTACTTCTGTACTTACTTTACGTACTTACTTTACTTACTTACTTTAATTACTTTACATACTTTACTTTTGTACTTACTTTACTTACTTACTTTACATACTTTACTTCTGTACGTACTTTATTTACGTACTTTACATACTCTACTTACTTTACTTCTTTACTTACTTTACATACTGTACTTACTTTACTTACTTTAGTTCTGTACTTACTTTACTTTACTTACTTTACTTTACTTACTTACTTTACTTACTTTACTTACTTTACTTACTTTATATACTTTACTTCTGTACTTACTTTACTTACTTTACTTACTTTACATACTTTACTTCTGTACTTACTTTACTTACTTTACTTTACTCACTTTACTTCTTTACTTCTGTACTTACTTTACTTTACTTACTTTACTTTTCTTTTCTTATGTACTTACTATCAAACGATCGCAGCAAAATACAGGAATGTGGGCGGGGCTAGGGGGTGGGTGAAAACCGAACTTTTCTTTGCCCTGGAGTCTCAGTTGCAGGACAACACGGGGTTAACGCAAGAATCACTCTGAATATGACTCTGAGTAAACGAATGATGAAGAGGTTTATTAAAGGTGACCCCTCATAATGTGTCCCCTTTAACATCTCGAGCGGCTGTGGAGGCTAAAAACATGAACTGTGACAGACCCCAACATGACAGGCGTTCCCTCATCAGGATTTGGTGCTAGCACTCCATCTACTGGCAGCGGAGGGAATCAACATGTGAAAATAGACAAAAGCTAGCCTGCTCCCGACACGCTAATGTAAACACTCTAATGCAAACACGCTAATGTAAACACGTTAATGTAAACACGCTAATGTAAACATGTTAATGTAAACACGCTAATGTAAACACGGCAATGTAAACACTCTAATGTAAACACGCTAACATAAACACGCCAATGTAAACACGCTAATGTAAACACGCTAATGTAAACACGCCAATGTAAACACTCTAATGTAAACACGCTAATACAAACATGCTAATGTAAACACGGCAATGTAAATATGTCGGTGTAATCCCTCATTCGTCCAGGCGTGTTCCATTGTTTTTCTACAACGGCAATGTAAACACTCTAATGTAAACACTCTAATGTAAACACGCCAATGTAAACACTCTAATGTAAACACGCCAATGTAAACACTCTAATGTAAACACGTTAATGTAAACACTCTAATGTAAACACGCTAATGTAAACATGCTATTTTAAATGTAAACACGCTATTTTAAACATGCTAATGTAAACACTCTAATGTAAACACGCTAATGTAAACACACCAATGTAAACACTCTAATGTATACACTCTAATGATAACACGCCAATGTAAACAATCTAATGTAAACACTCTAATGCAAACACTCTAATGTTAACACTCTAATGTAAACATGCTATTGTAAACACGCCAATGATAACACTCCAATGTAAACACTAATGATAACACTCCAATGTAAACACTCCGATGTAAACACGCTAATGTAAACACTCTAATGTAAACCCTAATGTAAACACTCTAATGTAAACACACCAATGTAAACACACTAATGTAAACACTCTAATGTAAACATGCTATTGTAAACACGCCAATGATAACACTCCAATGTAAACACTAATGATAACACTCCAATTTAAACACGCCGATGTAAACACGCTAATGTAAACACGCTAATGTAAACACTCTAATGTAAACACTCTAATGTAAACACACCAATGTAAACACACTAATGTAAACATGCTAATGTAAACACAGCAATGTAAACACGGCAATGTAAACACTCTAATGTAAACACGCCAATGATAACACGCCAATGCAAACACTAATGTAAATACGCTAATGTAAACACTCTAATGTAAACACGCTAATGTAAACACTCTAATGTAAACACGCTAATGTAAACACTCTAATGCAAACACGCTATTGTAAACACTAATGTAAACACGCTAATGTAAACACTCAAATGTAAACACTCTAATGTAAACACTCCAATGTAAACACTAATGTAAACACGCTAATGTAAACACTCTAACGTAAACACTCTAATGTAAACACGCTATTGTAAACACTAATGTAAACACGCTAATGTAAACACGCTAATGTGAACACTCTAATGTAAATACTCTAATGTAAACACGCTATTGTAAACACTAATGTAAACACGCTAATGTAAACATGCTAATGTAAACACGTTAATGTAAATACTCTAATATAAACACTCCAATGTAAACACTAATGTAAACACGCTAATGTAAACACTCTAATGTAAACACTCTAATGTAAACACTAATGTAAACACACCAATGTAAACACACAAATGTGAACACGCTAATGTAAACACGCCAATGATAACATGCCAATGTAAACACTAATGTAAACACTCTAATGTAAACACTCTAATGTAAACACTCTAATGTAAACACACAAATGTAAACACGCTAATGTAAACACGCCAATGATAACATGCCAATGTAAACACTAATGTAAACACTCTAATGTAAACACTCTAATGTAAACACGCTAATGTGAAAAAAGGTAAAGGCCGTGTTTTGTCGTCTTGTTCCGTTGTTTATTCCTGATGATTACAAAAGTTCTAATGTTTGTCTACTTCACCGCTCTCCCACTGTTTCTCCTCTTCCTCCCTCCTCATCCTCTTCCTCTCTCTCTCTCCCTCCCTCCCTCCTTCCCTCCTCTTCCTCCCTCCCTCCTTCCCTCCTCTCCCTCCCTCCTCTTCCTCCCTCCCTCCTCTTCCCTCCCTCCCTCCCTCCTTCCCTCCTCTCCCTCCCTCCTCTTCCTCCCGCCCTCCCTCCTCTTCCCTCCTCCTCCCTCCCTCCTCTTCCTCCCTCTCCCTCCCTCCCTCCCTCCCTCCCTCAGTCCCGGAGCAGGCGAGGGCCATAGTCATCTACACGGGCTGGGAGAGACACGCTGTGTTGGGGGCCGACGTTCGTCTCTCCTGCTCCTTCTTCTCGTGGCACTGGACCTCTGAAGAGGTCACCTTCTCGTGGACCTACAGGGCCGACGGGTCCCGGGACAGCATCTCGGTAACGAAGCCCCCCCTGACGCCGCGTGAAACCCCCTGACGCCGCGTGAAACCCCCTGACGCCGCGTGAAACCTCCTGACGCCGCGTGAAACCCCCTGACGCCGCGTGAAACCTCCTGACGCCGCGTGAAACCCCCTGACGCCGTGTGAAACCCCCTGACGCCGCGTGAAACCCCCTGACGCCGCGTGAAACCTCCTGACGCCGCGTGAAACCCCCTGACGCCGCGTGAAACCCCCTGACGCTGCGTGAAACCCCCTGACGAAGTGTGAAACCCCCTGACGCCGCGTGAAACCCCCTGACGCCGCGTGAAACCCCCTGACGCCGCGTGAAACCCCCTGACGCCGCGTGAAACCCCCTGACGCCGCGTGAAACCCACTGACGCCACGTGAAACCCCCTGACGCCGCGTGAAACCCCCTGACGCCGCGTGAAACCCACTGACGCCGCGTGAAACCCACTGACGCCGCGTGAAACCCCCTGACGCCGCGTGAAACCCACTGACGCCGCGTGAAACCCACTGACGCCGCGTGAAACCCACTGACGAAGTGTGAAACCCCCTGACGACGTGTGAAACCCCCTGACGAAGTGTGAAACCCCCTGACGACGCGTGAAACCCCCTGACGCCGCGTGACACCCACTGACGCCGCGTGAAACCCACTGACGAAGTGTGAAATCCCCTGACGCCGCGTGAAACCCCCTGACGCCGCGTGAAACCCCCTGACGCCGCGTGAAACCCCCTGACGCCGCGTGAAACCCCCTGACGCCGCGTGAAACCCCCTGACGCCGCGTGAAACCCCCTGACGCCGCGTGAAACCCCCTGACGCCGCGTGAAACCCACTGACGCCGCGTGAAACCCACTGACGCCGCGTGAAACCCCCTGACGAAGTGTGAAACCCCCTGACGACGTGTGAAACCCCCTGACGCCGCGTGAAACCCCCTGACGCCGCGTGAAACCCCCTGACGAAGTGTGAAACCCCCTGACGACGTTTGAAACCCCCTGACGACGTGTGAAACCCCCTGACGACGTGTGAAACCCCCTGACGAAGTGTGAAACCCCCTGGCGAAGTGTGAAACCCCCTGGCGAAGTGTGAAACCCACTGACGCTGTGTCATCGGGCAAAACACGTCCCCCGCTTTGTTTGAAACCTCCAGAACGTCGACGTCTAAAATAGAATAAACTCAAACATCTAGGTCTTTGTATTTCCTGAACTAGATCTAAATTAAGATCCATGTTTTCACTGGGTTGTTCTGGAGCGTCGGTGTAATGCCTCATCCGTCCAGCAGGGCTGTGTTTTAAGTGAACCAAAGTGAACCTTCCAAAGAGTTCTGGTTCTCTTCGGTCATGAGAGAACACAGAGAGAAGCAGAAATCAGATATGAACAGAAAATGATAATTAAACTCTCACATTTGCAGTGACAATAACGTTATATCTTAAGCAAAACAAAGCTAGCACGCGTTAGCATCAACCGGCACTCGCTTTGTCGAGACCCAAAATATGGAATTTAGAAATAATCAGTCTTTCTATTCAAATGTAGAGTTCAGATTCAGATCATATTTTCTTTATTAAAATCCTTTGTTTTGTTTGGGTGACGTCCGATGCACCTGGGCCCGGCGCCATGGCGACGAAGAACCGAGCCAGAGGGCTTTTGTCTCCATGGAGATGCCGTTGCTTTGCCAGACGTGTGTTTTTTGGGTTGTTTTTTTTGCAATAAAACAGGTGATAAAAGAAAGCTAGAGACACATCAGCGATACGATCTCCACGGCAACAAGCAGATGTTTAACTCCAGACAAAAAAGTCATTGGTGACATCAGCGTACCTTTGACTGTACTTCCTGGTTGGACGTGAGCACAGTAATGACACGTGTAGAGGTAATTCTACAGCTGTTACCATAGCAACCAGACTGTAAACAAGAGCCAAACTCCACATAAATGACACAACAGTTCTGATCTGACACACAATAAGACCATAAAACACCTTTATTTAGTCCAACCATGGTTTAAACTGTCTCTGTGTCGCACACTGATGACATCACAGAGGGATTCAGCTCCACTTCCTGTCATTTTAAACTCTTATTTTTCCCTCACAAACTGCGACTTGATAGAAGTAAAACTATGATACATATTCACCACAGGTTCTATAACGCCAAACTTAGTCAAAATTAGAAAAACAGGAGAAAAGACTTAAAGAAGGACTTTAAGTACAGTTTAAACACATTCAGACATTTAATTGTACTTTTACTCGAGTACAAACGTGCAGTACTCTTTCCACCACTGGCTCGTTATGTCTCGGTGACTTTGAAATGACAATCCCATTAAAGTCAATAGATGTGAGCGAATGACATGAAATAATAACACATCTTTAGGACAATATTGTGTTTGTAAGTACCGTATTTTCCGCACTATAAGGCGCACTGTCTATGAATGGTCTAATTTAGATCATTTTTCATATATAACTATAAGAATATAATATATAATATATAGTATAGTATAGATATAAAATCGCACTGGATTATAAGGCGCACAGCAGTTTTTTGAGAAAATTAAAGGCTTTTAAGTGTGCCTTATAGTGCAGAAAATACGGTAACAAACTGACCAAACTATATTGTAAAAATGGCTGTAATGTCTGACCTCGCCGCAGTCCTGACCCGCCTCCAGCTCAATTTTAAACTATGAACAGATCGAGCGCAATAAGATAAACCCAAACGTATCAAGCGACGTCCACGAAACGCTCCGTCTTTTAAAAAACCCTCGTTCCGTGAAACTCGGAGATTGCGATCGGCGAATAAATCCGCCCGCGTTCCTTTCAAAATCGCCGCATCTGGACGTATCTCCTGAACTCCGGCGCGCTCCAGTCGCCCTATCGCCTCCGCATCTCTCTCATGCCTTTATCTTCTGCCCCGGATGCCCTCCCAGAGTCCGGCCCGGGCCTAATCCCCTCGCCCCCCCTCGTCTCTCCCAGAATCCTTTGCTTTCATTTGGACTCTGGCTCGTGTCTCTCGCCGTCTCAGAGCGAAGATTTCACGGTGCGTTTGTCCGACACTATTCCACATTCAGATTTCACTGCAGTAAGATCATTATTGGGGTCAGAGTCTGGTTTCACTGAATGTCCTTCTCGCTCTCGTCCCCTTTGATACCGCACTGTCCTGATCAACGACGCCTATGAGCCAAAAACTTCATGTAAATGTGGAATTAGTGACACAATGCTCACGTTTGCTCGTCAGTATTTATGCTGTTTGTTTTGGCTCCGCCCCAAAACACAGTGCCGCTCTGTGATTGGTTCTTTACAACATCAATTATAATATAATCACGTGTTCTTTCTCTGTAAAAGTGCACGTAAAGAAGCTCGAGCAAACAGTTAAGACCCGCGCACTCGCCAGCCCCGCACCCTCACCAGCCCCGCACCCTCACCAGCCCCGCACCCTCACCAGCACCGGACCCTCGCCAGAACCGCACCCTCGCCAGAACCGCACCCTCGCCAGACCCGCACCCTCGCCAGCACCGCACCCTAGCCAGAACCCCACCCTCGCCAGCACCGGACCCTCGCCAGACCCGCACACTCGCCAGCACCGCACCCTCGCCAGAACCCCACCCTCGCCAGCACCGGACCCTCGCCAGAACCGCACCCTCGCCAGAACCGCACCCTCGCCGGAACCGCACCCTCGTCAGCCCGCACACTCGCCAGAACCCCACCCTCGCCAGCACCGGACCCTCGCCTGAACCGCACCCTCGCCAGAACCGCACCCTCGCCAGAACCGCACCCTCGCCAGACCCGCACCCTCGCCAGCACCGCACCCTAGCCAGAACCCCACACTCGCCAGCACCGCACCCTCGCCAGAACCGCACCCTCGTCAGCCCGCACACTCGCCAGCCCCGCACCCTCGCCAGCACCGCACCCTCGTCAGCCCGCGCACACGCCAGCACCGCACCCTCGCCAGCACCGCACCCTCGCCAGCACCGCACCCTCGTCAGCCCGCACACTCGCCAGCCCCGCACCCTCGCCAGCACCGCACCCTCGTCAGCCCGCGCACACGCCAAACCCCTACCCTCGCCAGCACCACACCCTCGCCAGACCCGCACCCTCGCCAGCACCGGACCCTCGCCAGAACCGCACCCTCGCCAGAACCGCACCCTCACCAGAACCGCACCCTCGCCAGACCCGCACCCTCGCCAGCACCGCACCCTAGCCAGAACCCCACCCTCGCCAGCGCCGGACCCTCACCCGACCCGCACACTCGCCAGCACCGCACCCTCGCCAGCACCGCACCCTCGCCAGCACCGCACCCTCGTCAGCCCGCACACTCGCCAGCCCCGCACCCTCGCCAGCACCGCACCCTCGTCAGCTCGCGCACACGCCAGACCCGCACCCTCGCCAGAACCGCACCCTCGCCAGACCCGCACCCTCGCCAGCACCGCACCCTAGCCAGAACCCCACCCTCGCCAGAACCGCACCCTCGCCAGCACCGCACCCTCGCCAGAACCGCACCCTCGCCAGCACCGCACCCTCGCCAGAACCGCACCCTCGCCAGCACCGCACACTTGCCAGAACCGCACCCTCGCCAGCATCGCACCCTCGCCAGAACCGCACCCTCGCCAGACCCGCACCCTCGCCAGCCCTGCACCCTCGCCAGCCCGTGCGCACGCCAAATTAACTGCAGCTGCAACGAGGGCCAAGTGTCTTGTCCAGGTTCACAAAAACATGCTTTAAAACACTCAACCAGAGGTTTCGTAAAATGGCGTTAAAGCCGTACCTGGTTTCCACGTCTTAAAAGCAGGAAAAACAGTTCATAATTCATTCTGTCACACACTGAACGACAGATCGTTAAAGTTATTACGATGACATTCAATCCTCTGAAGAAGATGTCGTATTGCATAACTGAGTCTTTCTCTTTTGCAAACTGCGCCCGGTGAAGGGCGCAGTTTGCATCTCGGTTGCTACTCGTCGTTTTCGTGGCCGATACGATACGGGTTGTGTAGAATCCAGAGAAAGTGATGGGCGATATTTTTGGGCCGCCACGTAGGACTGAGTTTGGCAACTTTCCCCAAATGATGTCATTTATGTGATTTAAATCCCCCAAAACCTTTAAGAAAACAATAGTAGATGCGCAAAGAACTACAAATATCGTCCTGTTTCCAGTTTCGATCCCCATCTCTAGCTCTATCCTCTATCTCTATCCACTATCCTCTAGCTCTATCCTCTAGCTCTATCCTCTAGCGCTATCCTCTAGCTCTAGCCGCTATCCTCTAGCTCTATCCTCTAGCGCTATCCTCTAGTTCTATCCTCTATCCTCTAGCTCTATCATCTAGCTCTATCCTCTAGCTCTATCCTCTATCCTCTAGCTCTACCATCTAGCTCTATCCTCTAGCTCTATCCTCTAGCGCTATCCTCTAGCTCTATCCGCTATCCTCTAGCTCTATCATCTAGCTCTATCCTCTATCCTCTAGCTCTATCTTCTAGCTCTATCCTCTATCCTCTATCCTCTATCCTATAGCTCTATCCTCTAGCTCTATCCTCTATCCTCTAGCTCTATCCTCTAGCGCTATCCTCTAGCTCTATCCTCTAGCTCTATCATCTAGCTCTATCCTCTATCCTCTAGCTCTATCCTCTATCCTCTAGCTCTATCATCTAGCTCTATCCTCTATCCTCTAGCCTCTATCCTCTAGCTCTATCCTCTAGCGCTATCCTCTAGCTCTATCCTCTATCCTCTAGCTCTATCATCTAGCTCTATCCTCTAGCTCTATCCTCTATCCTCTAGCTCTATCCTCTAGCTCTATCCTCTAGCGCTATCCTCTAGTTCTATCCTCTATCCTCTAGCTCTATCCTCTAGCTCTATCCTCTAGCTCCATCCTCTATCCCTAGCTCTATCCTCTAGCTCTATCCTCTAGCTCTATCCTCTATCCTCTAGCTCTATCCTCTAGCTCTATCTTCTAGCTCTATCCTCTATCCTCTATCCTCTATCCTCTAGCTCTATCCTCTAGCTCTATCCTCTATCCTCTAGCTCTATCCTCTAGCTCTATCCTCTAGCGCTATCATCTAGCTCTATCCTCTATCCTCTAGCTCTATCATCTAGCTCTATCCTCTAGCGCTATCCTCTAGCTCTATCCTCTATCCTCTAGCTCTATTCTCTATCCTCTATCCTCTAGCTCTATCCTCTATCCTCTAGCTCTACCCTCTATCCTCTAGCTCTATCCTCTAGCTCTACCCTCTATCCTCTAGCTCTATCCTCTATCCTCTAGCTCTATCATCTAGCTCTATCATCTAGCTCTATCCTCTAGATCTATCCTCTCTCCTCTAGCTCTCTCCTCTAACTCTATCCTCTATCCTCTAGCTCTATCCTCTAGCTCTATCCTCTAGCTCTATCCTCTAGCTCTGTCCTCTAGCTCTATCCTCTAGCTCTATCCCCTAGCTCTATCCTCTAGCTCTATCCTCTATCCCCTAGCTCTATCCTCTAGCTCTATCCTCTATCCTCTAGCTCTATCCTCTAGCTCCATCCTCTATCCCCTAGCTCTATCCTCTAGCTCTATCCTCTAGCTCTATCCTCTAGCTGTATCCTCTAGCTCTATCCTATAGCTCCATCCTCTATCCCCTAGCTCTATCCTCTAGCTCTATCCTCTAGCTCTATCCTCTATCCTCTAGCTCTATCCTCTAGCTCCATCCTCTATCCCCTAGCTCTATCCTCTAGCTCTATCCTCTAGCTCTATCCTCTAACTCTATCCTCTAGCTCTATCCTCTATCCCCTAGCTCTATCCTCTAGCTCTATCCTCTATCCTCTAGCTCTGTCCTCTAGCTCTATCCTCTAGCTCTATCCTCTATCCTCTAGCTCTATCATCTAGCTCTATCCTCTAGCTCTATCCTCTAGCTCTGTCCTCTAGCTCTATCCTCTATCCTCTATCTATATCATCTAGCTCTATCCTCTAGCTCTATCCTCTAGCTCTATCCTCTAGCTCTGTCCTCTAGCTCTATCCTCTAGCTCTATCCCCTAGCTCTATCCTCTAGCACTATCCTCTATCCTCTAGCTCTATCATCTAGCTCTATCCTCTAGCTCTATCCTCTAGCTCTATCCTCTAGCTCTATCCTCTAGCTCTGTCCTCTAGCTCTATCCTCTAGCTCTATCCCCTAGCTCTATCCTCTAGCTCTGTCCTCTAGCTCTATCCTCTAGCTCTATCCCCTAGCTCTATCCTCTAGCTCTATCCTCTATCCTCTAGCTCTATCATCTAGCTCTATCCTCTAGCTCTATCCTCTAGCTCTGTCCTCTAGCTCTATCCTCTAAGATAAGATAAGATAAGATAAGATATTCCTTTATTGTCCCACATGGGGAAATTTCATTGGTGCAACGCAGGTAGATACAGAGGTAGATATAGAAGAACAGATCACTTATAGGAAGTCTGAAAAACACTTTCAGTAGAAGATCTCCTATAAATAAATAAAAACTCCCATAGACAAATAAATAAATAAATAAATACCATTGCATGTGATCCCGACAGTAATTGCACATGAATATGTGTCACGACAGCACATAGATTGCACATGAATTTCACAGTAATTGCACATATGACAGAATTGCACATCAGTATTAGGTTAGGTCAGTGTTGCGAGTGTTCAGTACTAACAGTTTTTGTTATAAAGTCTGACAGCAGCAGGAAGGAAAGACCTACGGAACCTTTCCTTCACACAGCGAGGGTGGATCAGTCTCTCACTGAAGCTGCTCTCCAGAGCGGAGAGAGTGTCCTGCAGGGGGTGACACTCATGGTCCAGCATAGATGTGAATCTAGCCAGGACCCTCCTGTCCCCCACCTCCTGCACCGAGTCCAGAGCACAGGCCAGGACGGAGCTGGACTTCTTGATGACTCTGTCCAGCCTCTTCCTCTCCCTCTCTGTGATGCTGCTGCTCCAGCAGGCCACACCGCACAGGAGGGCTGATGCCACCACAGAGTCGTAGAAGGTCTTCAGGAGTGGCCCTGTCACTCCAAAAGACCTGAGTCTCCTCAGGAGGTAGAGCCGACTCTGGCTCTTCCTGTACAGTGCGTCTGTGTTATGAGTCCAGTCCAGTTTGTGGTTCAGATGAACACCCAGGTACTTGTATGAGTCCACTCTCCCAGGTACTTGTATGAGTCCACTCTCTCAATGTCCCGTCCCTGGATGTTCACTGGTGAGGGGGCAGTGGGGTGGCGTCTGTGGAAGTCCACCACCATCTCCTTGGTCTTCCCCGCGTTGATGAGGAGGTGGTTCCGCTGACACCAGTCCACAAAGTCCTGCTCCAGTCCTCTGTACTCCTCGTCATCTTCGTCCGTGATGAGTCCGATGATGGCAGAGTCGTCAGAGAACTTCTGCAGGACACAGCTGTCCGTGTCGTGTCTGAAGTCTGCGGTGTAAAGGGTGAAGAGAAAGGGCGCGAGGACAGTGCCCTGGGGCGCCCCCACACTGCAGGTCCGAGTGTCAGACACACAGTTCCGGGCTCTCACAAACTGGGGTCGGTCTGTGAGGTAGTCCAGGATCCACTCTGCCAGGTCATACTCCACACCAGCCGTCTCCAGCTTGTCCCTCAGGAGCAGCGGCTGGATGGTGTTGAAGGCGCTGGAAAGATCGAAGAACAGAATCCTCACAGAGCTGCCAGGCTTTTCCAGGTGAGAGAGAGAGCGGTGCAGCAGGGAGATGACGGCGTCCTCCACTCCGATGCCAGACCGATATGCAAACTGCAGCGGGTCCATGGCTGAGCTCACGGTGGAGCGGAGGTGGTCCAGGACTAGCCGCTCCAGTGTCTTCATCAGGTGGGACGTGAGAGCCACTGGCCTGAAGCTGTTGAGGTCTTTAGAGCGCGGTGTCTTAGGCACAGGTACCAGACAGGAGGTCTTCCAGACCTGTGGTACCACCCTCAGCTTCAGGCTCATGTTGAAGACATGCTCCATCACTCCACACAGTTCATCTGCGCAGGACTTAAGGAGCCTGGGGCTGATGCCATCAGGTCCTGCTGCCTTCCTCACTTTAATCCTCTTCAGCTCACTCCTCACCTGTGCTGCTGTGACAGTCAGTGGTTGGCAGGGGGACCGTGTGCTGGGGGGATGGGTGAGTCCAGGTGAAGTGGGGAGCTGATGGTCCGGGGCAGATAAGCGAAGAGGAACAGATGCAGGGCATTGTCCAGCTGTGGAAGAGGGAGCATGCAGCTGTGCGGGTGACCGATCAAACCTCAAGAAGTGAGCATTTAAATCATTCACCCACTGTAGATCCCCCTCTGTTTGGGCAGGGGGGATTTTGAAGCCCGAGATGGTTTTCAGGCTCCTCCACACTCCCTGAATGTTCTTTTGCTGCAGCTGCTCCTCCATCCTCCTCTTGTAGCCGGCCTCAGCCTGCCTGATCTTCCTCCTCAGCTCCTTCTGCACAGTCCTCAGCTCCTCCTTGTTCCCTGACCTGAAGGCTCTCTTCTTCTCCTTCCGCAGAGCCTTCAGTTCACGGTTAATCCATGGGTTGTTGTTTGGAAAACACTGCACCGTCCGGGAGGGAACAATGTTTTCAAAACAGAAGTTGATGTAGTCCGTGATGCACTCTGTGATGGTGTTGATGTCCTCCCCATGTGGGTCATAAAGCTCAGTCCAGACAGTGGTGCTGAAGCAGTCCCTCAGAGCCTCCTCGCTCTCAGCAGACCACATCCTCACCTCACGGGACACCACAGGCTGCCTGCGCACGATGGGTTCATACACAGGCCTCAGATGTACAAGGTTGTGGTCCGAGCTGCCCAGGGGAGGGAGGGGGGAAGAGGAATAAGCCTCCTTGGTGTTGGCAAAAAACAAGTCCAATGTTCTATTCTCTCTGGTGGGGCAGGTAACATACTGGGTGTATGTTGGTAGAACAGAAGAGGGAGACGCGTGGTTAAAGTCACCAGAGATGAGGAAGAGAGCCTATGGATGCTGTGTTTGCAGCCTACAAGTGCAGGAGAGCAGTGCTTCACAAGCTCGGAGCTAGCTCACGTCACAACAACACAACGAAAAACGCTCAAATCCAGCCGAAAAAAGTCAAAAACAGTTGAATAAAAAACTATTCCAGCGCGTGTCCCTATCGTGCAGTAAAATATACTAACTATATTTACAAAATATAGGAGATAAAGCACAATAAGTGTGAGAAAGAAGAGAGAGCGTTTACACCGGGCTGCCAGCTGTACCAGCGCCTTATGATGTACTAGCTCTATCCCCTAGCTCTATCCTCTAGCTCTATCCTCTATCCTCTAGCTCTATCATCTAGCTCTATCCTCTAGCTCTATCCTCTAGCTCTATCCTCTAGCTCTGTCCTCTAGCTCTATCCTCTAGCTCTATCCCCTAGCTCTATCCTCTAGCACTATCCTCTATCCTCTAGCTCTATCATCTAGCTCTATCCTCTAGCTCTATCCTCTAGCTCTATCCTCTAGCTCTATCCTCTAGCTCTGTCCTCTAGCTCTATCCTCTAGCTCTATCCCCTAGCTCTATCCTCTAGCTCTGTCCTCTAGCTCTATCCTCTAGCTCTATCCCCTAGCTCTATCCTCTAGCTCTATCCTCTATCCTCTAGCTCTATCATCTAGCTCTATCCTCTAGCTCTATCCTCTAGCTCTGTCCTCTAGCTCTATCCTCTAAGATAAGATAAGATAAGATAAGATATTCCTTTATTGTCCCACATGGGGAAATTTCATTGGTGCAACGCAGGTAGATACAGAGGTAGATACAGAAGAACAGATCACTTATAGGAAGTCTGAAAAACACTTTCAGTAGAAGATCTCCTATAAATAAATAAAAACTCCCATAGACAAATAAATAAATAAATAAATACCATTGCATGTGATCCCGACAGTAATTGCACATGAATATGTGTCACGACAGCACATAGATTGCACATGAATTTCACAGTAATTGCACATATGACAGAATTGCACATCAGTATTAGGTTAGGTCAGTGTTGCGAGTGTTCAGTACTAACAGTTTTTGTTATAAAGTCTGACAGCAGCAGGAAGGAAAGACCTACGGAACCTTTCCTTCACACAGCGAGGGTGGATCAGTCTCTCACTGAAGCTGCTCTCCAGAGCGGAGAGAGTGTCCTGCAGGGGGTGACACTCATGGTCCAGCATAGATGTGAATCTAGCCAGGACCCTCCTGTCCCCCACCTCCTGCACCGAGTCCAGAGCACAGGCCAGGACGGAGCTGGACTTCTTGATGACTCTGTCCAGCCTCTTCCTCTCCCTCTCTGTGATGCTGCTGCTCCAGCAGGCCACACCGCACAGGAGGGCTGATGCCACCACAGAGTCGTAGAAGGTCTTCAGGAGTGGCCCTGTCACTCCAAAAGACCTGAGTCTCCTCAGGAGGTAGAGCCGACTCTGGCTCTTCCTGTACAGTGCGTCTGTGTTATGAGTCCAGTCCAGTTTGTGGTTCAGATGAACACCCAGGTACTTGTATGAGTCCACTCTCCCAGGTACTTGTATGAGTCCACTCTCTCAATGTCCCGTCCCTGGATGTTCACTGGTGAGGGGGCAGTGGGGTGGCGTCTGTGGAAGTCCACCACCATCTCCTTGGTCTTCCCCGCGTTGATGAGGAGGTGGTTCCGCTGACACCAGTCCACAAAGTCCTGCTCCAGTCCTCTGTACTCCGCATCATCGTCGTCCGTGATGAGTCCGATGATGTCAGAGTCATCAGAGAACTTCTGCAGGACACAGCTGTCCGTGTCATGTCTGAAGTCTGCAGTGTAGAAGGTGAAGAGAAAGGGCGCGAGGACAGTGCCCTGGGGCGCCCCCACACTGCAGGTCCGAGTGTCAGACACACAGTTCCGGGCTCTCACAAACTGGGGTCGGTCTGTGAGGTAGTCCAGGATCCACTCTGCCAGGTCATACTCCACACCAGCCGTCTCCAGCTTGTCCCTCAGGAGCAGCGGCTGGATGGTGTTGAAGGCGCTGGAAAGATCGAAGAACAGAATCCTCACAGAGCTGCCAGGCTTTTCCAGGTGAGAGAGAGAGCGGTGCAGCAGGGAGATGACGGCGTCCTCCACTCCGATGCCAGACCGATATGCAAACTGCAGCGGGTCCATGGCTGAGCTCACGGTGGAGCGGAGGTGGTCCAGGACCAGCCGCTCCAGTGTCTTCATCAGGTGGGACGTGAGAGCCACTGGCCTGAAGCTGTTGAGGTCTTTGGGGCGCGGTGTCTAAGGCACAGGTACCAGACAGGAGGTCTTCCAGACCTGTGGTACCACCCTCAGCTTCAGGCTCATGTTGAAGACATGCTCCATCACTCCACACAGTTCATCTGCGCAGGACTTAAGGAGCCTGGGGCTGATGCCATCAGGTCCTGCTGCCTTCCTCACTTTAATCCTCTTCAGCTCACTCCTCACCTGTGCTGCTGTGACAGTCAGTGGTTGGCAGGGGGACCGTGTGCTGGGGGGATGGGTGAGTCCAGGTGAAGTGGGGAGCTGATGGTCCGGGGCAGATAAGCGAAGAGGAACAGATGCAGGGCATTGTCCAGCTGTGGAAGAGGGAGCATGCAGCTGTGCGGGTGACCGATCAAACCTCAAGAAGTGAGCATTTAAATCATTCACCCACTGTAGATCCCCCTCTGTTTGGGCAGGGGGGATTTTGAAGCCCGAGATGGTTTTCAGGCTCCTCCACACTCCCTGAATGTTCTTTTGCTGCAGCTGCTCCTCCATCCTCCTCTTGTAGCCGGCCTCAGCCTGCCTGATCTTCCTCCTCAGCTCCTTCTGCACAGTCCTCAGCTCCTCCTTGTTCCCTGACCTGAAGGCTCTCTTCTTCTCCTTCCGCAGAGCCTTCAGTTCACGGTTAATCCATGGGTTGTTGTTTGGAAAACACTGCACCGTCCGGGAGGGAACAATGTTTTCAAAACAGAAGTTGATGTAGTCCGTGATGCACTCTGTGATGGTGTTGATGTCCTCCCCATGTGGGTCATAAAGCTCAGTCCAGACAGTGGTGCTGAAGCAGTCCCTCAGAGCCTCCTCGCTCTCAGCAGACCACATCCTCACCTCACGGGACACCACAGGCTGCCTGCGCACGATGGGTTCATACACAGGCCTCAGATGTACAAGGTTGTGGTCCGAGCTGCCCAGGGGAGGGAGGGGGGAAGAGGAATAAGCCTCCTTGGTGTTGGCAAAAAACAAGTCCAATGTTCTATTCTCTCTGGTGGGGCAGGTAACATACTGGGTGTATGTTGGTAGAACAGAAGAGGGAGACGCGTGGTTAAAGTCACCAGAGATGAGGAAGAGAGCCTATGGATGCTGTGTTTGCAGCCTACAAGTGCAGGAGAGCAGTGCTTCACAAGCTCGGAGCTAGCTCACGTCACAACAACACAACGAAAAACGCTCAAATCCAGCCGAAAAAAGTCAAAAACAGTTGAATAAAAAACTATTCCAGCGCGTGTCCCTATCGTGCAGTAAAATATACTAACTATATTTACAAAATATAGGAGATAAAGCACAATAAGTGTGAGAAAGAAGAGAGAGCGTTTACACCGGGCTGCCAGCTGTACCAGCGCCTTATGATGTACTAGCTCTATCCCCTAGCTCTATCCTCTAGCTCTATCCTCTATCCTCTAGCTCTATCATCTAGCTCTATCCTCTAGCTCTATCCTCTAGCTCTATCCTCTAGCTCTATCCTCTAGCTCTATCCTCTATCCTCTAGCTCTATCCTCTAGCTCTATCCTCTAGCTCTATCCTCTAGCTCTATCCTCTAGCTCTATCCTCTAGCTCTATCCTCTAGCTCTATCCTCTATCCTCTAGCTCTATCATCTAGCTCTATCCTCTAGCTCTATCCTCTAGCTCTATCCTCTAGCTCTATCCTCTATCCTCTATCCTCTAAAGCATTCCTTCTGTGCTCCAGATCTTCCATTACACTGGGGGCGTGGCCTACCTGGACAACAAGGGCCCGTTCAGAGACCGGCTGGAGTTCGTTGGGAACCCTGCACGACGGGACGGCTCCATCCTCCTGAAGAGCGTGGACTTCGGCGACAACGGGACCTTCACCTGCGACGCCAAGAACCCGCCCGACATCTCGGGCCGGCCCTCCAGCGTGCGGCTGCTCGTGTTCGAGAAAGGTGAGGGGCGTGGCTTTGTCGCAGGCTTTGATCGCTCATTGGTTGGTGCAAAGATCGAGCTGTTTTTTATCAACACGAAGAAAGGATCTCTGTCCTCTGCATTTGACCCGCTCTGTGACCCTGAACCTGTCAGGAGCAGTGAGGAGCAGCTCCACACACCTCCACACACCTCCACACCTCCACACCTCCACACACCTCCACACACCTCCACACACCTCCACACACCTCCACACCTCCACACCTCCACACCTCCACACACCTTCCCACACCTCCACACACATCCACACACCTCCACACACCTCCACACCTCCACACCTCCACACACCTCCACACACCTCCACACACCTCCACACACCTCCACACACCTCCACACACCTCCACACACCTCCACACACCTCCACACACCTCCACACACCTCCACACACCTCCACACACCTCCACACACCTCCACACCTCCACACACCTCCACACACCTGGACACACCTCCACACCTCCACACCTTCACACACCTCCACACACCTCCACACCTCCACACACCTCCACACACCTCCACACCTCCACACCTCCACACATCTCCACACCTCCACACCTTCACACACCTCCACACACCTCCAGACCTCCAGACCTCCACACACCTCCACACACCTCCACACACCTCCACACACCTCCACACCCCACACCTCCACACCTCCAGACCTCCACCTCCTTCATCTTCTGTGTGTCGTTCTATTTATAACAAACTGACTCTTGCCTCCCGTCTGCCCCAGCGCCTCCTGCAGGAGGAGCAGGAGGAGCAGCCGCCGTGTTACTCTAATCAATTATAATTTCATGTGTTTGAGATTGGAATCTTCCTCCTCCTCCTCTTCTTCCTCCTCTTCCTCCTTTTATTCCTCCTTTTCTTCCTCCTCCTCCTCCTCTTTTTCCTCTTTCTCCTCTTTCTCCTCTTTCTCCTCCTCTTCTGGTGCTTTTATCCCTTGTATCTTATCTCTCCTCCTTCATCTCTTCTGCTTCACTGTAAACTTTAACTTTCATTCGTCCTCCATCTCCTCGTCGCAGCCCCTTCAGAAAAAGAAGAGAAAACAAGGCCGGTTTCCGTGCTAATCTCACCACGACAACGACGATGACGACGACGGCAAACGACTTAAAATGTATCCATTAAAGGCCGAACTTCATTGATCAGGGAGTGAACGTTACTCGAACGCGAAGGAGAGACGAGGGTCAAGAGAAGAGGAGACTTATGCAGAGGAGACGCTCAAGACTGGTCAGAGCGAGTTAACGACGCTGGGGCGGGCGACGCTGGGGCGGGCGACGCTGGGGCGAGCTACGCAGGGGCGAGCGAAGCGGGCGTCGGTCGTGTTTGGGAAGTTCCATCTCAGTGAGAACGCAGACGGGTGAAGAGAGGCGCAGAGAGGGGCCAGGAAATACGCGCCAGGTCTCTCTAACGGCGGGAAACGGTGGCAAAACAAACTGGAGACGCAACGTCCTGCAGCGCTCGATGGCGGCGCAGGGGTTTAAGGCGTTGCACGTCGTCACGTGTTCGTTTCGCGGCCGATTCGATTTGTCAAGAGCTCGAAATGGTTCTTTCTTTTACTCGTTCACGCCCGGAATACCGTTCTGAAGAAGTCAAAGCGCAGATGAAGCTCAGCGTTGCAAGATGGCGCCAGAATCTCTTGACCGCACGAAAGTGTCGAGGTTTGACTCAAAACGGAGAAGAAGAAGAAGGACACAACAAAGGACACGACGAAGGACACGGCGAAGGACAGGGCGAAGGACACGGCCGTGCAGAAGGACCGACCGCGGCGTTCTGAAATAACCGTCTCTCGCCCCGCAGCGGCGAGGTGGCAGGTTCAAGTTCCAAAAGTGGCGACGTGACATTTCAGAACTCTACACGTGTCGCTCGGAGTCTTCGCAAACTGAGTACAGGGATGTGGGCGGGGCTAGGGAGTAGGTGAGCACGGGATGAACTCAAACATACAGAAATTACACAAAATACAACGTTTTTTGTGTAAACTAATGATGAAGAAACTCATTCAAGCTGATTTTGCTTGATGTCTCTCCTGATCCTAACCTCCGGGCTCCTCCCCTTTCTCCGCCCGCAGTTCCCATCCAGGCAGGCGTGATCACCGGCTCCATCATCGGAACAGTTCTGGGACTTCTGATTCTCATCGTGGCCATTTATTACCTCATGAGGTTCCTGGTGGCTCGCCGCGTCTTCAGCCTCAACGTCAGGTCAGTGCCGAGGGGCGGGGCTGAGGGGCGGAACCGAGGGGCGGGGCCGAGGGGCGGGACCGAGGGGCAGGACCGAGGGACGGGACCGAGGGGCGGGGCAGTAAATATTCAGAATTTAAGTAATCTAAACTCGGTTATTTAAGGATCTTTTGAAACGCGCTCGTCCGTTTGTTCCGTCACACTCACTGCGCCCCCTGCTGGCCAGAGACTGTATTCCCTCGCTCTCCCGAAGCCCTCGAACCCGAGCGAGGCGAGCGCTGGTGACGTCAGAGGGAGGAGCTGACATTTGTGACGCTGTCTCCGGGGCAACGCTGGCCCCGCCCACCAGGGGGAGACACATGCCACATCCTGACACTGTCTTTGTTTTGTTTCCTCCAGCAAACACGGGAAGAAGAAGAAGGAGACGCAACAGAGACAGGCAAGTGCACTCGCCTCGTCCCCTCCCTCCTACCACCTCGTCTCCTTTCCTTACTCCTACCACCTCGTCTCCTTTCCTTACTCCTACCACCTCGTCTCCTTTCCTTCCGCTTACCACCTCGTCTCCTTTCCTTACTCCTACCACCTCGTCTCCTTTCCTTCCTCCTACCACCTCGTCTCCTTTCCTTCCTCCTACCACCTCGTCTCCTTTCTCCTACCACCTCGTCTCCTTTCCTTACTCCTACCGCCTTGTCTCCTTTCCTTCCTCCTATCACCTCGTTCCCTCCCTCCTACCGCCTCGTCTCCTTCCTCCTACCACCTCGTCTCCTTTCCTTCCTCCTACTACTTTGTCTCTTTTCCCTCCTCCTACCACCTCATCTTCTTTCCCTCCTCCTACCGCCTCGTCTCCTTTCTTTCCTCCTACCGCCTCGTCTCCTTCCTCCTACTACCTCATCTCCTTTCCTTCCTCCTACCGTATCGTCTCGTTTCCTTCCTCCTACCTCCTCATCTCCTCTCCTTCCTCCTACCGCCTCATCTCCTTTCCGTCCTCCTTCCACCTCGTCTCCTTTCCTTCCTCTTGACCCTCCCTTAATGAAATATAAGTTTATTTAATTGCACAAAAGTGGATGAACTGTGTGATAAACATTCTAACATGTGCTGTGGATGCATTTGTGGTTTCACCTTCATAAACTCACACGGAGCTGACGTTCAGTTAAAGTCAAACTCTGGAGAAACCGCCTCAGGCGCAGTCATCGTGTGTGAGGACGTTCTGTTTGACTCGAGACTTTACACGACTTTTCACAAACGCTCGATGAATCGGAGCTCGACTTGGACTTGGGTCTTTCGGTGTTTTTTCCTGCAGATGAAGGGTCTGCAGACAGGGGGCGCTCTGGGACAGGGGGCGCTCTGGGACAGGGGGCGCTCTGGGACAGTGAGTGCTCTGGGACAGGGGGCGCTCTGGGACAGTGAGTGCTCTGGGACAGGGGGCGCTCTGGGACAGGGGTTTCATCTGTTCACAGGTGACGTTGGATGTATTTTCACACTTTACAGGAACAATACGGAACATTTCCCTCTTTATCTTCTTTATTTGTCACTACGACGTTTTACTGAAGAAAGAACATTTACAAAAACCATAGAAACGACAAACATTTGACCTGTTTTGGGTCATTTGAGGCTTCAGACTTGGCTCCGCCTCCGCTGATCAATAATCACATTAAATCGCTATCAAAGAAGTAAAAGTCTGCACAGAACGAGCTTCAGATCAAACACACACGACTTTAAAATGAAGAAATGGTCAAATCCGATCATTATTTGCGTATTTTAACTGTAAATTAAAAAAAAGTCTGTTTTTATCGATTTAATTCACTGTATCGTGGCCTCTAAACTAAAATTAACACAAAAAAATTAAGGACACTAAATTTTGATACTTAAAAGAAAGAAACATTTTCATTTTTCTATTTTTTTTTTTAAACAATAGAATGTAATTTTAACACTAAATAATTAGGCCCGAGCCCCAGCAGGGCGGAGGGCCTATTGCTCCCGCAACGCTGCCTTCGGCACCAAACATGCGGGCGCAGCCCGCATGTTTGGTGCCCCGTCGCCCCTGGCAAGTACAGTGAACTAGCCCATGCCGAAGGCATGGATCATGCATACTTACTCCTGCTATGACAGAAATAGTCAACAATTTGTGAATGGGCGTAGCCCAGTCACAAATTGTTGACAACAGCAGCGCGAAGCGCGGCATTCCTCAAAAAACCCTCCTGGCATCGTCCCGTACGCGAGAATCCATGCCGCAGGCATGGGCCATGCTTGTTTCTGCTCAAATCAATGGAAGTCTATGGGGAGTGGGCGGGGCATCCCGACGAAATAGGGAGTGACGAGCGCGTAAGCGCTCGTAATGATGATTCCACCCCATGGCGGCATGGGGAAGGCTTAGAGCTTTCAAACGATGTATAATTTGTTGTTATAGAAAAAACGGCTATATTGTTTTTGCTAAAAATATTATTATTAGGCCCGAGCCCCAGCAGGGGGAGGGCCTATTGCTCCCGCAACGCTGCCGAAGGCAGCGTTGCAACTGTCTGACCAAACATGCGGGCGCAGCCCGCATGTTTGGTACCCCGTCGCCCCTGGCAAGTACAGTGAACTAGCCCATGCCGAAGGCATGGATCATGCATACTTACTCCTGCTATGACAGAAATAGTCAACAATTAGTGAATGGGCGTAGCCCATTCACTAATTGTTGACAACAGCAGCGCGAAGCGCTGCATTCCTCCAAAAACCCTCCTGGCATCGTCCCGTATGCGAGAATCCATGCCGCAGGCATGGGCCATGCTTGTATCTGCTCAAATCAATGGAAGTCTATGGGGAGTGGGCGGGGCATCCCGACGGAATAGGGAGTGACGAGCGCGTAAGCGCTCGTAATGATGATTCCACCCCATGGCGGCATCGGGAAGGCTTAGAGCTTTCAAACGATGTATCATTTGTTGTTATAGTAAAAACGGCTATATTGTTTTTGCTAAAAATATTATTATTATTATTATTATTATTATTATTTTTCTTGTTCTTCTTCAGCGCTTTGATCTCTAATTTGACCCCCTGAACATGCTCAAAAACTCACCAAACTTTGCCCAAAATTCAGAATCGGCGAAAAATTTTATTTTTTCTGGGCCATTTTTTTTTTCGTTAAAAAATGGCGCGATAGCGCCACCGACAAAAGTCAAAATACATTGCGCCTATGGGAGACGCCCCGAGGTCAACTTTGGCGTAAAGCTACGAAATTCGGGACACGCATTCCTCTCGTGAGGATAAACAAAAAAAATCATTGTGGCCACGCCCCCAAACTTACCCTATGGCCGCCATCTTCCTTTGAAAATGAAAACAAGCTGAGTTAGCCATTTTGTTTACGTCAAACTTTGACGAACTCCTCCTAGGGCGTTTTGCCCACCGACTTCAAAATCGGCGTACGTCCTCTGGACAAGTGGGGCATCTAAAGTTATTCAATTTTTTGATATACCTTTTACGGTCTGTGTGCGGCGCAGCCGCAAAGTTGGACAACTTATTTTGGAATATTGCAGGTCTAAAAATTGCTCCCATTTGATCAAAACCAGTCCGATTAGGACCAAATTTGAATCAGTTGTTAAACTTTCTAGTTTGGACCAGTTTATGATGACAAAATTGAAATGGCAGTGATAGCGCCCCCTACAGAGTGACCTTTAAATTAACATTGAAGGTCAAAAATTAGTTTTACCAAAATTGTCTAAACTTTACCCAAAATTCTATTTTGCCGTCCCGATCACAAAAGCCAATCACAAAAATGCCTAATTTTTTACGCCGTAGTCGTAGCGATGACAGAAACCTCCCATGTTATCCCTATGGGAAAACCACAAAATCTCTCAAATTACCACATTTTTATGTTTTACACTTTAACGAAGTCCTCCTAGTGCGTTTTGCCCACCAACCTCAAAATCGGTGTACGTCCTCTAGACAAGTGGTGTATCTAAAGTTATCCAAATTTTAAGGATAACTTTTACGGTCTTTGTGCGACGGAGCCGCAAACGTTTCCCAGAATTCTGACTATTTGGCCTTCAGAGTGGCCTATAAACAATAGAGTTTTTCCAAATGACATGATATTTTGAACAAAATTCTAATTTGCCATCCTGATCATAAAAGTATGAGAGCCAAAGTCATATTTTGTACGGCGTAACCGTAGCGATGACAGAAACATCCCATGTTATCCTTATGGGAAAATCGTAGAATCGCTCAAATCACCACATTTTTACGCTTCACACTTTAACAAACTCCTCCTAGGGCGATTGTCCGATCAAGCTCATATTTGGGGGAAATCATCTACACAAGCGGGCCATCCAAAGGTATCCATATTTTGATTCTAAGTGCTACGGTCTCTGTGTGGCGGACCCGCAAATATATGTCAGAAATGGGAAAACAGCGAAATCTCTAAAATGACCACATTTTCACGCTTCACACTTTAACAAACTCCTCCTAGGCCGATTGCCCGATCAAGCTCATATTTGGGGAAATCATCTACACAAATGGGGCATCAAAAGTTATCCATATTTTGATTTTAAGTGGTACGGTCTCTGTGCCGTGGAGCTGCAAATATACTGTCACAAATGGGAAAAACGCCAAATCCTTGAAATGTTCACATTTACGCTTCACACTTTAATGAAGTCCTCTGTGGGCAATAGCTCGATCAAGCTCATATTTGGGAAAAATAATCTACACAAGCGGAGCATCAAAAGTTATCCATATTTTTATTCCAAGTGTCACGGTCTCTGTGCGCTGGAGCTGCACATTTGACCGACATTTGTGTTCATTTGCACTGGTTAAGCACAGCATTGTACATGTCCAATGTGTCGCTGTCTTAGTTCTTAGACAATTGCGTTAGCGCCATCTCTGTAAAATGCAGAGAGCAGAGTCGGAAGGCCGGCGGCCCGCGAGGGCCGTTGGATGCCGCTTGCGGCTTTAATTTTTATTATTTTTCTTGTTCTTCTTCAGCGCTTTGATCTCTAATTTGACCCCCTGAACATGCTCAAAAACTCACCAAACTTTGCCCAAAATTCAGAATCGGCGAAAAATTTTGTTTTTTCTGGGCCATTTTTTTTTGCGTTAAAAAATGGCGCGACAGCGCCACCGACAAAAGTCAAAATACATTGCGCCTATGGGAGACGCCCCGAGGTCAACTTTGTCGTAGAGCTACGAAATTCGGGACGCGCATTCCTCTCGTGAGGACAAAAAAAAAATATTATTGTGGCCACGCCCCCAGACTTACCCTATGGCCACCATCTTCCTTTGAAAATGAAAACACGCTGTGTTAGCCATTTTGTTCACGTCAAACTTTGACGAACTCCTCCTAGGGCGTTTTGCCCACCGACTTCAAAATCGGCGTACGTCCTCTGGACAAGTGGGGCATCTAAAGTTATTCAATTTTTTGAGATACCTTTTACGGTCTGTGTGCGGCGCAGCCGCAAAGTTGGACAACTTATTTTGGAATATTGCAGGTCTAAAAATTGCTCCCATTTGATCAAAACCAGTCCGATTAGGACCAAATTTGAATCATTTGTTAAACTTTCTAGTTTGGACCAGTTTAGGCTGACAAAATTGAAATGGCAGTGATAGCGCCCCCTACAGAGTGACCTTTAAATTAACATTGAAGGTCAAAAATTTGTTTTACCAAAATTGTCTAAACTTTACCCAAAATTCTATTTTGCCGTCCCGATCACAAAAGCCAATCACAAAAATGCCTAAATTTTTACGCCGTAGTCGTAGCGATGACAGAAACATCCCATGTTATCCCTATGGGAAAACCACAAAATCTCTCAAATTACCACATTTTTATGTTTTACACTTTAACGAAGTCCTCCTAGTGCGTTTTGCCCACCAACCTCAAAATCGGTGTACGTCCTCTAGACAAGTGGTGTATCTAAAGTTATCCAAATTTTAAGGATAACTTTTACGGTCTCTGTGCGACGGAGCCGCAAACGTTTCCCAGAATTCTGACTATTTGGCCTTCAGAGTAGCCTATAAACAATAGAGTTTTTCCAAATGACATGATATTTTGAACAAAATTCTAATTTGCCATCCTGATCATAAAAGTATGAGAGCCAAAGTCATATTTTGTACGGCGTAACCGTAGCGTTGACAGAAACATCCCATGTTATCCTTATGGGAAAATCGTAGAATCGCTCAAATCACCACATTTTTACGCTTCACACTTTAACAAACTCCTCCTAGGGCGATTGCCCGATCAAGTTCATATTTGGAGAATATCATCTACACAAGCGGGGCATCAAAACTTACCCATATTTTGATTCTAAGTGCTACGGTCTCTGTGTGGCGGACCCGCAAATATATGTCAGAAATGGGAAAACAGCGAAATCTCTAAAATCACCACATTTTTACACTTCACACTTTAACGAACTCCTCCTAGGCCGATTGCCCGATCAAGCTCATATTTGGGGAAAATCATCTACACAAACGGGGCATCAAAAGTTATCCATATTTTGATTTTAAGTGGTACGGTCTCTGTGCCGTGGAGCTGCAAATATACTGTCACAAATGGGAAAAACGCCAAATCCTTGAAATGTTCACATTTACGCTTCACACTTTAACAAACTCCTCCGTGGGCAATAGCTCGATCAAGCTTTACTTTGGGAAAAATCATCTACACAAGCGGGGCATCAAAAGTTATCCATATTTTTATTCCAAGTGCTACGGTCTCTGTGCGGCGGCGCAGCAAATTTGACTGACACTTGTGTTCATTTGCACTGGATTGGCCATGTCCAATGTGTCGCCGTCTGTCAAGTTCTTTTTTTATTCAACACACAATAAGGGCGCCATCTTTATCAAGTCGAAAGCGCAGAGTCGGAAGGCCGGCGGCCCGTGAGGGCCGTTGGATGCCGCTTGCGGCTTTAATAATGTTCTTGTGCTCGTTCAGCTCATTCTAAAACTATTCTAGCTTTTTATGAGATGTTTTTTTCCTGTAAAATCATGATATTTTCCCCTAGTTTTAACATCCGTCTGAATACGGATTATTTTGACAACCGTAATTCGCCGTTTTGAATCTCCGCCCGGCGCTTCGTCCGCGGCGCTAAAGCTTCAAAATCCACATTCTTTTCTGACAGCGCTCGCCACGGAAAAATTGAGGCAAAATAACTGCCTTGTCACGGGAAAGTACGTGTCCATCGTTGCGTCGGTCGTCCCTGAATGGAAAAGAGCCCGACGGCGGAAGTTTTATGATCCGCAAAAAAACCCCAAAAAAACAAAACCGTGTCAGATTCAAAATGTCCGCTCTCGTTCCCCCGAGCGACGGACGGACAACAAAACAACATGCCAGTCAAATGTCCGCCGCTAATAACGAGCTCGGGCGAATATTCATGGCGTTCGAGGGGGTTTGAGAGCGAGGGGGCGGAGACGACGTGTTCGTTTGCTGTGATTTAAAAGTGCTTTGTAGTCTTGACATTAAAGGACAAATATTACGTTAAAAAACAATCTCTTTTTACCATTTTACAACATTGTTTCCTCGTCAAAATCACGCCTGGAGCTGCGTTTAGCTTCGCTCACGCTCGTTCGATGAATCCCGGTCACAAAGTTCTCTCCCGCCTAGCCTCAAAAACACTCTGAATTTCCCCGATCTGTGATGTCATTGGCGGAGCGCTGACATCACCCGCCCTGTTTTACGACCCGATCCAAGAGTCCCGTGCGTTTCAGAGCGTCTGTCGAGGTCTAAGCTACAGGGTGAGAAGGTGTTACACATGAACCATCACCAAACACCATCGTAGAATAATTGAAATGATTTTTGTTTGATTGGGATGAATTATGAATGTTCAAACACAAACTGCGAACCTTTTGATCTGATAATCTGAACGTTTCACTTCATTCTATAAAGGGTCTGAACCTCACAAATACAGAATCTAATGTTAAGATAAGACGATCTAAGAATAAAACAAGAAAAGAGCTCGAGGTGGGCGTAGCCAATAGGTTTGATCATGATTCTAAACTCAATCTGTGTCTGAAAGTTCACACTTCAATTGACCATAAGGAGGCGTGGTTTAAGTGAGAGAAGAGCTGCATTCAAGACAAACGTGAGCGAAAGAGAGAGTGAGAGAGTGAATATGACTTGAGAGGCTGTGATTGGTCAGACGGGCCGATTTCGCGTCCCTCAGTCTGTCCCAGGGCGGCTGTGGCTACAGAAGAGGCTCACTGATGATGATGTCAGCGCAGAGTTTTAAGATGCGTATCAGGCGTTTGCAAATGTAAGGCATTGTTCTGTGTGTGTGTGTTTCAGCACCACGGCCAGCTCCCTCACGCTTTCTTTAGTTCTCAGCAGGATAAATGTTAGACGAGTCACAACAAATATATGTACACAAATATATATCATGTTACACTGTGCACGGGCTCAGAGTGACAGATAATTAGAACCTTTGGCAGAATAAACGGCAGTTTTCAGTTTGCAGAGTGGAAATGTCAGTTTGCTTTTCTCTCTATCTATTTTCTAAACTCGGCATTGTATTTGAGCTTCACGAAAAGTCTAATTGATGTCGTATATCTGTGAATAAAATGAAATCCTATTCAGTATTTATCCAGTGACGCCTAAAATTCCTGATTTTATTATAAAATCTTATTAATGAAACAAATGCAGTAAAATCTAATGTTAAATGTGTTCAAAGACACTTGTTGATTTGTCATATTTTGTGATATTCTGAGGTTAATTCCAGTTTCTCCAGAGAAATCACATCATGTTCCACTGAAACTTTCATTTAGAATGTTTTTGTTCACAAATCTGGTCCAATTTGGCTCTAAAATAAAGCTCTTAATTGTATCTATTTGATTCATAACACAATTCATAACACACAAGCACAAACTTTGCTTCTGTCGTTGCAAATACGACCAAACCAAGTATTTTCCCCTAAAACACGTTCATACTAAAACATTCAATCATAAATCACGTTTTATTATTATGTTTGGCCCTTAGAACGTCAAAAGTAGCATTAGCATTGAGGATTAGCACATTTCCGCGCAGTGACTTTTAACGCGGTTCAAAAATATAATAATTCAAACGATCTCGAGCCTTGACGGTTGCCGTGACGAGCGGCGTCTTTGGGCATAAATCCATTTAGCGTCTCTCGCTTTTCTCGTCTCGTCTGTTTTTTGTTCTGTCATAATTCATGGTTGACCTCTGAACCCGGGAGCTCGTTCTTCGACGGCGCATGAATTATTCCTGCTGAACGAGGAGGAGGCGACACGCGGAGCCGGAGGCGCTAAAGCTAACTCAAAGACTGAGGGCGGCCGTCTTGACCCTCGGCGTTAAAGGGCCGGCGTCAGCAGCTCCTCGTTCCTCTCCCTCTAGTTTTCTGCACTTCATCTCATCCGCTCTCTACTCGTCCACCGTTTCCTTGTGTCCTCTCATCTTTCCTCTTCGCCCCTCTCCTTGTCTCCTCTCCTTGTCTCCTCTCCCTCACGTTCTACTTCCTGAGCTCACCTCCTCGTGCCTTTGTCTCCTTGCTTCCTCCACTTCAAAACTTTTCCTCTCTTGCACTTTCTCTCCTTGTCCCCTCTCCTCCTCTCCTCCTCCGTTTCATTGTGTGATTGTCAGCCTCCTCGTCTCCTCTCTCCTACCCTCGTCTCCTCTCTCCTCGCTCTTTGTCCTCTCCCCTCTCCTCGTCCCCTCTCCTCCTCCTATCCTCTCCTCCTCTCCTCCATTGTGTGATTGTCAGCCTCCTCGTCTCCTCTCCTCCTCTCCTCTCCTCCTCTCCTCCTCTCCTCCATTGTGTGATTGTCAGCCTCCTCGTCTCCTCTCCTCCTCTCCTCCTCTCCTCCTCTCCTCCATTGTGTGATTGTCAGCCTCCTCGTCTCCTCTCCTCCTCTCCTCCTCTCCTCCTCTCCTCTCCTCCATTGTGTGATTGTCAGCCTCCTCGTCCGCAGCCGTCAGTAGCTCTGTGAGTGCCTGGGGCGGGTGACACTGCATATATGAATAAATAAGCCGACGCCAAAGCGGAGGCAGAGATATTTGACAGCGTTGTCATTTACACTTACTCCCGTCTGAATCTCGAGCCCGCGAATACGTGCACCAGAACAATGAGGCTTTAGCGTACTTGCTGGAGGATCATGTCGTCCCACGTCCAGTCATCAAAACAATGCATTTTTGACTCGCAAACGACACGAAATCCACACTGTTCCTACAATATTATCACGCTTAAGAGTTAACGGGAGCGAAGCGGCTTTAAAAGACACGCAACGCGCTTTTAATCTCGTTATGTAAGTGTTTCCTTCATCCAAAACAAACCAGGACTTGCTTTTTTGCGTCAAAATTAGCATTAGCATTAGCTTTGAGCATTAGCACATTTCCGCGCAGTGACTTTTAAGGATTTCTTGTCACGACCAGTCACGCGGTTCAAAAATATAATAATTAACAAGATCGTTAGCTGAGATGCTAAAAGGAAAAAAAAGTCTTCCATTTAGCGTCTCTCGCTTTTCTCGTCATAATTCACGGTTGACCTCTGAACCCGGGAGCTCGTTCTTCGACGGCGCATGAATTATTTCTGCTGAACGAGGAGGAGGCGACACGCGGAGCCGGAGGCGCTAAAGCTAACTCAAAGGCTTTCAAACGACACAAAATCCACACTGTTCTTATAAAAAATTATTATCACGCTTAAGAGTTAACGGGAGCGAAGCGGCTTTAAAAGACACGCAACGCACTTTTAATCTCGTTATGTAAGTGTTTCCTTCATCCAAAACAAACCAGGACTCGTTTTTAAGCTTCATTCACGCTTGTTTTCCTTCATCCTCGTCTTCTCTGAGCCTCACGAAAACACTCGGTTTCAAGTTCCCCACACGCGTGACGACTCCTGCGCCGTTTCATGGTCAATAAGTCGTCTCCGGACTCGGATGTGAGTGTTTCTGACTCAAATCACCTTCATTACAGGCGAGCGCGTGTTTTACATTAGCACGTCGGGGCAAGCTAGCTTTTGTTCATTTCACCCCATGGCGGGTTCGACAACATACTGCACATTATTTTAATTAAAGGTACGAGAGCCGGTTTAAAGGTCCTAAATTGAACCTTAGGCGCGTCTTGCTTTAGCCACTGAGCTCAAAAACCCGGAGATCGACTGGTTTGAGACATAAACATTGGCGTTGGCTCTTGGTCTGGAGCCGTCTTCTTTGTTTGGTTGGTGTTCCTCCCTCACGCAGCGCCCCCCGGGACCTCCTCTCCGCCGTTAAAAGCCCGTTTGATCAAATCGCCTTTATTAGCGAAACAATGCTGACACATCGCCGCTCTCCGTCAGCGCCGCTCGGCTGCTCCGCGAACGCACCACGCAAAGAGAGACACCAGGGAGAAGGCAAAACAATTATAAACATTTCGTCTAAAATGATACGATAAATTTAAACTAGTTAAATGAGGTGAAATACAGAGTTGAAGTCTCTAAACTCTCGTCGCTCTTTCTGCAGAAGTGTGTTTTCCCCTGAATCCTAATCGAGCACTCGCATCGATCTGTAAAGGCTCTTTTTCTCCACCCGACAGATCCTTCTGTCCAGACTCCTCCGTCACGTCCCACACATCCTCCCTCGTTCCTCCCACGTTCCTCCCTCGTCCCTCAGTCGTTCCTCCCATGTTTCTCCCTTGTTCCGCCTTCGTTCTTCCCTCGTTCCGCGCTCATTCTTCACTCGTTCCTCCCTCGTTCCTCCACCTCGTTCCTCCACCTCGTTCCTCCACCTCGTTCCTCCACCTCGTTCCTCCCTCGTCCCTCCCTCATTCCTCCCTCGTTCCTCCCTCGTTCCTCCCATGTTTCTCCCTCGTTCCGTCCTCGATCCTCCCTCGACCCTCCCCCGTTCCTCCACCTCGACCCTCCACCTCGTTCCTCCCTCGGCCCTCCCTCATTCCTCCCTCATTCCTCCCTCGTTCCTCCCTCATTCCTCCCTCATTCCTCCCTCGTTCCTCCCCCGTTCCTCCACCTCGACCCTCCACCTCGTTCCTCCCTCGGCCCTCCCTCATTCCTCCCTCGTTCCTCCCTCATTCCTCCCTCATTCCTCCCTCGTTCCTCCCTCGTTCCTCCCTCGTTCCTCTGCCTCGTTCCTCCGCCTCGTTCCTCCCTCGTTCCTCCCTCGTTCCTCCCTCGTTCCTCCCTCGTTCCTCCCTCGTTCCTCCCTCGTTCCTCCCTCGTTCCTCGTCGCTTTGTGCCGGTCGGCCGCTCTCTGGACGTAAAATCGTTGGCGCTCGCTCTTCGCACAGCTCTCGTTTCCCTCGGCGACCTCGTTGCGCCGCGGAGACGACTCTTGGGAGGTTTCGCGGAGAGACTCGTGTAAATGCGACACCGATCTGCATCAGGGACGTCACAGGAAATCGTTTGCGATTAACCTTCCAGTGCGGACTGTATAGCTTTAGCTAAACAGTACGCTAGCTAACCGACGCTAATTAGCAATGGGACAGTAAACATTAGTATTAAATTGAAAAAAGGGTGGACGGCGATCATTTGTGGCGATGTGCGACAAAGATAATCGACATTTTAACACTAGACTGTACATAAAATGCTGAAGGCCGTGATGTTCTCGTCTAGATCGTTGTTGTTTTGACTTTCTGGACAATTCGGACGGGATTAACTGGACCTCGGACCCTGAAAATGTCTCACTCGGAGCTCCTCGGGTAAATCTAGTCCTGCGAGAGGCTGATGTCTGTGTGTTTTAGTTTGGCGAAGCTCGTGTCCGTTCAGAATGTCTCTACGTCCATTTCACGTCCACATTTGAACTTGAACGATGTTTCGAAGTCGCCGCTGACCCTTTTCCCGTCCAATAACGACACACGGAGGCTCTTTCGCCAATGTTTAGGTGCTTTTGGATCGAAGGGCTGTGTCGGCGTGTGAGAATGAAAAGCAAAAGGAATAAAATTGTTTTTGGACGCCATTCGGATTGCGACGTGTGGTAAAGAACAACGTCTCGTGCTACGCTACGGACACAACGCCAAAAACAGACCTGAAACACCAAAAACGGACCTGAAACGCCAAAAAACAGACCTGAAACGCCCAAAACAGACCTGAAACGCCAAAAACAGACCTGGAATGCCAAAAACAGACCTGAAATGCCAAAAACAGACCTGAAACACCAAAAATCAGACATGAAACGCCCTTAACAGACCTGAAACGCCAAAAACAGACCTGAAACGCCAAAAACAGACCTGAAACGCAAAAAACTGACCTGAAACGCCAAAAAACAGACCTGAAACGCCAAAAGCAGACCTGAAACACCAAAAACAGACCTGAAACACCAAAAACAAACCTGAAATGTCTGTTTTAGAGACATTTTGAATCGATATTAGCACAAAAATTCAATGCACAAAACAAATGACGGACATGTGCGTGACATGTGCGTGACATTTTTAACAGGTAAAATTCTGACATTTTTGACAGACGCGGACGACTTTCGTAAGTATTCCAAGTTACCCGAGGTTCCTCTGTAAAAGGGAATCCTGTCCGAATGGGGCTCGGGATGTGTTCCGAGGGAAATTATGAAGGTCTGGTGACATTTCCAGACTGTCCCGGAGCCGATTCCACCGTCTGATGGTTAAACATGAAACGACCGACTGTGAAAGGCGGAGGATCGTTTCGGGGACTGTGCCGTTTCGGTCGGCGGCGGTCACACGTTTTTGTGCGGCTTTTTGAAGGACAATCGCGCGGCCCGTAAAATGATTACAAATCCATCTTCATTTCATCAAATCGTCGCTGGAATTAATCACACTTTCGGTCAATTTATGCGCGCCAATCTGCTCCGTAGCCTCGACTGACCCGCGCCCACGTCTTCAGAAACCACTCCCGCCGGATCACGCGTACGATCCGCCGTGAATTTACCACAAATAATCACAAACGTGAAAAAGCACGAGGCTCGACTTCCCACCGCGAGTGCCCACGTCCACATGCGGCGCCGTCTTTTCCCCCGCCCGCGTCGCCTTTGAAGTCGATCGCCGGATGTGTCGCGGGCGGAGGTGGCTAGGTTTTTTTTTGCGCGGTCGATTAGCATAAACCTAGCGTAGCCGCCGGCGCGTGGGCGTCCGGGGCGGTAAACAATGCAGTGATCTACGAGCGCGCTGAGCCATGATGGACGCTAATGACAGGGGTAGCGGCGGCGGCAACAATAGGCCGTCTTGTCGGGCGCGTGTTGTTTTCGTGTAATTAAAGATGATGAGTTTAGCGTCGCGATTGGCGGGGGGCTTTTAGAAAGACGGAGAAAACACCAAAGCGGTGATACACACACACGCTTAGAATTAAAACAAGTCCCAACGACAAAAGTGAGTTTGAAGAAGCTATTTGAAAGAAGATACTGAGGGTGTGAGACTTATCTGAGGAGCCTGGAGGCTGTGGGGCTCCGAGCAGGTTAAAAAGTAAAAACTAAATCACATCTAAAGGCACAAGAATGTAAATATGGCAGATTTATCCACAGGACAAACAGGAAACATAACACACGAGGGGGGAAATGCACAAATTCATCTTGAATTTGTCCAAACGTGACCAGGTTAACTTATATTTAAATTTTTTACTACTTTGAACGTCATTTTAGTATTGATAATTACAACTAAATATGTCTTCTCTTTGACCATGTTTGCTGTATGTCCTGCAATGTTTTATCCAGATTCAGAGACACCGTTGTGGATAACCGTGTCATCTGCACGTATTTGAGACATTGCAGAATCCTAGAATACTGTATAAAAGGTGAATAAGAGGGGGCCCAAGGTCGATCCTTGTGGTGCACCCCTGCAGTTATTTGCTGTGCAAGAAATTGAGTTTCTGGTTGTTCGAGATATGACTTTATCCACTGCGTTAACATCGGGGAGAAGCTGTATTTTGCCTGTTCAGATGTTCAAAGCGTTTCATATCGTCGACATGAAGCTATTGTCACTTGTAGATTTACTCACAGCGAGAAGAGGAACCGACACTACGTAGTACTAACTTTTTAAAGACATTGTACTTGTGGTGTTGTTTTTGGACACATTTCTTCTGACTCCAACTTGAGTGATATTTAGTTTGAAGTAAGAGTCTCGTGCTTGAGTAAAAGTGTTGGTTTCTCTTCTTGCTGTGAGTCAATCTAAGCGGCAATAACTTTATGTCGACAACATTTTGAACATTTGTGACTCTTCAGATATCATTCAGATTTTCTTCTTTTTTGTGTGTGTCCACCCTTTGAAAAGACCAGATTTTGTGCATTATTTCATGTTTTGTCCTTCCCATTAACCGGATGTTACAGTTACTCGTAATTTCATTGGCTATTTGACCCACTTCTGACAATATATCACTCAAAAGGAGGGAAAATATGGAGCTCTGTAAACAACTCGGTCCAATATCTTCTGAAAGTGAAGTAAATGTACCCGTAATGACGCCCCTGACCGCCCGGCGGCTCGAACCGTAGAACTACAGGCACAACACGTGACGTTGCCGATGACAGAACGAGTAATTGACCTTTCATTTCGACCGGGAGAGATTCGGACGCGACTAAACGTTTGACTCATAAACGCTAAAAACATTGTGTATTTTGAGACTTACAGTAGCCAAAACATTACGACACCGCGTCCCGACCGCCTCCCTCTTTGCGGCTCTCGCTCCTGCGTCTGTCAAGCGCCGGCTCGTGGACTGAACATTTAAATATTTATCGCTGCGCAGTGGATAATATTAGCTGCGCGTGTGGGAGTGGACGATGAACCATGTGAAGTGTCCCTCACCAGAAGCTCAGGAAACACAGCGGAAGCAGCTCTTGTTTGTAGCTGAACAATTAGAGCGATGATAAACGCCTCGGGAACTCAAGCGTTTGTAGTTTCAGGATTTACTTGTGGAACGAAAGCTTCAAAAGGAAAACGGAAAGAAATAAGCCGTGATTTATTGTTTTTGTCGAATCGCTCGCGCTCTCCTTGAGGTTCGTGCGCTTTTTATCTCCGAGAGTGAGATTTTTAATGTCACAAAACGAAATCGCTTTGTTCGTTTTGGTCATTAATGTGTGCGTTTTACTGCTACGGACACTTCAGTTCAGAAACAATTGTAAATTCTTGAATAGAGGCAAAAGTTTCAGTGGAACATGATGTGATTTCACTGGAGAAATTGAGATTAACATCAGAATATCACAAAATATGATAAATCCAGGAGATTTTGAGAGATTTTTAGGTTTTACTGGACACACGCGATACCTTTTCATTTTATCTATAGCTTTATTACAGACTTAACCACAAATTATACTTTTTATAAAGCTCAGTTGAAATTTTTAAGCAGTTTTTTTCCATTTGTGGTAAAAACTCAAACATTTACGTTTTGTTAATTAGACTTAAAACCGTTAGAATTTAGATCTGACGTCAGTTAAAACGTGAAAAATAACGTTTTATTTATCACTCAAACCTCACAGTAAAAAAAGGTTGCATTCTCAGATGGGTTCGGGCTGATCGCATTGGTCTTTGTGCGTTTACGTGCTCCAATATCCCATTTGTTGAGCAATATTCTGGACATGACGTTCCTGTGCGCTCAGAGAAACCAGGAAACTCACATGTGGAGTATTCTGGATATTTAGAACAGAAGATACAAAGAGCTGAGCATTTGAAACAGCCAAAGGACGAGATCCAAATGAGTGGCTCAGGGCTCAGGGCTGGGAGGAGTTTGGGGAGGAGTTTGGGGAGGAGTTTGGGGAGGAGTTTGGGGAGGTCATGGAGGAGGTCGTATGATATTTTGACCCATTTTATTCCACGTTCTAACAGTTTGATTCCACAGACACAGAGATGTTCCCTCGAGTGTATTTGTGCTGTTCCTTTTGTCCAGGTTTTGACTGAAGTGTGTTTAGTCTCTGGTCTTAACATGGCTCCTCCCTGTTTTACCGCCCACAGCTCTGGACTCCGCCCCCCCTCACCATCTCGCCCATGCCATGAGCTCCGCCTCTACCTCCGCCTCTTCGAACACGCAGCCACAGTTGTGGTTCCATTGACAACGATAAAAGTTGATGTCAATTTAAAAAAAGAACAAAAAAAAAACAAAGTGAAGAATGTTTTAGACCTCTAACGTTTACTAGCTGTTTTTAATTATTTCTCCCAGACAATCAATGCAAACTACTCAAACTACTCAAAACTGTATCGTTCATTTGTTCAGAGGTGTTTTCTGCAGGTGTTGGAACGTTCAGTCTCGCTTTCACAGCACAAAGATCACAACCGCAGCTGGAGAGTTTATTTAGTCATTTTTTAAGTTTGAAAAGTCCTGGTTTAGTCCTGGTTTAGTCCTGGTTTAGTCCTGGTTTAGTCCTGGTCCAGAAGAACAGACCAGAGTGAACAGAAAAGGGGGGAAAAGGCAGAAAAAGACAGTAAACATCCCATTTGGTCCAAAGATTGTCAAATATATAACGAAGTCTGAACGAAGTGATGTTTTTATCTCTTTTACGTACATGGATTATAATGTGAGCGCAGCCCTTGAACGTCAGCGCAGTTTGTGTCGCCCGGTTCTTTGTGACGTGATGAAGAGAACGTTCCACAGATTGTGTATGATCCATTCAGCGTGATCGTGAATGATCCATTCAGCGTGATCGTGAATGATCCATTCAGCGTGATCGTGAATGATCCATTCAATGTGATCGTGAATGATCCATTCAGCGTGATCGTGAATGATCCATTCAGCGTGATCGTGTATGATCCATTCAGCGTGATCGTGTATGATCCATTCAGCGTGATCGTGTATGATCCATTCAGCGTGATCGTGTATGATCCATTCAGCGTGATCGTGTATGATCCATTCAGCGTGATCGTGAATGATCCATTCAGCGTGATCGTGTATGAGCCATTCAGCGTGATCGTGTATGATCCATTCAGCGTGATCGTGAATGATCCATTCAGCGTGATCGTGAATGATCCATTCAGCGTGATCGTGTATGATCCATTCAGCGTGATCGTGAATGATCCATTCAGCGTGATCGTGTATGATCCATTCAGCGTGATCGTGTATGATCCATTCAGCGTGATCGTGAATGATCCATTCAGCGTGATCGTGTATGATCCATTCAGCGTGATCGTGTATGATCCATTCAGCGTGATCGTGTATGATCCATTCAGCGTGATCGTGAATGATCCATTCAGCGTGATCGTGTATGATCCATTCAGCGTGATCGTGTATGATCCATTCAGCGTGATCGTGAATGATCCATTCAGCGTGATCGTGTATGATCCATTCAGCGTGATCGTGAATGATCCATTCAGCGTGATCGTGTATGATCCATTCAGCGTGATCGTGTATGATCCATTCAGCGTGATCATGTAGCTGCGTTTAGAGCTTCAGGGGAAACACAACTGTCTCTTCTGCAGATGTTCTTGAGTCCTCTGTAACAGCCACACCTCCATCTTCTGCTGCTAACTCTTTCATCCACTCGTTCATCCGCCCGTCTTGGACTCTGTCTTTATTTCCTCTCTTTTCTTCCTGAATAGGGATGTCACGATGCTAAATTCTATTCTATTACTACTAGTGTGAGATTTTGCTATTGTCCATCGTTGAAAGCATGAACTCTTTATTTACACCGTTTATATTACGTTTAAAGGGGCACTATGTAACTTTTCTGGTAGGGCGGGGTTATTGTTTTGCCTGCAATGTTCTATAGATTGACATAAAACCTATCTCCATGGAGACAAGAAGGCCAGGTATTTCATTTTTTTTTTTGTGCAATAAAAACATCTGTAATTGAAATAATGCAACACCAGGGTTCCCACGCGTCCTAGACATCCTGGAAAGACAAGAACATAATTAGACCCTTTGTGAACATCGCCGCCTCCGTCCACGACACATCCAATGATTAACTTCAAATATATATATATATAATTATTTATTATTATCATTAATTTTAATATTTTTGTATTTTGCACGTAAATATCTTCATGTTCTTTATTCTTTGCATGTTTTTTACATCACAGTAAAAAGAGCAAACATACATCAAAATATAGTCCACATTTCTTAGGGCGACGACCCCCCAAACCCCCGTCACGTTTGCCTCGGCGCGTGAGTCATGTGCAGACTTTGTTCCAAACAAACACTGACCCAAAAATAGAATAAAATAGACTCTAAACTGGACAAAAGAACAGCAGAGGAGCTCCAACCGCCACAAGCCGTACCACAGTTTGAGAAACACTGCTTTGGCCTACATCTATATTAGCTTCAAATGCATGAAACAAGGATTGTGTATTTGTAAACCACATTATTACATCTTTAAAAATGTCCTGTAAAAGTCCGACCAAAGTGTGGGAACTCTGAAGGTCGATTAGTTCAGACGCGATTAAACTACAATCACAGGCAAAGCAATAACATCTCTGACAAGCAAGAAAAGTGACATTGTGCACCTTTAAATCACACATTGTTGCTTCTAGAAAGTCTGTGTAGGTCATCAAGATATTTAACCATCAACTGGACTTTGAAACTCGTCCAAGTCCCGTTGATTTGTTATTTATTCCACTCTAACAAATCTTAATTATTTGTAAAAAAACAATCACTTCATCTTGACATCCCTACTCCTGACTGACCCGTTGTCCCCCGTGTGCTCCCCGGCCCCGCCCCCTCCCCCCCTCACAGGGCCCCGCGCCTGCAGTCGACCCGTCCAAGGTGAAGCCCGGCTCCGGCTCCGGCTCGGCCCCCGCCTCCTCCGAAAAGAAGAAGCAGGAGTCCCGCAAGGATAAGAAATAGGATTGGGAGCCGGGCTGGAGTAGGCTGAAGCTGGTCAGTTTGCTCCGGCCCCGGGAGGAGGAGAGGGGCGGGCGTGGCAGGGGGAGAGAGGGGGGCAGGGGGGCGAGGGAGGGCGGGGAGAAGGGTCCCGGGCGGGTGCTCATGACCATTGACCTGGAGATGATCCGGCAAAACGGGGAAGAGTCGGCCAAAGGCGAGGCACGGGCCGCACCCGATCTCCTCTCTCGCCTCGCACGCCGCATCCAACTCGGGTGACGCGCCGCCGAAAACACACGTTCAGGGATTCCCCGCGCGCCCTGGAAGACCTGGAGAAATAATTAGCCTGTTTTCCAGAGGTAGAACGTGCGTGAAAAATGAGGAAAATGGCCTTGAAAATGTCTCAGATTCTTTGATTTGGTGAATTTTTGGATTAATCACAGTCAAAAGAACAGTTTTTGAAGTATTTTTAAAAACTTTAGGACCACCAGAACGTGTTTATACAGAAATATGTGAATCTGGCCACCGTTTTCACCTCCATGAGTTCAGATCGCTGTGATTGACAGGTGGATCGGCCAATCAGAGACGCGCACAGTTCGTCCACAACAAAACAAATATGGCGAAGAGTAAACAAGGACAAATTTAAAATGAATGAGCGAACGACATTAGATCCTAATCTGAGGTGGGAGGAGTTAGTTGTAAATAAACAGATCTGATTGCACGGTTCTTTTTGAGTTTGGCTCCCCCTCGACTTCCGTTTGATTGTTTTAGAAGTCGATGTGTTTGGAGACGATTGCACCGTTTATAAAGTTCCTGGGAAATGATTTTGAGCTAAAGGTGAAACTCTGATAAAGAACGTGAAGACGTTTCACCCGATCGTCGTCTGACCCAGCGCTTTTTGGTTTTATTCATTCATCTTCACGCTCAGACGCTCAGGAAATTGTGACTAGTTGACTATTAAATAATCAATAAAGTTATCATATTTTAATAATCGCGATCGTTGCCCGGACAACAAAGAAAACACAAAGACGGCGCCAATATCACATCAAAATGTCAAAAAACAACAACTGTCTCTGAATTGTATCAATAAGACAGTTTATTTGTTAAAAAATCTCCATCCATAAGTCTTCATTCAGAATATTTTTACCTTTTTCTGGTTGATATTTAAAAAGTCTCACTGTGTATTATAAATGATCATAAATAATCTTATTTACATTCAGACAGCGCTTTGGAAATAAAATCAGAGCATTATTAGTTTCTTAAGAACAATTCCACATGTTTTTCACTCAAATACAATTCTTCGTACAAAAGACTTATATCTACACTTTAAACAAATATACTCCGGCTTAGTAACGACTTAAAGGGCTTTATGAAATGAACAAAGTACTTACTCAGCCTGAATCATTTGCATAATTTGTAATTTCTTGCTTTTACAGTTTTTATATTCAGCTTGTTGAAAGTGTACGTCTCATTTTATGCCGTTTTAGTGATTAATCCATTAAAGTTTTAACTCTTTACAACCCCCAGAAAGTGCTTTGCAGAACTCCACTTTGTCAACAACCAGGGCCGCAACCAACAATCATTTTAGTTTCGACGAGTTCAACGACTTTTTAAACTAGTTATCGACCGAACAAACGCTGAGCCGCGGCGACCGAAGCCTTTTTTTTAAAGCGAACGTCTCGTAAATGAAAGGCATCGGTCAGAGTCCGAAAAGCGATCGCGATTATTTTTCGACACGTCACAATTAGTCGATTAAACCTTCGCAGTTTTTCTGGTTCTTATTATTGAAAAAAGTCTCCAGCACGTCCGTAACGCTCTCCGCCCGACGCCACGTTTGAACGCCTTTCCACAAACGGAATCAACCGCAGAGGGCTGTGTCCTCGTTGCCGTGGCGTTCTGCTTTCTTTTCCTCTCTTTTCCTTTTGCCGTTCTTTTCTCCTCATTTCGATCCCGTCCTCTTCCTCCGAGTGCATCCGACACGCATCACCTCTCCTGCCGCCGCCGGGACAAGCCAATTTGCTTTTTGTCCTTTCGATATGTCAGCCTCTAACTCCTCTTCTCGCTCTCCAGTTTCTCCTCCCGATCTCTGGATTTGTTTTTCGTTGGAATAGCGTGTGTGGCGTGTATGCTAACCACTTCTTTGTCTTCTTCTCTTTTCCCCCCTGTCATCTTCTCTTCTTCTCTTTTCTCTTCTCCAGACGAAGGCTTGACTCCTTCGCTTGCCGTCCTCGCTCTCCCTTCTCGTTTTCCGCTCGGCCTGACGCGGCCCCCCGACTTTAACCCGTTTCCTTTCCCTCTCCCCCTCCCGAGACCCCCGCGGGCCGCAGACCCGGCTGGAAACGGCCCCGCCCGCCATCACGTACGATACGACACGGCGATCTGGAGCTTAATGCAACACTGCGTGACATCTCACCTTGGATTTTACGGCTTTGACTTGTTTTGCACGTTGAGGATGTTTTAATCTTTGCACTGATGTCGTTTTCTGTCTAACGCTAAAAACGAAGTGGTGTGTTAATGTCGCCATAGCAATGTAAATACTGCCTTAATAAATAAAGCTTGACTACCTTTACGAAGACTTGAGCTTTCATTTTAGGGTCGGTTCAGTCGCAAAGTATTTACTGTATTTTATTATGAGTTAAAAGTCGTGTATAAGTCATTGTTTGGCGTCTTAAACAGCTTTCGATGACACGCGCTTTGGTTTTTCCGCAATTTATAACTAATTGTAATGAACGTGTTAAAAAACAAGTAATAGCCAGCAGAGGGCGCAGGGAATTCATCTGAAAACACGAGCATCCAGCACCGAACGTAAGCTGAACCTTTATCTTACATCTGCAGCTAAAACAAACACACAAGATGCACGTTTTAGCATGGAAACGAGCAGAATAACGACCTGAAGTCGCTGTTACCATCCGATGACATCACGGAGTGGCCTATTTTGGATTTCGTGTGAAGGAGACGGTCTGAACATGCAGGATTATTTAAGATCAGAGCCGTTCTGTGTAAACACCTTTTGAACACATGCGCTTTGGTTTTTTCACAATTTATAACTAAAGGTAATGAATAATTATGTTAAAAAAATAAAAAGCCAGTAGAGGGCGCAGGGAGTCCATCTTCTGTTGGACTGAGGAGAGAAGTCCTTCAGCTGAAAACACAAGCGTCCAGCACCAAATTTAAGATAAACCTTTTTCTGTTGAGCTTGTACATGACTCCACCGACCGTCCAGCGACCGTCCACCAACCGCCCAGCGACCTTCCATTGACCGTCCAGCGACCGTCCACCAACCGCCCAGCGACCTTCCATTGACCGTCCAGCGACCGTCCACCGACCGTCCACCGACCGTCCAGCGACCGTCCACCAACCGCCCAGCGACCTTCCATCGACCGTCCACCGACCGTCCACCGACCGTCCACCACTCCATCCATCTGGGCCATCTTCAGTGGTTGCACGGCACTCATCAGAGAACAAGAATTGTTGTTGTTTGATTTGTTGTTCTTTATGTATTTCTGGGCCGTTTCTTCTCGTTGGTTAACGGTTGCGAGTAGAAGGTTCATGCAGAACGTCAAGCCTCTGGAGGATCTACACCTTGACGTTCGTGGGACTCCAGAGGCACCAGCAGCTTCAGACACACATTTGCTGCTTTGTAAAGGCATTTTAGCAGCTGCTATCTTAAATCCGATGTATTTGTCTGGCAGAAACCCTCCTCATTGTGCCTTCATCTGCACAAATTCGTGTGTGTTTTCTGAATCCGCTACAAATCTCTTTATCGTACGATGATCATGCTTAAGTTTTAGTGAAATATCGAAGGTTTTCATACCTTGTCCAAGGCATTCAACTGTTTCACTCTTTTCAGCACTAGATGGAGTCTTTTTCTTTCCCGTGTTGCTTGTAAATGTTGGTCTGCTTAATAATGTGGAACGTCCTTCTCTAGTAGTTTCTCCTTTAATTGGACCTGGCAAACTAATTGGCCTCTGAGATTGAGTTCACTGACCCAACAAGCCCGAGACACGATACAATCCACGCGTTTCACTGGAAAACAAAAACAAATTACCTTTATTACAGTTGAACACAATTTGCACGATAATTCGGAACGCGGCGTTAGCGTCCGGCACCGAACTTAAGATAATGCTCGTCTGCGGTTCACATCTCTGCAGCTAGAACGGACACGCTGCTCATTTTAGCACGGAAACGAGCAGAGTAACGACCTGAAGGCGGACTGACTTTTAAAGAGGAGCACCGTTACCACCCGATGACATCATGGAGTGGCATATTTGGGATGAATATGCAGGATTATTCACGGTCAAAGGAGTTCCCTGTAAGATCACACCACCTGCGTTTTAGGGACGTTTAGGGAAAGCTTTATTTCGGTTTATTTTTGACCAGAAACCACGTTGGGGTTTTAAACTGCACTTTATTGATCCTCGCAGAGAAATGTGTACATAAATCCCCTTCTCGGCCTCCGCAGGCGATCTCCGAGTCCAATCTCGGGTCCTCTCCCACGGGCCGGGGCGTTTGAGGGTTCAGTGTCTTTACTCTTCTTCTCTTTACGTTACATTCATCTCATCGCAGTAGGCGCCCCAAGCGCCGCCATCTGTCCTGATCCTCCCCCCGCTCGTTTTACTTAACACAAAGCTGCCGTTCTCGACTGTAAATATGTTCCACGCTGGAGTAAAACGTCGTTTCCAGGCCCAGGGAATCGGCGCGTTGTTGACTTGTTGGCGCAAATCAACATTTTACACAAATCCATCGACTTTATGTCCTACTTCAGCCGCCGTTACAACCAAAGTGCAAAGAGGCAAACATGGGCGGGGCCGATTAAGGTGACTCTAGACCGTTTTTGCCGTCAATGTTGGGATGAAACTTCTCCTTCTTCGAAACATTTGTTTGATTCAATTAGTTTTTTTCCGGCTCAAAACATTGAAAAACTTGCATTCTTATTGCGCGGACTGACCTCTCCACAGATCAGACCTGTAACATGCTTGGCGACGCAGCAAACTCTTCGTAGACGCGAGCGGTTGGCGGACCCTCCACTACAAAAGTTACAAGGTGCAGCTTTAAGCTCTGAAGCCCTGGCTAGTTTGGCAGTGGATCCCCTTTAAAGCTTGTGGTCAGTGTTTGTGAGCGAGGGATGACCTGAAGTGGAGGAACGGAGAGAAAAACACCATGAGGAGAAGAGAAAAACTAGCGGAGAGCAGAACGGAGAGGAGAAATATGAGCCGCGCCCTCGGGCCCTTCAGATCGAGTGATTCAATCTGCTCTTATTGCTGCTAATGGCGTCCGTCGCCCCGTGTCCCGGCCCCGGCTCAAGGCGGCTATTTCTGGACACGCACCAGCCGAGACTGTAACAGCTGCACATTCTGCAGCTGAGAGAGAGCGAGGGATGAGAGGGAGAGAGAGGGAGAGAGGGAGAGAGGGAGAGAGAGAGATAGAGAGAAGAGGGATGAGAGGGAAAGAGGGATGAGAGGGAGAGAGGGATGAGAGGGAGAGAGAGAGAGGGAGAGAGAGAGAAGAGGGATGAGAGGGAGAGAGGGATGAGAGGGAGAGAGAGAGGGATGAGAGGGAGAGAGAGAGGGATGAGAGGGAGAGAGAGAGAGAAGGATGAGAGGGAGAGAGGGATGAGACGGAGAGAGAGGGAGAGAAGAGGGATGAGAGGGAGAAAGGGATGAGATGGTGAGAAGAGGGAGAGAGAGAGAGGGATGAGATGGAGAGAGAGAGGGATGAGAAAGAGAGAGAAGAAGGAGAGAGAAGAGATGGCGAGAGTTGTGGTAAAAGATCCGTACGCTCAGCACAGACGTGTGCAGAGGCAGATAGCGCGTTGACGTCTAGGGACGCTCAAACATGGTAAAGTATTAATCTAAAAGCGATATGTCCATCCCAGAGCCACCTGTCACCATGGCAACGTCAAATAAATATGGGAAAGGGTGTCTGGAGTGTGGGCCAGTGTGGGCCAGTAGATCTGGATTTCCATCTGGCGGATCACTAAGCACGGACAAAATGTATGATCTCAGCAAAACCGTTAAATTGAATGAATAGAAATGAAGGTTTTGTGATTTCTTTCATGTCTTTGTGATTTTGATGCATTTTTTCCTGTTGTGAAGCACTTTGAACTGCCATTCAAACGTGTCCATCTCCCTGGACACCACCAGGCGGAGGTCAGATCTGTGGAGCGGTGTCTCACTCTGAGCCGTCACACTGAATCTGCATTTTGCCACGTAATGAAAAGTGATGAACTGACCCTAAAAGCGACACATTCACCTCATTCTGCCCCGCCCACTTTAGTCTCTTTTCACCTCGTTTTGTCACGGATCTGCATTTCAACACGTGTCATGTTCACCACGTCCAGCAGAGGGCGCCAGAGCCACAGGCGCGGGAATATGGAACCAAATCTCCATTTATATGATTTGACATGCAATAGCAAATCAACGGCCTCCAAAAAGGATAAAACTATAAATGTATAAATGTTTAAATGAATAGATATGCCTTTAATGGAGGGAAGGTCAGAGGTCAAAGGTCAAACCCACTGTTTCCAAACCAGGCCGGATTTAGAAAAAGATCATTAAAACAAAAAGATACGATAGAAATGATTCGCCACAACACGTGTGTTTGCCCAAAAGAACCGCCCACACCAGTTCAGCGAGCAATCGGAGAGTGGGCGTCGCTCGAGCCCCCCGGCGTCGCCCGCTGTCACTGCCGGTCACTGCCGGTCACTGCCGGTCACTGCCGGTCACTCTGTAACACCGGCTTCACCACAACACGCGTCTTTGTGCGTCAGTCGTTATCTAGAGGTGAATTGTTGTTTGTAGGATAAATAAAAAGCTTGATTTGAATGAAGATGTTTTATTTATTTACTTCTTCTTCTTCATAAATGAGTCATTGCTCCAGGAACTCGTTTGAGAGACGCCATTGATTCCACTGATTGCTCATTTACTCTTCAGCGCATAACGGATGTATTTTAAACCAAGAAAAGCATCTTAACGGATGATTCACGGGCAAAAGGGCACAAAATACAGCAACATAAAAGTAAAATAATAATAAGCATCTTATGTGACATATTGATGACAGTAATTATAATTTACAGTTTACTTTTATAACGGCATGTTTACAACGCAACATAAGGATTTTTTATTTCTCTCTTTGGAACAGTGTTTCTTGAGTCATGGTACAGTTTTTTGTCGCCTAAAATATTCATTTTTTTAATTTTTTATTTTTTGAGGAGGGAGGGTTATTTTTTTATTTTACTTCCTTTTTGCATTTTTTTTTTTTATTAGAACAGATCAACCAAAAAATATAAATGACAACTGAAAAAAGAAGAAAAATGCACAGAAAAAACACACAAAACCCAGAAGAAAAAAAAGAGAAAAAATAAAATGAAAAATAAAAATATAGCTGCAAGCGGCAATGATCGGCCCTCACCACCCCGCCACGACGCCGCCGCAAGAGGAGGGGGCGCTAACGCGCCCCAATTGTCCTTTTATTACGCCTACTGCTGAATCTGTGACGCTGTCACATCTTCTCCCCTTTGTTTTACCATCAAAAAATATTTTATTTTAAACAGAGACCATGACTCTTAGAATACAAATTTTGATCATTTTTGATGGTCCACCCCTGAAGATGAGTCTCCCCAAATTTCAGGTTAATAGGGCTAACGCCCTGGGAGGAGTTTGTGAAAGTCTAAAGTGTAAACATGTTCTGGCGATTTCCCCATTGGAATAACGTCGGAGGTTTTGGTCATGGTTTCTGTTGAGTATATTTGACTTTTTTGATGGGGATGCAAAAAGTGAATTTTGTGTAAAATGTTGTAAAATTTCGCAAAACTAAACATTTTACCCTCCATATAAAATCTGTAGGGGGCGCTGTGGCGCCAAATAAATTTATTTCACTTCAAGTACGTTTAGGGCAAAGAGTTTAACAACTGATTCTAATTTGACGCAATTCGGACTTTATCTGCGCAAACGGCAGAAATGTTAAATTTGGGAGATTTCTGAAATTCCAGCTAAAGTTTGCGGCTTCGCCGCACAGAGACCGTGAGAGATATCAATGTAATTTGAATAACTTTTGACGTCCCACTCCTCAGTAGCATTTTCATCAAATTTCAGCTTTTTAGAGCCAACGCCCTGGGAGGAGTTCGTAAAAGTACGACGTTTGGAAAAACTCGGAGTCATGCTTAGCCATTTTTGAACCAATATGGCCGACATTTGGTTGTGCGGACGACGTTGCCGTAATCATATTTTTTACGATCAGATTTTTTTGGGGTCATTTCGTATCTCTCAATGCATTTTTGGTACATTTGGGGGCGCTGATGCGCCAATTTTTTAATTTTTAGAAAAAGGAGATAGCCAGAATGTAGAGAGGCACATTTTTTAGAGGTGTGCAAATTTTTGTGACTTTTCATCAATGTTCACTGGGTGAAAAATAGGGGGGTTGGTCCCGAGAAGAAGAATATTCAGATGCGAAAACAATGTTTCCCATTTTTCAAATATCATAAACTTCACATTTTTGGAAAGCACTTGCGCTTTCCTACCTCATGGTGTGGGTCCCTGGTCACTGACGGGTATTTTCGTTAATTTTGAGAGGGCTCCGCCCACTTTGTGTTTTTGACCCTCTAAACAGTAATAATGTTCAATTTTTGCGTCACTTGTTTATATGCACGGAACATGCAAGAGATGGGGAACGTATTCGTGAGCTAGTTAGCGCAAACGAGCGCTTTACAAAAACGGTCGTCATCCCAATGTAAAGCGCTTGTTTAATGCGCACTTTTGCACGGGCTTCGCCCTTTTACAACAGTAATGTTCTATTTTTCCTACTAATTAGTCTGCACAGGGCGTGCATGAGGGAGGAGTGCGTTAGTGAGTGTTTGGAAGTGGGCGAGTGATTCACGCTCGATTTTGTGCACACTACGTGCGCACTTTCGCAGCCGTGCTTTGCACGGCCTTACGGTGGAGCTCGGGCCTAAAAAGAAAAAAAAGAGACAAAAAGAGGCGCAAGAGAGCAAATTAAAATAAGACTAAATCCCCCGTTTAGTGAGTAAAGCTGAATATTGTCAATTTTTCTGCTTTCTCAAATATGGCAATTGTTTTGCTTTCTTTTTCACATCCGTAGTCTATTCAGGCCTTTCCAAAATTGTAACTTATTCATCAAATCAACGTGTGAATCCGTTAAATCTGTTAAATCCGTGAACTCTGGTGTAAAATTTATGCCTTAGAAAGCGACGTTAACGAGCTCAAAAAGTCAATTAAAACCAGGCGACGAGTTGAACCCAAAACCCTCTGACTCCAAAGGGATTTTGAAGCTACTTTCCGCAAACTGTGTATTTATCGTGTTCTATTCTTGTTCTGTTTACCCCTCCCTCCATCCCTCCCTTCCTCCCTCCCTCCCTCCGTTATCTCCCCTTCGCTCGTGAATAAGCGCCCTTATTCTCCGCAGTAAAGTCTCCTCTCTCCCTTCGCCCTCTTTCTGAGCCGCTCCTTATCAGTCTTCCAGGCCCCACCGCTCGATGTTCAATCCTCCGTCCATCACGCGTTCCTTCCCCCTCTTCCCCTCTTCCCCCTCTTCCTCCTCCGTCCATCGACTGACGCGTCCCTCACTCGCCCTTCAAATGCCAGTTTTCCCTGAGAGACGAGCGAGCGAGTCGAGGGAGGCGGAGCAACGCCACGTGGGCATTCTTCACCTGTAACTTTTCTAGGAACCCGTCTGGAGACATTGCTGCTTCGATGCTTGATTGTGACTGTGAGCTCGCCTCTCCACAGACCTGACCCCGGCCTGGTGGCGTCAGCGACTCTTTATGTAACGATCCCTGACTGCGGTGCCAGATACATAATCAATGATAGATCCCTTAGTTACTATCCGTGGACTGTCGCCGCCAATTTGAAGACTTCCCATGCTGTTGTCAACCGTATCTAAGGTTACATATTTAAATGTAGAGTCATTTGGATTTGGGTCATCGTTATTCGGTCCATCGTTATTCGGTCCATCGTTACTCGGCCCATCGTTATTCGGTCCATCGTTACTCGGCCCATCGTTACTCGGCCCATCGTTATTCGGTCCATCGTTACTCGGCCCATCGTTATTCGGCCCATCGTTACTCGGCCCATCGTTACTCGGCCCATCGTTATTCGGTCCATCGTTATTCGGTCCATCGTTATTCGGTCCATCGTTACTCGGCCCATCGTTATTCGGCCCATCGTTACTCGGCCCATCGTTACTCGGCCCATCGTTATTCGGTCCATCGTTATTCGGTCCATCGTTATTCGGCCCATCGTTACTCGGCCCATCGTTACTCGGCCCATCGTTACTCGGCCCATCGTTACTCGGCCCATCGTTATTCGGCCCATCGTTACTCGGCCCATCGTTACTCGGTCCATTGCGCCGCTCTAGTCCAGCTCGTGCACGCGCTCAGCGCGTGCAGGTGATGAGAACGAGATGATGTAAGATGAACAAGCTATAGGTGTAAAACTATTGATCCTCTCTTATCCTACTATGGACCCCGAGGAGGGCCCTGGACCCCGAGGAGGGCCCTGGGCCCTGGACCCCGTGGAGGGCCCTGGACCCCGAACCTTTGCTCTTTATACCCTTTTACTGAACATAATGTCTTCATTCACCTTTGTGTGTTTTCCTCAAACAAACACTTGCACATTGTTGTCGTGCAGCAGGTTTGTCATGAGAGAAAAGAGCTGGAGGCTAACGAGCGACAGGTGCTAATGAGCAGCTGCTGTTGACTCGAAAGCCCCGCCCTCTTTGGCCCTGGGGGCGTGTCACATGCAGAGCGTGTTCTGTCTGTTGAAGGTAAGTTTGAAACGACACACGATATTTAACAGTAAAGTTTGTTTAGTGACTTTAATTGTAACTTTTGTTAAACGTGTCAGAACCGTCTGAGTTCAGCTAAAATATAATATTTGAATGTGTTTATCAAGAGTCAAATATGAACATAATGTTTATGAGAAAGACAAGTTTGTCACGTGTCTGTTTACATGTGACGCATGAGCTAAAGCTGAGCAACGTTTAGACCGAGTTTAGTCACATGTCTCATAATATATCATTTTAATAACAGTAAAAAGGTGAATGTCAGTTCATTTATTGTTAAGGGTAAATAAAAGCAGGAACAGAACAAATGTCATTTCACAACATTCAAAATCTCAAACCAAGATCAATACGACAGAAATCACTTATTTAAGACTGTAATTGTTTCCAGTGTAAAATTATTAACCGGCACAAGGAAACCAGAGTGTAATAAAGTGTTTTGTTGTGAACTTTAAACAGCAGTAAAATCCTCTCCATATTGACCCACACTCTCGGCCTTTGCTCAGTCATAGTTCCGGGCGTCTCATTATCTGTCCCTGAAGTAATCCTGGCTTTATCCTTGTTTTTCAGTGAAGTCGGGGCGGCGAAGTTGGGAGATAAATGTGGATAAGAACAGGCCTAACCTTAGATTTGGCTCCGAATAAAAGCATAAAAGATGAGCGACGTTAGCGACGTTAGTGACGTTAGCGACGGGAGCCGCAGAGCTTTGGTGTTATCTGGAGGTGTAAAGCCCAACCACAAATCCACCGAGTGTCGCCCCCAGACGGAGGCTCGGGCCCCCAGACGGAGGCTCGGCCCCCCCTCGGCCCCCCCAGACGGAGGCTCGCCCCCCCCAGACAGAGGCTCGGCCCCCCCTCGGCCCCCCCAGACGGAGGCTCGGCCCCTGAGCTGGAGACTGTGTGTAAGTCATTGAAGGATGTGAGTGATATTAAATGAAGACATCCAGAGAGTAAACACGCCCAGCTGTGTTTGTTTATTCTCTTTACACAGATATAGATTATATTCACACTTTTTACAAAAAGAAATGCACATATTCCTGATTTCCCTTGTGCTGTAAGTGGAAAACAGACAAGAAACGAAACATAATGTACAAATAACACTGTTTAGCTGTAAACGTTGGCTTTATATTCATATTTTCACTGGTTCAAACGTCCATCGTGTTTATCTGACACAAATAGAACTAATGATTGAGCCGATTGGAGCTGGAGCTGGAACCAGGAGGAGGTGGTTTTATTGTTCACAAAGCTCAGGGCAAATGGAGCTGTTTTCATTTAAAGAGACTAAAGAGAAGATGTGTTTGCAACAATTATGATCTGCTTGTTGCACAAAGCGTAATATTCTCATAAATGTCCTGAGGGCGGATTATTAACCAGAGCAAATAATCAGGCTTTAAAGAGGATGAAACAGAGCATTTTATTATTGACTGAGACGTTTGAGTGCAACTGAACCAAGTGTGTGTGGCAGGAGAAACTGTGGCAGGAGAAACTGTGGCAGGAGAAACTATGTTTGGAAATACTGTGGTTGGAAATACTGTGGTTGGAAATACTGTGGTTGGAAATACTGTGGTTGGAAATACTGTGGTTGGAAATACTGTGGTTGGAGATACTGTGGTTGGAGATACTGTGGTTGGAGATACTGTGGTTGGAAATACTGTGGTTGGAGATACTGTGGTTGGAGATACTGTGGTTGGAGATACTGTGGCTGGAAATACTGTGGTTGGAAATACTGTGGTTGGAAATACTGTGGTTGGAGATACTGTGGTTGGAAATACTGTTGTTGGAGATACTGTGGTTGGAGATACTGTGGTTGGAAATACTGTGGTTGGAGATACTGTGGTTGGAAATACTGTTGTTGGAGATACTGTGGTTGGAGATACTGTGGTTGGAAATACTGTGGTTGGAGATACTGTGGTTGGAGATACTGTGGTTGGAGATACTGTGGTTGGAAATACTGTGGTTGGAAATACTGTGGTTGGAAATACTGTGGTTGGAGATACTGTGGTTGGAGATGTGAATTTTACGTTGGAAGATCTTCTTTCCTCGAGCCATTTCTTTCTGTTTGGTTTCGTTCCGCGTCGTGTTCCGTGTTTTGTTTTCCAAAGTGGACGCTGTAAAAAAGGGTGCGTGGCGTGGTCCTGCCAGAGCACTGTAAAACAAGGCGGCGCCTCGCGGACAGTGGCTGTGAAATGCTCGAGTCATGAAACGCAGACGACACGCGCCGCCCGGTGGTCGAGGCGCGAGCTAGGATCCCGCTGCATGTCCTCCCGTCTCGCTCACCCTTATTTCAACAGCGTCCCGTCGGATTAAGCTAAAACATACTCCAAAAACAAAGGAAAAAAGCAGATGAATCTCTCCTGAATGTTTGACACGGACGAATCACGATTTTCGTTGAATTCACGGGAAATAGAACGTTCACTCACAACAACAAATGAACGGGCGAAGACGAGCCCCGTTTATCTCGCGATCGCACGTAAAAGAGGATGTCCAGGGGTCACTCGAGTCTTACACAAGCACACAAGGTCAGACATGTAGAGCGGGTTAGCCTTTAGCTCCGATGCTAGTTGTTTTTTTCTTTCTTTTTTTTTCGCGGGCTAATGCTAACAGCCATTTGTGGGTTTCAGTCACGCCTGCGCCTCAGCTCCGCCCACTCCGCCCCCGTCCGACACGGATAAGGTCCAGATTTGCATCGTAAACACGCTCCGCTCTGACTTTATTCTGACGGGATTACTTATGATGGATGAAGTTGTTGCTTTGATAGTTTGACTCCGCGGGCTGCTCACTTTCACCTGATGCCGATGGGAAAGGGAAGTGTAGACCCCGCCCCCCCTCCCGCTCGGACCGCTGCCCCCGCCCACCCACAGCAGATGTTTAATAGTGCGATGGATTCATAAAGAACATAATCCAATCGCTCACAACTCGAACATCGACCGTTAACTTCCTCTTTTACTCCTGATCAAACTGATACTGAATCCTCAAAATAAGACCCTAGTTTTATGTATTAAAGGTTCTGTATCAGGTTTGAATGTCTTAAAAACGTCACCAACAGAACTAATTAGCATAAAATAGTCAACATCCGTCTAAAGTCATGCACTTGACACATCATTCTTTGACGGGTTTATGGCAGTCACGCCCCCGCTAACGACTAGCGCGCTAACAGCATGCTAACAGCCAGCGCTAGTTTCCAGGTTCGCAATTGATCAAAGAGCTGTATTCTCACATGCTCAGCGGTCTCATTTTGACCCGAAGTGATTTGTGCTTTGAATGGTGGCGAGGCTTTAGTCTTACATAATCAGAGCGGTGTGAAAAGACGCTCCGCTCCATAGACACGACTGGACCCTGCATTTCACCATTTTTCACATTGTCGATTATTAAAGACCTAAAGTCGATTAATCGCCCAGTCCTAACGACAGTATGTTTACCTTGGAGACTAGATCCAATATGGCGGCAATAATGGTGCTAATTTAAACAGAACAAAAATGGCTTTATCGTTGACAAAACTCCAGAGAGAGAATGTTCCACCGTCTGGCATTACAACAATCACAACATATCTAACCACCAGAGAACATGACGCTTTTAATCAGCATCTTACAATCTCCATTGATTTATTTTTGGGACTAAAAGTGTTTTCATTGGCTCTTTAGCTTTATTTTATAGGACTCATGTGCAGTATTGACTTTTCACCATGTGTTACTATAATAAGCTGTTCCGTCGTCACAAACGCTCCTGGAGTTGTATTTAGCTTTTGGTCTTTTCCCTCAGAAAACACTGTTTAAAGGACAAGAACACTGCAAATACAGTGTAATATGTGTCCTTTAATAACCGAGCCTCCATTAGTGTTTTTTCTGGATCTGTAAAAGTGAGTTAAGGTGACGCTCAGTGACACTCGGCGCCCTGTCATTGGCCCGTCGTGCAATGACACTCGCCAGCGCCCTGTCATTGGCCGGGTGTGCAGTGACACTCGCCAGCGCCCTGTCATTGGCCGGGCGTGCAGTGACACTCGCCAGCGCCCTGTCATTGGCCGGGCGTGCAGTGACACTCGCCAGCGCCCTGTCATTGGCCGGGTGTGCAGTGACACTCGCCAGCGCCCTGTCATTGGCCGGGTGTGCAGTGACACTCGCCAGCGCCCTGTCATTGGCCGGGCGTGCAGTGACACTCGCCGGGCGCGTGGGCGTGTGTGAGAGTGACACGGGCGCCGCGCGTCTGCCGCGTGGGCCGGCCGTACGCTGGCATATGTTTGCAGATAAACTCATTAGCGCCTGCGTCTGGACAGGCTCGGTGTTACACGCCGCTCACAGTCTGATGACACGTTCTTTACCCGGCGTTTAGTGTCACAGCAGCTGCAGAGTCTGAGCGAGTCTGAGCGCTTTGTTTATCATAACTCATACAGGAAAAGCAGCAGGTTTTAAACTGCACACTTTTGTACGTGGCATTCATACATTTCTAAGAACAAAATAATCAAGTTTCAAGGTTTTTTTTTAAGCTACCGTATTTTCCGGACTATAAGTCGCACCTTTTTTCATAGTTTTGGCCGGGGTGCGACTTATATATGTTTTTTTCTTCTATTTTATGCATTTTTTGGCTGGTGCAACTTATATTCCGGTAAATACGGTGTTCACAGGTTTCAACAAGTATAATATTTATTTTTTTGTAGTTAGCTGCTCCTGCATAGGAGTATGAGTTATGTGCATGAAAAGAATGCTGTGACAAACCTCTATTGTGATTATATTTATCACAATGTCATGTCAGAGCCTTTTACACATTTTACTGCATGTATTTATTTAATAACAGATTATGACGCTTTGATGAAAGCAAAATTCAGATTTTTATATTTTACTGGCCAGAAATGACCCTATTTATCTATTTATCATACTTTACACCAGGGCTATTCAACACAAGGCCTGGGGGCCAAATCAGGCCCTTCAAGCGATTTAATCCGGCCCACGATTCCCACCGTGCAGATATTAGAAAATAACAATACAATCTTGTTTAGTGGTTTAATTCTGGATTAGCACTAGTTTAGTCCTGGTTCAATTCTGGGTTAGTCCTGGTTTGATTCTGGGTTAGTCCTGGTTTAATTCTGGGTTAGTCCTGGTGTGATTCTGGGTTAGTCCTGGTGTGATTCTGGGTTAGTCCTGGTGTGATTCTGGGTTAGTCCTGGTTTGAGCCTGGGTTAGTCCTGGTTTGATCCTGGGTTAGTCCTGGTTTGATTCTGGGTTAGTCCTGGTTTGAGCCTGGGTTAGTCCTGGTTTGAGCCTGGGTTAGTCCTGGTTTGATCCTGGGTTAGTCCTGGTTTGATTCTGGGTTAGTCCTGGTGTGATTCTGGGTTAGTCCTGGTTTGATTCTGGGTTAGTCCTGGTTTGAGCCTGGGTTAGTCCTGGTTTGATCCTGGGTTAGTCCCGGTTTGAATAAAGTTAAATATTTCTGTTTTTACAGGATCAAAAAAATGAAAATTCAGAATTGCTGCTCGTTTGTTATTAAGACCAAACAAAAGCATCTTCTTTAGTTCTTCCGGTCGTTGTTGTGGACTTGACTTGACTTTTAAACGTCTCTCTTCTAAACAGGCGCTCACGTGGAGTGTCACGTGTCACGTTAAGCGGGCGCGGTGAGCCGCTCCAACACAGAGGCGCTTGTGTGTTCGTGGCACATTGGTCCTGTCAGAGAGAATGATGGATGTCGTTGGTCTCCGAACGCTCGTGAGAGCGATGAGGGAAACGTACAGAGCAGTGTAGTTACAGACGGAGTCCTTCTGATGGCATCGCTGTGATTAATGTACTTACAGCTGTGTCGCTATGGTGACAACCAAGACCCACCCACTGCACCTTTATTATGATTCTCTTATTATTGTTTTTCATTATTGAGACGACAGCCCAAGTTTTTATAGCGTATATTTTTTGTTTGTTTCTGTTTTTCACGGAACCTTCACTCATCCCGCTCACAGCACATCCGTCCTTCTTTACTACTGGACTTCTGTGTTTGTCCCCCTCGTGAGGACAATCCTCGTCCTACGTCTCAGGCCTAAAAATATCCTGTTTTTGCTCCATGTTTTATTGCTTCTTTCTCTTTTCCTCTCGTTCTTGGCCTGTGACCTGCAGCATTAGAACTCGCCACACTGCGGCGAGTGACACCATTTACCAGTGTGGGCCACTTGTTTTTTTGGCACTTGCGCCAAATCTTTATGTAAACAAATGTAAACATGCACAAATCAGCAGTTATAAACCGGCTTTAGGTGAGTTTGAGCTTTTAGTCCTTAAATAAATCAACATTTCTCTCGGTTACACAGTAAGTATAAACCAGTGGAATAGTCTCTGTGTTGATGAGTGTGCGGAAATGAAGCCCTAAAGCCGGGACGGAGGGAGGGGAGATGAGCTCAGGTTACTCAGACCAGGGCCGGGGTCAGGAGCCAGGAGGGGGGGGGGTCAGGAGCCGGGGGGGATCAGGCCCCAAAAAAAGCCCCAGTCTCCCGCACGAGGGACTTTCCTGCACTTTGACTGTGACCTGCCGCCAGCATGGGTCGAGGGGTAAGCGCCGTCATTACACGATTGAACCTTTGGCTCTCATGAACAGACTGTGTTAATGGGTCGTCATGGAGATGAATCCGTGCTACCGCTGCTGCTCCCGCTTGCTTTGTCCTGAAGTGGATTTGTTTATTGGACTCAGACTTTTGTGGCACGTGGAGAGTCAGTGCGTTTCTGCTGCTGAGGCACAATTATGGCACCAAAAATATGACAAAATCGAGTCATGGGCCAGAACTGTGATTGGATTAGATTAGATTGGCAAATTGTGTTTTTAAATGATGTGGATTCAGTTCACAGTCCACGTTGCAAGTTTGATTCGATAGCAATATATTGTTTAAGTCTGAAAACCTTGTGCAGCAACTGATCTTTTTCATGTTTTTTGATACAAAGAAGTCTCTTTTAATGAGAGTTAAATGTTAGTTTCACCTTTTATCATGATTTGTACAGATTAATATCCTGTTACATAGTGTTGTCGATGCTTTTCTTAGTCGTGCTGGTTGCGTGTTACAGACTGTAGCTTGATCCAAAGAACGTAGAGTCACGGCGCCACTCACCGAAACCTGTTAATGTTCATTATTCACAAATACAGATGGAAAATGCATCGAAAAATGTCGCGATTGTTGTTCTAAAGCTATGCAAAGTTAGACTATTGAGCACATCGTCTTGATCAAAATGTTTTTTTAGTGATGATTCGATTAAATTAACCTGAAAATATGGTGTAAAAAGTGATGTTTCTGCAGGTTTGTGGTTCATTTTATGTTCTGTTCACGTTTTCTGAAATACCTGAACCTGAATCGAGACATTCACAAAACAAAGACGTTCAAAAATTGTTCTCGAGATATTCATTTTTGTCAGAATAGGAATAGGTAAGTTTAAAATGATATATAAACTGGTCAAGCTCCCTCAGATGACTCACATTACCTTTTCAGAGCCGAGAAAATACAGTTTCTGCAAAACCTGGCAACAGTTTTTTGTCTAATACTTTTATGTTACGCAAAATATTCAACAGAATATTGCACCCTCGTTTGACCCTCCTCGTTTGACCCTCCTCGTTTGACCCTCCTCGTTTGACCCTCCTCGTTTGACCCTCCTCGTTTGACCCTCCTCGTTTGACGCTCCTTGTTTGACCCTCCTCGTTTGACCCTCCTCGTTTGACCCTCCTCGTTTGACCCTCCTCGTCCTCGTTTGACCCTCCTCGTTTGACCCTCCTCGTTTTAACCTCCTCGTTTGACCCTCCTCGTCCTCGTTTGACCCTCCTCGTTTGACCCTCCTCGTTTGACCCTCCTCGTTTGACCCTCCTCGTTTTAACCTCCTCGTTTTAACCTCCTCGTTTGACCCTCCCCATTTGACCCTCCTCGTTTGACCCTCCCTGTTTGACCCTCCCCGTTTGACCCTCCTCGTTTTAACCTCCTCGTTTGACCCTCCTCGTCCTCGTTTGACCCTCCTCGTTTGACCCTCCTCGTTTGACCCTCCTCGTTTGACCCTCCTCGTTTGACCCTCCTCGTTTTAACCTCCTCGTTTTAACCTCCTCGTTTGACCCTCCCCATTTGACCCTCCTCGTTTGACCCTCCCTGTTTGACCCTCCCCGTTTGACCCTCCTCGTTTGACCCTCCCTGTTTGACCCTCCCCGTTTGACCCTCCCCATTTGACCCTCCTCGTTTGGCACTTTCTATTACCCCCATAAACGACGCTCTCTCCAAAGTCGTCGCGTGGCATAGTAGTCGTCCCCCGCCTCTCCGCTCGCTCAGCGCCGCTCGCTCAGCGCCGCTCACCGCCCGCACTAATCGTAACATTCAGCTCTCGATGGCCGTCGTTTTTTCCCTTTTTGCCGCTTTCTCCATTTACGCCTCGCCGTTTATTTCGGGTAATTACGTCATTTTGTTTTTACTCCTCCGCCGGGGCCCTTCCGTTCTTCTTTATGGCGCGGGGCTGAGCGATCTCCCTCCCGCGCCGGTGAAATTGCCATGCCGACCACATCAGGCTCCCACCGCCGCGCCGCGCTCTTTGCGAGGGCCCTGATTACTTTTGCTTTCTCGCTGCAAAAAAAAAAAAAGGAAAAAGGCAATCAGTTTGGACTGGGAAGCCAAATACAACGGAACGCTTGGTTATTTTTTGCTCTTGAAATGGATGTCGTCCATTAGCGGGGGCCCCCCCAGGCCCCCCCCGGCCCCCCGTGAGTCGCCTCCTCGCCAAAAGTATCACAAGATGGATTCTCTCAAATGGCTCTGTAGATTTCCAGTTTTCTGTGTAAATAGTGAGGCAAAGTTAGTATTTAACGACAAACAAACGTTCATCATTTTAACTCATTCTCTGGTTTTATTTCTGAGCGACAGCATCAAAGTGAGACCTCGTTACCTTTGGACACCTCTGTGTTAGGTCTGATTTATTAATATGAGATAAGAAAAAGGTGTAATACTCTTCATCGTGGGAAAGTCAAGTGAGATTTCAGAGTCTTTTTTGGTTCAATTCCATCTGAATTTAGTTTGAAGACAAAATACTGGATGAAACACAAAATGGAAACTCAACAACTCCAATGTTTCTTTAATCATCATAATTAGACTGATGCACATGTGTTTACCTCGTGCCCGCCCTGTTTATGGAAATATTAATACAAATCATTATATTGACCTGCCCAGCCAGAGGAATTCTCGTGATATTTGTGGTTTACAAACTCTTTATTTGACTCGGCTCCTGCTGTTGCGATCGACCAATCACAGAGTAGGATTTGGCAGAAGTTAAAGATGAACTCGAGCGACACAAACACGACGTCGCTGATGAACCGAGACAACGTCAACAACATACGAAATGTGGTTTAAAATGACTAAATTAAGTTAAGTGTGTCTGAAATATTGATATTGATTATTATTACTGTTAGTTTATTTGAACCGGGACGGTGCACATTCATTATCATCTCTGTAAATGTGCCAGTATCAGCTGTACCGACATCGAAAACATACATTTACATTATTTACAATTGGGATTAGTAGAAAACCATAAAATCATGAGTTCAAATAAACAGAGACAACAAATATGTCAACAACAATAACACGGGACGAGCATGACACGGGACACACGCTTCAGGCAGCGCAGCACGAGAGCAGAGCAGTATTTTCCATGTGTACTTGTACTAGTATTTGAGTATAGCCCTATGACCAGGTCTGTTTACTCGAGTACACATTTGCAGTACTCTGTGCAACATCGTGACTGTCGCCTTTTCCCGACCGCGATGATAAAGATGGAGATCTTAATTCACATATTCATCCGCGTCAGTCACTTTTGTGAGAACCGGATCGTTTAACTCGTGTTTTTGCAGCGCTGTTGCCCCTCACTCCCCCCCCTCGCTCTCTCACTCCCCCCTCTCGCTCTCTCACTCCCCCCTCTCTCTCACTCCCCCCTCTCGCTCTCTCACTCCCCCCCTCGCTCGCCCCTCTCTCTCTCACTCCCCCCCTCTCTCTCACTCCCCCCCTTACTCCCCCCCTCTCTCCCTCTCTCACTCCCCTCGCTCGCCCCCCTCTCTTGCTCTCTCACTCCCCCTCTCGCTCTCTCACTCCCCCCCTTGCTCGCCCCCCTCTCTCGCTCTCTCACTCCCCCTCTCGCTCTCTCACTCCCCCCCTTGCTCGCCCCCCTCTCTCGCTCTCTCACTCCCCCCTCACTCTCTCACTCCCCCCTCGCTCTCTCACTCCCCCCTCGCTCGCCCCCCTCTCTCCCTCTCTAACCCCCCCTCGCTCGCCCTCCTCTCTCGCTCTCTCCACACGTGCCGCTGTGAGCAGACTGACAGCGGCAAATGATTCCCATGATGCACCACACTCTCAACCGCTCCTGACACATGCGCTGCCCCTCACCAACGCTGGGCCAGAATATGACCCCCCGTTTAGCACCGGCCTAAACCCCCCGTGCAGACGCCATTGGGCCGCCGCCGCCTTTAATGCACCACATGATGGAGCCTGTGCGGAATGAATGTGGAAATGTGAATGGAGCTGGTGTCGGGTGGGTGCTGGTGTGGTGTGGGTGCTGGTGTGGGTGCTGGTGTGGTGTGGGTGCTGGTATGGTGTGGGTGCTGGTGCTGGTGTGGGTGCTGGTGTGGGTGCTGGTGCTGGTGTGGGTGTTGGTGTGGTGTGGGTGCTGGTGTGGGTGCTGGTGCGGGTGTGGGTGCTGGTGTGGTGTGGGTGCTGGTGTGGTGTGGGTGCTGGTGTGGTGTGGGTGCTGGTGCTGGTGTGGGTGCTGGTGTGGGGGTAGGTGCTGGTGTGGGTGCTGGTGTGGTGTGGGTGCTGGTGCTGGTGTGGGTGCTGGTGTGGTGTGGGTGCTGGTGCGGGTGCTGGTGTGGTGTGGGTGCTGGTGTGGTGTGGTGTGGGTGCTGGTGTGGTGTGGGTGCTGGTGTGGTGTGGGTGCTGGTGTGGTGTGGGTGCTGGTGTGGTGTGGGTGCTGGTGTGGTGTGGGTGCTGGTGTGGTGTGGGTGCTGGTGTGGGTGCTGCTGTACATAATCACTCCTCTCTCTCTCTCTCTTTCCAGTGTGGAGCTGAGAGTCGACAGACAAAGAAGAAGAAGAAGGAACAGAATTTGGAGAACTTGAAGAAGGAAGTGTCTTTGGTAAGAAATGCACTTTCATCCTGCGAATCAAGAACTCGGGAACTCAGATATTGATCCTACTCTGCGTAGGCCCTGCCCACCGGGCGGGACCTCCTGATAAAGGGTGTTATTGGTTTCACCAGAAACTAACTCTCTTTGTTTTCCATCAAACTAGCCTCTTTACTTACTTTACTATCAGTCCTTTAATGGACTATCAGCCTCCTATTGTCCCTGGCTCACTCTCTTTCTCTTCCCTGAGGACCTGATTAGTATCAGAATGCTCTGGGCGTCGACCTCTCCAGAGATTCAAAATTCCATTATAAACAACAGGAAGGTTGAATCTTAAACCCCCCTTTCCTATTTAATTTGATTTATTTATTTATTTAATTTCTTTTTGAACAAAGATTGTCTCTTTAACTCTTTCAAACCATCTTTTCTCCTGCTCAGAATCTTCTCCTCACTGTCTTTGATAAAGTGGTTTGTGTCTTTAAGATGAAGATGCACGGCGCTCTGTGGTCCTGAACTCCAGTGTCTTCTGTGCTGATAAAGCCTCTTGTGAAGTGGCTGTTTAGTCTCACTATGTGGCGCTCTTCACACTTTTCTTCACCTCTTTGGACAGAATAAACTACATTGCTCTGTTTTTGTGTTGCATCTTGTCCTTAGGATGATCCAGTTTTTGTCTTAGTGTTGCCTGGTTTCAAAATAAATAGGGACTTCATATTACCAGGCAATACTCTGTGTGAAATAGTAACTATTGTGTCGTTTATATAGATCCTTGTTTACGAGACGGTTGCTAGGTAACAATTGTGGAATTATCTTCTTTCACATCTGCGCACGTCCAACCAGGAAGTGACATTTTTAATTTAGTTAGTTTTATTGTATTTCTGTTTCTGTTATTTCTTTGTGATTTGAATGCATTTTTCCTGCTGTGTGAAGCACTTTGAATTGCCTTGTGTATGAAATGTGCTCTACAAATAAACTTGCCTTGCCTTAATGTCAACAAAACGGTCAAACTAGGTGAAAAATATGACAATTTAAAGTAAAAGCTTGAATATAATGACTTTGTTTACTGCGTTTGAGTGAAATGTGTAGTTTTATGCACTTTAGATGAAACATATCGTGTAAAATGTTTTTCCATTGCTTCCTGCGCGTTCGAGTAATCCCGTATCGACCTGTGTCCACGCCCACTGCTCTGCCATCGGGATTATTCAAAAGATTCAAACATTGTAGTGTTTTTAAAAAAGCCATGTAGCCATTTTTCCAGCTTAGGAACATGAATGAAAATCTGCCGCTTCTTTGACGAGATCATAGTTGTCCTTTGCGATAAGGTACAAGGCTGCTAATCCACGCAAGCAATACATTTGTAAAACTGCTGAGATGCTTTTCAGTATCGTCTAAAATAACCTGCACGAATATGAATCACATTGATGCATTTCCTCCTCCAGTTTACGCTCTAAAATCGTTTCATTTAGCATCACTTAAACTACCATTTAAATCCACCGTGAGAGTTTCGCTGCTTCAAACGCGCCGGATGTTTCCACCACTCGAGCTCCACAAATTGGTCGAATGTTTGTGAAATAGAAAAGTATTTTATATTCTCTTCCAAATGTGCTCGTTCACTCTTCTCCCGTGGATCGACAATCTCTGCAAAAATAACCGGCGAGGGAGACGCTCCAACATCTCCAAAATTAAAATCTCCCCAGGACAGTTCTGTTTGGCCAGAAGACGTAAACATGTGTAATTTGATTTTTATCCGTTTTACAGCCAAATGACTTTAAACTGCTCTAAACTGCTTTAAACTGCTTTAAACTGCTTTAAAACAAAGCTTGATCCCTGTTGTCAGTGAACATCAGGAGGTGCTGGAATAAAACAAGTGGGAAGCATGATTCAGTCATTTCAAATTATATATTAAAAAAAAAAAAAAAAAAAAAATCTTTATTAAGACCGGCTCACAGAGAGTAAACATTATTTACATGTTTTGTAGAAGAAAGAAGGGACATTTTATTAATTATATTATTATTTATTAATTTAATTTTTAAAATGTATTTAATTTTCATTTATTTTATGTATGTATGTATGAATTTTATTTATTTCAATTGATTTATTATTTTACTTAATTTTACTCATTTTACTTAATTTTACTTTATTCTACTTTATTCTACTTTATTTAACTTATTTTCACTTTCTTTACTTTATTTCCTTTTACTCATTTTACCTATGTTATTTATATATTCATGTGACTCATCTCTTGACTGCAGCGGTCACTCCTCCGTCTGCAGAAGTCGTTTGAGTCCAGACTTTGGAAGAATAAATAAATGTGACGATTCTTTTGTCACAAGTAATTGATTAAAAGTGACAGTTCTGGACGATTCAGAAAATATAAAATACACTTCCTGTTTATGTATTTGTACAAGAAAAGTGAATGTAACTGAATCAAAACAAATTGTGATGGATCGATAAGGAAAAAGTCTCGAGTGTTGAGTCATGTTGCCCCGCCCACAAACACAAAGACAAATGCAGAGAAATCCATATCATACTTTACTACTTTATTGGCCTTGCATGGATCTGACGCGTGAGTGAAGAGCTGCTGGTGGCGAGACATTGAGCATTTACCCCTGAATTTAAAGATCCCTTTGTATTTTTCAGCCATTTTGAGTCCCGACACACGTATTCTCTGTTTGAAAAGATCCCGTTAAAATATTCAAAAAAACCAAACGTGAAACATGCCACTGCGTCTGATCCTTTAGATTTGACGGTTTTGCTCTCGTTTCGGCGTCAGAAGTTTGCCCAGAACACTCCAGAATGATCAGTCACATCTGCGTCACGGCGCACCAGTGTTTCCCCCGGATGAAAGCCGAAGCGCTGCAGCAGACGCAGCTCGTCACGTTCTTCTCCTTTCTCGCGGTGGATCTAGTGACAGCTGTCGCCACTGATCCGGATTTTTATTTCCCATCTATTTATCAGAAAAACCACGCGTCCCACAAACAGGCCGGCCTCCTCGGCGGCGGCGGCGGCGGCGGGCGTCCCGTCTCCGCGGCGCCCCCTGGCTTCTCCTCCCCGCCCCTGAAAGGATGCTGAATAATTTGTGGGCCACCGGCGTTTCCAGAACCCACTTTCTTGTCTGCGTTCCTTTGAGGCGCTGTCAAACTCCAGCGGCGCGGCGGCTGTTGAAATCTGGGCTACGCTTCCCTCGCCGTCCTCGCTGTCCTCGCCGGAAAAAAAACGCCAAACCCTCGTCAATTACCAAACCGGACCGCGACTGATTAGAGAGCGAGACGAGCGCTCCAGATGTCCCGCTGGCGAGCCCCCCTCCCCCCCGGCGGCCGTTCTCCGGATAAAGCGCGGGGGCGTGGCGCTTTTCCCCGGCTTTTGAACAAACTGTCTGCTTCGCCGCGCCGTTTCTTCAGACGGTAATTTGCGCGGGATTAAATAAAGTGAGTGGACGGGGCGGTCGACAGCGGGCGCGGCAGCCGGACAACACAGTCCAGGTCCAACTTAAAAAGAACCAACAGCCGGAGGACGATGCTAATGAGTAGTTAGCGGCGAGTTCGGCGAGTCGTACTTTTCATTTTGAGCGTCTCTCTGACCATCTCCGCTGCATCTTCTGCTCCGTCTTCTGCTCCATCTTCAGCTCCATCTTCTGCTCCATCTTCTGCTGCATCTTCTGCTGCATCTTCTGCTGCATCTTCTGCTCCATCTTCTGCTGCATCTTCTGCTGCATCTTCTGCTGCATCTTCTGCTGCATCTTCTGCTCCATCTTCAGCTCCATCTTCTGCTCCATCTTCAGCTCCATCTTCTGCTGCATCTTCTGCTGCATCTTCTGCTGCATCTTCTGCTCCATCTTCAGCTCCATCTTCTGCTCCATCTTCAGCTCCATCTTCTGCTCCATCTTCTGCTGCATCTTCTGCTCCATCTTCAGCTCCATCTTCTGCTCCATCTTCTGCTCCATCTTCTGCTCCATCTTCTGCTCCATCTTCTGCTGCATCTTCAGCTCCATCTTCTGCTCCGTCTTCTGCTCCATCTTCTGCTCCATCTTCTGCTCCATCTTCAGCTCCATCTTCTGCTCCGTCTTCAGCTCCGTCTTCAGCTCCATCTTCTGCTCCATCTTCTGCTCCATCTTCTGCTCCATCTTCTGCTGCATCTTCAGCTCCGTCTTCTGCTCCGTCTTCTGCTCCATCTTCTGCTCCATCTTCTGCTCCATCTTCAGCTCCATCTTCTGCTCCATCTTCAGCTCCATCTTCTGCTCCATCTTCTGCTCCATCTTCAGCTCCATCTTCTGCGCCATCTTCAGCTCCATCTTCAGCTCCATCTTCTGCTCCATCTTCTGCTCCATCTTCAGCTCCATCTTCTGCTCCATCTTCTGCTCCGTCTTCTGCTCCGTCTTCTGCTCCGTCTTCAGCTCCATCTTCTGCTCCATCTTCTGCTCCATCTTCAGCTCCATCTTCTGCTCCGTCTTCAGCTCCGTCTTCTGCTCCGTCTTCTGCTCCGTCTTCAGCTCCATCTTCTGCTCCATCTTCAGCTCCATCTTCTGCTGCATCTTCTGCTGCATCTTCTGCTGCATCTTCTGCTCCGTCTTCAGCTCCATCTTCTGCTCCATCTTCTGCTCCATCTTCAGCTCCATCTTCTGCTGCATCTTCTGCTGCATCTTCTGCTGTATCTTCTGCTCCATCTTCTGCTCCATCTTCTGCTGCATCTTCTGCTGCATCTTCTGCTCCATCTTCTGCTCCATCTTCTGCTGCATCTTCTGCTGCATCTTCCGCTGCATCTTCCGCTCCATCTTCAGCTCCATCTTCTGCTGCATCTTCTGCTCCATCTTCTGCTCCATCTTCAGCTCCATCTTCTGCTCCATCTTCTGCTGCATCTTCTGCTGCATCTTCTGCTCCATCTTCTGCTCCACCTTCTGCTGCATCTTCCGCTGCATCTTCTGCTGCATCGTCTGCTCCGTCTTCTGCTCCGTCTTCTGCTCCGTCTTCAGCTCCGTCTTCAGCTCCGTCTTCTGCTCCGTCTTCTGCTCCGTCTTCTGCTCCGTCTTCAGCTCCGTCTTCTGCTCCATCTTCTGCTCCATCTTCTGCTCCATCTTCTGCTGCATCTTCTGCTCCATCTTCTGCTCCATCTTCTGCTCCATCTTCTGCTGCATCTTCTGCTCCGTCTTCTGCTCCATCTTCTGCTCCATCTTTTGCTCCGTCTTCAGCTCCATCTTCTGCTCCATCTTCTGCTCCATCTTCTGCTCCATCTTCTGCTGCATCTTCTGCTCCATCTTCTGCTCCATCTTCTGCTCCATCTTCTGCTCCATCTTCTGCTGCATCTTCTGCTCCGTCTTCTGCTCCATCTTCTGCTCCATCTTTTGCTCCGTCTTCAGCTCCATCTTCTGCTCCATCTTCTGCTCCATCTTCTGCTGCATCTTCTGCTCCATCTTCTGCTCCATCTTCTGCTCCATCTTCTGCTCCATCTTCTGCTGCATCTTCTGCTCCGTCTTCTGCTCCATCTTCTGCTCCATCTTCTGCTCCATCTTTTGCTCCATCTTCTGCTCCATCTTCTGCTCCATCTTCTGCTCCATCTTCTGCTCCATCTTCTGCTCCATCTTCTGCTGCATCTTCTGCTCCATCTTCTGCTCCATCTTCTGCTCCATCTTCTGCTCCATCTTTTGCTCCATCTTCTGCTCCATCTTCTGCTCCATCTTCTGCTGCATCTTCTGCTCCATCTTCTGCTCCATCTTCTGCTCCATCTTCTGCTCCATCTTCTGCTCCATCTTCTGCTGCATCTTCTGCTCCATCTTCTGCTCCATCTTCTGCTCCATCTTCTGCTCCATCTTCTGCTCCATCTTCTGCTCCATCTTCTGCTCCATCTTCTGCTCCATCTTCTGCTCCATCTTCTGCTGCATCTTCTGCTCCATCTTCTGCTCCATCTTCTGCTCCATCTTCTGCTCCATCTTCTGCTGCATCTTCTGCTCCGTCTTCTGCTCCATCTTCTGCTCCATCTTCTGCTCCATCTTTTGCTCCATCTTCTGCTCCATCTTCTGCTCCATCTTCTGCTCCATCTTCTGCTCCATCTTCTGCTGCATCTTCTGCTCCATCTTCTGCTCCATCTTCTGCTCCATCTTCTGCTCCATCTTTTGCTCCATCTTCTGCTCCATCTTCTGCTCCATCTTCTGCTGCATCTTCTGCTCCATCTTCTGCTCCATCTTCTGCTCCATCTTCTGCTCCATCTTCTGCTCCATCTTCTGCTGCATCTTCTGCTCCATCTTCTGCTCCATCTTCTGCTCCATCTTCTGCTCCATCTTCTGCTGCATCTTCTGCTCCATCTTCTGCTCCATCTTCTGCTCCATCTTCTGCTGCATCTTCTCACAGAGTAAAAATCTGTGTTTTTTACGACCATAAAAACGACACCGAAGGCCGTTTTTGTTTTGTTTTTGGCGAGAAAAACAATTGAGATCAAATCAATGTGAAGAAAAGACAAACTGAGATTTTTTGCCACATGGATGGATGAAGTTCATTTTAAGAGAGAGCGCCTCAGGTTGCCAGTAATTTAATCGTCTGTGTCAACGCGGTGCAAAAGTGTCACAACATTCAGCTCGAGCCTTCTATAGTGATGATTTTTGATCTCTTCTCAGAGCATTACATATTGTAAATGAAACTCCTTTCTAAAGCGCTGCATATGGGGAAAACGCACGTGAAACACTCGACCTATTCGCTCAATTGTTTGGAGAAAAGAACCTCAAAGAACGAGAATCTTACGCATATCGTCTTTGCTTTTAAATTGAGTTCTCTTTTAATTTTGAGAGTTGTGTTCACTTTGTCCCAGATCACGTTCGATGAAGAGGTTTTGGTCAAATGAAGGTGAATCATCGTAACGACTGTTTTAAATTATAACCGTTTTCTTTTCAAATAGGATGAAAATTAGTAAAAGCCTTAAAAGTTTGTTTTTGCGTAACTCTGGCCTTTCATTCACTGTACAAAGAATAATAATTGAGATTGTATTGAAAAGCATGTGTGGTGAAAGCGCCCCCTACAGGTCGGACGACTCGATGAACATTGATACATTGATTGATACATTTTGAATTATGCTAAAAAATTATAAACAAGTTATCCCAGAATAGCACATTTTTTAGGTTTATAATTTGACTTTCTGTTTGTAATTGATGACATCACAGTAGGAAATTACCCAGCAAACACTGGGCCAAAACTCATCTAATGTCGCGATTTTTTTTATTTGACAAATAAAAATACATTAAAGCGACTTTATTTTGTTGAATGAATGTTTATAGTCAAAAAGTTGTTTCTTTGTGTAAATTCTGCACAAACTTTGACTGGAATGAGTGTCCCTATGTGATGTCACTTCCTGTCCCTGGTTTGATGTCACTTCGTGTTATTTCCCACAGATTTTTCAACATTTTCTCCACAAAAACCTGCTCGATTGGTGTAAAACTATAATTTATATGTACGACAGGTACAAATACATCAAACAAAGTAACAATTTGAAAATCGTAAAAACCTGTCATACTTTAAGTTACCGGGCGTGGCAAACGGTGCCACGCCCCCTCTGCGATCACTGCTCTGACACAAACGGCGTGCTGTTGGCTGACTTTATTGCCACACAAATCGGCGTTTCCGTCCCGGCTCGGCGACTCGAGGCCGCAGCCGCCAGAGCTCTCCCGAGTATTCAAACGCCGCTCTCTCTCCGGTTTGTTTGTCGGCTCCGCCCCCTCCTCTCTCCGCCTCTCCGTTCCGAGTGAGTCTGGGCACGCCGCGACACCTTTAAATCACGGCTAACCGGCTCATTTGGGCCGCGTGCTCCGTCCAAACGACGCCGTTATCGCTCGTAAAGTTCCCCGGGAGCCCGAGGAGATGGCACGAGGCGTGTGTGACTCTGCCGCCGCCAACTCGCCCTCCGACGCTGCCACCGGCTACTGGCCCTGGCGCTCCCGGCCCTGGCGCTCCCGGCCCTGGCGCTCCCGGCCCTGGCGCTCCCAGCCCTGGCGCGTGTCTGCGGTCGTGTCGGTCTGAAAATCGGATCACGATGAGTGCGACTGCAGTGGTGAAATGTCAAGGGCGGATGAACTCTCAAAAGCTCCGTCAAAATGATTCTTACTCTTGAGAACAATATTTAACGCCTTTCACGGCACAAAAGAAACCACTTACATCCGTAGGTAATCGGTCATCTTTTCAGTTTGGTGTTCTTGAGTTCTTCCTCGGCCAGTTTCAGACCAGACTTTTTGACCTTTTGCTTTGTTGACTTTGTTGAAAAAAAAGCCGAGTCATTTCACCCAATTCAAAAACTGCATTTCCTCCTCAATCCAAGGCCGATCTGCAATCTTTTCCCCCTTAACAAATCTCATCTCAAACCACAGAAAAGACGAGATTGTTACGCCAAAACAAGAATTCCCCAGGACTCTCACCTGAGGTCAAAGGTCACAGGTCAAAAGAGATAATTACTGTATTTTTCGGACTATAAGTCGCACCTTTTTTCATAGTTTTGGCCGGGGTGCGGCAACCACAAGAGGGCGCTCTAGGCTCTAAGCGACGCAGAAGAAGAATCTGCACTTCCTCTACCTCTGGAGTTTGTGGAGTTGTTTAGAAGTGACACAGAGGAAGAAGAATTCAATGGATTTAGTGATTTGGGGTCAAACTGATGCTTTGGTAAACTTGTTAGCATGTTCTTTATGCTATAGTTATCTAAATAACTGTTCATATGTTACGTTAACATACCAGACTCTTACCACAGTTCTGTCTGTGCCTCATGTAGCTGAAGGTGTTAGCGTTAGCATACGTCATGTAGCTGAAGGTGTTAGCGTTAGCATACGTCATGTAGATGAAGGTGTTAGCGTTAGCATACGTCATGTAGCTGAAGGTGTTAGCGCTAGCATACGTCATGTAGCTGAAGGTGTTAGCGCTAGCATACGTCATGTAGCTGAAGGTGTTAGCGTTAGCATACGTCATGTAGCTGAAGGTGTTAGCGTTAGCATACGTCATGTAGCTGAAGGTGTTAGCGTTAGCATACGTCATGTAGATGAAGGTGTTAGCGTTAGCATACGTCATGTAGCTGAAGGTGTTAGCGCTAGCATACGTCATGTAGCTGAAGGTGTTAGCGTTAGCATACGTCATGTAGATGAAGGTGTTAGCGTTAGCATACGTCATGTAGCTGAAGGTGTTAGCGCTAGCATACGTCATGTAGCTGAAGGTGTTAGCGTTAGCATACGTCATGTAGCTGAAGGTGTTAGCGCTAGCATACGTCATGTAGCTGAAGGTGTTAGCGTTAGCATACGTCATGTAGCTGCAGATGTTAGCGTTAGCATACGTCATGTAGCTGTATTAGCTGAAGGTGTTAGCGCTAGCATACCTCATGTAGCTGAAGGTGTTAGCGTTAGCATACGTCATGTAGCTGAAGGTGTTAGCGCTAGCATACCTCATGTAGCTGAAGGTGTTAGCGTTAGCATACATACACCTATTCACCATGTTCTCTCATCTGTTATTATTTCAAACTGCATTTTGTCAAATTAATTTCCCCCCAAAATGCAACTTATATATGTTTTTTTCTTCTCTAATATGCATTTTTTGGCTGATGCGACTTATACTCCAGAAAATACTGTATTAGAATCTCACCTCCAATTTAGAACTCGCTTGATGCCCTGCGGTGAGAGCTGTATTTGACAAGAACAACTTTTTTAAATATTAGACAATTACATAATTATTAAACTAACACTATTTTCAGTCATTTATGATTTATTTAACATTTTTAACGTTGCCAATTTGCTGCGAGCGCGTTGTATTGCGACTCGTGACGCACGGCAAACACGTGACGCCACGCTCGACTTTCCTGGGCTTTTCACCCCATTATAATTGTTTTCCGTCTCATTAAACGAGTCGGAATTGTATTTGGAGTGACTCATGCATGTTTGAGTCATCGTCATTCTCCTGCCGACGAGACGCCCTCGCCGCCCTCGCCCTCGCCGCCCTCGCCGTCCCCCCCGTTTCACCGCGATACACGCCCACCCCGCCGCTCGCCTCTTCCCTCCGCACTGTTATTTCATTAATCGGTGAGATGTACACAGGATTTGGCAGCAGCGCAAAGTCGTTTTGGCGCCAAAGAAACAATCCTGAGCTCGTTATGGCGGGCGACGTTGAAGGAAGAGGACGCGAGAGGAAGAGAGTCGTTTTGGATCAATATTGGGATTCAAAATGTCCAAATTATGACATAATAGTCCACGATGTAGAGTATAATACACAGCAGACGGAAAGCACAATACGTCTTCTTTATGTCAAAGTAAAGAACAGTTATGTATTTGTGAAAAGCCTTCGTTTCTCTTGCTGTTGAACGGAATATTATTTTAAAGTATTTGGTGCGACACCCCTAAACATCAAGTAGCGTCATATAGAAAACATTTCCATCTGCTCAGCCTCGTCCACATGCCCTCTGCACCGGACACGCCCTCTGCACTGGACACGCCCACAGCACCCTCCCTTCAAAAAGCCTAAAATATAACCCCTGGACGGTTGGAAATGAGAACTGTCTGAGAGTCGGCTAACGTTTATTAGCACAGACGCGCAATAATATGTAAACTAGCATTAGCATTAGCTGCTAACGACCTGAAACAAATAGCTCAGTCTGCATCTTTATAAGTCCACTGGTCTCTCTTGACCACAGTCACACTGGACAAACGGGCTCTTTGTGGGCGTGACAGAAGAGAAAGAATTCTTTGTTTTGGGACATTTTGTTGGCACAGCCCACAGTGAGTGTGCAGCTTTTGTCCTCTAGATGGCAGTAGAGTGTGTGACATCACTCTGGACTCATAAACAGGCCCAAATTGAGCTGTATTTTCCATCACAAACGCTCATCTCCCATCGGCACATCGCTAACATCTAAACGCTAAACATCAGCAGAGTACTATTTCCCCGCGCTCCTCTTTGTTTACATGGCAACAGAACCGTAATTTCTCCAACACAGACACAAACCCCCCCCAAAAAAGCACCAGAGTCCACCAGGCAAACGGTGCCACGCCCCCTCTGCGATCACTGCTCTGACACAAACGGCGTGCTGTTGGCTGACTTTATTGCCACACAAATCGGCGTTTCCGTCCCGGCTCGGCGACTCGAGGCCGCAGCCGCCAGAGCTCTCCCGAGTATTCAAACGCCGCTCTCTCTCCGGTTTGTTTGTCGGCTCCGCCCCCTCCTCTCTCCGCCTCTCCGTTCCGAGTGAGTCTGGGCACGCCGCGACACCTTTAAATCACGGCTAACCGGCTCATTTGGGCCGCGTGCTCCGTCCAAACGACGCCGTTATCGCTCGTAAAGTTCCCCGGGAGCCCGAGGAGATGGCACGAGGCGTGTGTGACTCTGCCGCCGCCAACTCGCCCTCCGACGCTGCCACCGGCTACTGGCCCTGGCGCTCCCGGCCCTGGCGCTCCCGGCCCTGGCGCTCCCGGCCCTGGCGCTCCCAGCCCTGGCGCGTGTCTGCGGTCGTGTCGGTCTGAAAATCGGATCACGATGAGTGCGACTGCAGTGGTGAAATGTCAAGGGCGGATGAACTCTCAAAAGCTCCGTCAAAATGATTCTTACTCTTGAGAACAATATTTAACGCCTTTCACGGCACAAAAGAAACCACTTACATCCGTAGGTAATCGGTCATCTTTTCAGTTTGGTGTTCTTGAGTTCTTCCTCGGCCAGTTTCAGACCAGACTTTTTGACCTTTTGCTTTGTTGACTTTGTTGAAAAAAAAGCCGAGTCATTTCACCCAATTCAAAAACTGCATTTCCTCCTCAATCCAAGGCCGATCTGCAATCTTTTCCCCCTTAACAAATCTCATCTCAAACCACAGAAAAGACGAGATTGTTACGCCAAAACAAGAATTCCCCAGGACTCTCACCTGAGGTCAAAGGTCACAGGTCAAAAGAGATAATTACTGTATTTTTCGGACTATAAGTCGCACCTTTTTTCATAGTTTTGGCCGGGGTGCGGCAACCACAAGAGGGCGCTCTAGGCTCTAAGCGACGCAGAAGAAGAATCTGCACTTCCTCTACCTCTGGAGTTTGTGGAGTTGTTTAGAAGTGACACAGAGGAAGAAGAATTCAATGGATTTAGTGATTTGGGGTCAAACTGATGCTTTGGTAAACTTGTTAGCATGTTCTTTATGCTATAGTTATCTAAATAACTGTTCATATGTTACGTTAACATACCAGACTCTTACCACAGTTCTGTCTGTGCCTCATGTAGCTGAAGGTGTTAGCGTTAGCATACGTCATGTAGCTGAAGGTGTTAGCGTTAGCATACGTCATGTAGATGAAGGTGTTAGCGTTAGCATACGTCATGTAGCTGAAGGTGTTAGCGCTAGCATACGTCATGTAGCTGAAGGTGTTAGCGCTAGCATACGTCATGTAGCTGAAGGTGTTAGCGTTAGCATACGTCATGTAGCTGAAGGTGTTAGCGTTAGCATACGTCATGTAGCTGAAGGTGTTAGCGTTAGCATACGTCATGTAGATGAAGGTGTTAGCGTTAGCATACGTCATGTAGCTGAAGGTGTTAGCGCTAGCATACGTCATGTAGCTGAAGGTGTTAGCGTTAGCATACGTCATGTAGATGAAGGTGTTAGCGTTAGCATACGTCATGTAGCTGAAGGTGTTAGCGCTAGCATACGTCATGTAGCTGAAGGTGTTAGCGTTAGCATACGTCATGTAGCTGCAGATGTTAGCGTTAGCATACGTCATGTAGCTGAAGGTGTTAGCGTTAGCATACGTCATGTAGCTGAAGGTGTTAGCGCTAGCATACCTCATGTAGCTGAAGGTGTTAGCGTTAGCATACGTCATGTAGCTGAAGGTGTTAGCGCTAGCATACCTCATGTAGCTGAAGGTGTTAGCGTTAGCATACATACACCTATTCACCATGTTCTCTCATCTGTTATTATTTCAAACTGCATTTTGTCAAATTAATTTCCCCCCAAAATGCAACTTATATATGTTTTTTTCTTCTCTAATATGCATTTTTTGGCTGATGCGACTTATACTCCAGAAAATACTGTATTAGAATCTCACCTCCAATTTAGAACTCGCTTGATGCCCTGCGGTGAGAGCTGTATTTGACAAGAACAACTTTTTTAAATATTAGACAATTACATAATTATTAAACTAACACTATTTTCAGTCATTTATGATTTATTTAACATTTTTAACGTTGCCAATTTGCTGCGAGCGCGTTGTATTGCGACTCGTGACGCACGGCAAACACGTGACGCCACGCTCGACTTTCCTGGGCTTTTCACCCCATTATAATTGTTTTCCGTCTCATTAAACGAGTCGGAATTGTATTTGGAGTGACTCATGCATGTTTGAGTCATCGTCATTCTCCTGCCGACGAGACGCCCTCGCCGCCCTCGCCCTCGCCGCCCTCGCCGTCCCCCCCGTTTCACCGCGATACACGCCCACCCCGCCGCTCGCCTCTTCCCTCCGCACTGTTATTTCATTAATCGGTGAGATGTACACAGGATTTGGCAGCAGCGCAAAGTCGTTTTGGCGCCAAAGAAACAATCCTGAGCTCGTTATGGCGGGCGACGTTGAAGGAAGAGGACGCGAGAGGAAGAGAGTCGTTTTGGATCAATATTGGGATTCAAAATGTCCAAATTATGACATAATAGTCCACGATGTAGAGTATAATACACAGCAGACGGAAAGCACAATACGTCTTCTTTATGTCAAAGTAAAGAACAGTTATGTATTTGTGAAAAGCCTTCGTTTCTCTTGCTGTTGAACGGAATATTATTTTAAAGTATTTGGTGCGACACCCCTAAACATCAAGTAGCGTCATATAGAAAACATTTCCATCTGCTCAGCCTCGTCCACATGCCCTCTGCACCGGACACGCCCTCTGCACTGGACACGCCCACAGCACCCTCCCTTCAAAAAGCCTAAAATATAACCCCTGGACGGTTGGAAATGAGAACTGTCTGAGAGTCGGCTAACGTTTATTAGCACAGACGCGCAATAATATGTAAACTAGCATTAGCATTAGCTGCTAACGACCTGAAACAAATAGCTCAGTCTGCATCTTTATAAGTCCACTGGTCTCTCTTGACCACAGTCACACTGGACAAACGGGCTCTTTGTGGGCGTGACAGAAGAGAAAGAATTCTTTGTTTTGGGACATTTTGTTGGCACAGCCCACAGTGAGTGTGCAGCTTTTGTCCTCTAGATGGCAGTAGAGTGTGTGACATCACTCTGGACTCATAAACAGGCCCAAATTGAGCTGTATTTTCCATCACAAACGCTCATCTCCCATCGGCACATCGCTAACATCTAAACGCTAAACATCAGCAGAGTACTATTTCCCCGCGCTCCTCTTTGTTTACATGGCAACAGAACCGTAATTTCTCCAACACAGACACAAACCCCCCCCAAAAAAGCACCAGAGTCCCACATATTCCTCTCCCAAAAGTCTCCCTCGCCGCTTGAGTGACTGCTGCACTACTTTCCCATTCCGTGTCAAAACTCCAGCGCTTGTCTGGAATGAATAAAACAACACAGCGAGTGGAACCGGCGCGATCTTGACAGCCGATCGCCAAAAAATGTGCTTGTTACGACTGTGAGGAGAGAAGACAGCGCCGGGGCCAACGCTCGGCGCCCAGAAATCCAAAATACATCTATGCGGAAGCGCCAGCAGCACGCCGTCCATCCAGAGCGGGCGTATATGACGGCGGCGGGTCATTGAAACGCACCGCACGGCGTCCGGCGTTTGACCCCCCAGAAGATGGAGACGGTCCGTTCGGTGTCGTTTCA
>NW_027315746.1:3626261-3628761 GCF_026437365.1 Eucyclogobius newberryi | reverse complement strand
ACACACACACAGACACACACACAGACACACACACACTTCCTGTTTTTCTTCATTTTTCGTCCGTTTATGACGCCGTAACCGCCGTACGCAAAAGGCCAGAGCCCCGTTTAGTTCGATCGCCTTTTAAGGCGAGCGCGCCGTGATAGCGCTATTATCCGAGCGCCGTCGCGAGCTCCCTTTTGTCTCTCGCCGCTGATATTATCCATTCATTCTTTGCACCGGTAATTGGTATTTTTATGTTCACAATAATTATAGTGTGTTTCCTCTCTCCGCAGGACGACCACAAAGTCCAGCCGGAGGAACTGGCCCGTCGCTACGGCCTCGACCTCGCTCAGGTACGCCGCGGCGCCCGCAAAAAAGGATAAATATACCAGCTGTTTGAACAACAACCAGGAGTAAATATCAGAGGCAGACGGGAATATTTGTCTGAAACGTAGAAGCAGTTTCCGAGAGCAGAGGTTACGATTTCAGTTTTACCCGTGATCTGAGCGGTAACTATGGGCTGACCAAGGAGAAGGGAAACGTGCGTGTGTTTTTGAGCTGAGGTAAAGAAAGTTAAGCCGGATTTACATTTAATACGATATAATGTGTTGTCCCAGAGCAGACGTGTGTCGAAGTTTAGTCTATAACAGACTGCGAGAGGCGAAGATCGTTCTCAAGTTCTTTATTTGATGAAAACAGGGAAAAACAGGCAAAACAGCAGCGTGTTGTTCGTCTTGCAGCTGAGATTCAACTCTTCACAAGATTTAGCCGTGTTCTATAAAGCTGTTGCTTGGGTCTGATAAAAATGGCCTGACCTTCACTATGACGTCCGCTTTAAGATTGTTTAGACTAGTCCACAGATGATCAGAAAATACACAGAATAGTTAAAATACACAGAATAGTTCATTGTGACCCATATGTAGCAAGATCGTCGTGGCGCATGATGAATAGGACACAGACATGACAATAATTTGATCAATATCCACACGTGTTGTAAAAGCATCAGTGGAGAGCGTTTTGACCCAGTTTTGACCCAGTTTTGTCCCAGTGCAGACATGTCTCCAGCAGTGATTATTTAACACAGTCTTGACCTCACAACATTATTAACCTGTTCATAAACGTCATCACGGCAGATGACCAATCAGAGCAGACCGTCCCTCCGGGCTGTACATTGAGAAGTACTGGATGATAAAGTAGAACTCAAAACCTAAACCGGGAGGAATAAAGTCAGTTGTATTTTGTATGTCACACATGGCTGAACTGCAGCCTCACAATCTACAAAAGTGAATAACATATGATGATCACATGATCAGTGAATATATTATATACATTATATACATTACCCACATCACAATAACTCTCTTCTTCCAGCAACAAAAACACAATTTATATGTTTCATATCCAAGCGTTTCATTAGAATGTGTTGAATGTGTGACTAATGTTCTCAGTTCAGTGTTATTCCCCATTAACCTAACGACCTCGAGTGACACGCGCAACCCGCTGCCCTCCCCTCGTCCTCCCCTCGCCCTCCCCTCGTCCTCCCCTCGCCCTCCCCTCGTCCTCCCCTCGCCCTCCCCTCGTCCTCCCCTCGCCCTCCCCTCGCCCTCCCCTCGTCCTCCCCTCGCCCTCCCCTCGCCCTCCCCTCGTCCTCCCCTCGCCCTCCCCTCGCCCTCTCCTCGTCCTCTCCCCTCGTCCTCCCCTCGTCCTCCCCTCGCCCTCTCCTCGTCCTCTCCCCTCGTCCTCCCCTCGTCCTCCCCTCGCCCTCCCCTCGCCCTCCCCTCGTCCTCTCCCCTCGTCCTCCCCTCGCCCTCCCCTCGTCCTCCCCTCGCCCTCCCCTCGTCCTCACCCCTCGTCCTCCCCTCGTCCTCACCCCTCGTCCTCCCCTCGTCCTCCCCTCGTCCTCCCCCCTCGTCCTCCCCTCGCCCTCCCCTCGTCCTCCCCTCGCCCTCCCCTGGTCCTCTCCCCTCGTCCTCCCCTCGTCCTCACCCCTCGTCCTCCCCTCGTCCTCACCCCTCGTCCTCCCCTCGTCCTCCCCCCTCGTCCTCCCCCCTCATCCTCACCCATCGTCCTCCCCTGGTCCTCCTCTCGTCCTCCCCCAGAACAATAACCGTCTCCAAACCGCAAACCGGCGTCTGACAGTCTCGTCTCTCCAGCCTTATCTCCGCTCGGGGGGGATTGTGACCAGGTTTATCAGTCGGATCTGCGTCTAAAGGGACGAGAGCGCGCTGCCGTTTGGGTCGTGGGCAGGTGGAGGGGGGAAGCAGCTCGGGTAATGTACAGGTCAAAATAAACTCATGCGTTTAGTATCAGCGCTGCATCAAAAATCCATTTCATTACCACAGATACGAGCTGTCAGCTCATCCGTCACTGAGCGTTTGTGTAAGAAGAATTCTACCAGAGTTAAGAAGTTATTAAAGGATTATTTTAATAAAAAAGAAACAAATCTGCTTCATGCTTTGGGGAAGGAAACATCACGCTTTGGGGGAGGAAACATCACTCTTTGGGGGAGGAAACATCA
>NW_027315746.1:3541261-3621261 GCF_026437365.1 Eucyclogobius newberryi | reverse complement strand
GGCGCGCAACGTGACGCGCAACGTGACGCGCAACGTGACAAGTGACGCACAACGTGGCGCGCAACGTGGCGCGCAACGTGGCGCGCAACGTGATGCGTAACGTGACGCGCAACGTGACCCACGTTACGCACAAAGTACGCACAAAGTTACGCACAACATGACCCGCATTACACACAAAGTTACACACAATGTTACGCATGTGTTCACGTCAGAAGACACTTTCACAGGCGCAGCATCAACAACAACGTACGGAAACGCAGTAAAACACTTTTAATTTGTGTCATTTAAAGTTCACATGAACGGTTTTTGGACCATTTAATTATGTGACGACACCTGTATATGATTCATGTTTAATGTTTGTTGTGTTCCTTGTGCGTATTTAGCCCAGACATTGTGTATTGTACACACACACACACACACACGCAGACACACACACACACACACACACACACACGCAGACACACACACACACACACGCAGACACACACACACACGCAGACACACACACACACAGGTGTTTTGTCCCGTAAACAGCTCTGACCTTAAAATGACCAGCTCCAGCTCAATACAGATCTCTTCACCTCGTCTCCTCCTCTTCACCTCGTCTCCTCCTCCTCCTCTTCACCTCGTCTCCTCCTCCTCCTCTTCACCTCGTCTCCTCCTCCTCCTCTTCACCTCGTCTCCTCCTCTTCACCTCGTCTCCTCCTCCTCCTCTTCACCTCGTCTCCTCCTCCTCCTCTTCACCTCGTCTCCTCCTCCTCCTCTTCACCTCGTCCCCTCCTCCTCTGCTTCACCTCGTCTCCTCTCTCCTCCTCTGCTTCACCTCGTCTCCTCCTCCTCCTCTTCACCTCGTCTCCTCCCCCTCCTCTTCACCTCGTCTCCTCCTCCTCCTCTTCACCTCATCTCCTCTCTCCTCCTCTGCTTCACCTCGTCTCCTCCTCCTCCTCCTCCTCTTCACCTCATCTCCTCTCTCCTCCTCTGCTTCACCTCGTCTCCTCCTCCTCCTCTTCACCTCGTCTCCTCCCCCTCCTCTTCACCTCGTCTCCTCCTCCTCCTCTTCACCTCGTCTCCTCCTCCTCCTCTTCACCTCGTCTCCTCCTCCTCCTCTTCACCTCGTCTCCTCCTCCTCCTCTTCACCTCGTCTCCTCCTCCTCCTCCTCCTCTTCACCTCGTCTCCTCCTCCTCCTCTTCACCTCGTCTCCTCCTCCTCCTCTGCTTCACCTCGTCTCCTCTCTCCTCCTCTGCTTCACCTCGTCTCCTCCCCCTCCTCTTCACCTCGTCTCCTCCCCCTCCTCTTTACCTCGTCTCCTCCTCCTCCTCCTCCTCCTCCTCCTCCTCCTCCTCCTCTTCACCTCGTCTCCTCCTCCTCCTCTTCACCTCGTCTCCTCCTCCTCCTCTGCTTCACCTCGTCTCCTCTCTCCTCCTCTGCTTCACCTCATCTCCTCCTCCTCCTCTTCACCTCGTCTCCTCCTCCTCCTCCTCTGCTTCACCTCGTCTCCTGTCTCCTCCTCTGCTTCACCTCGTCTCCTCCTCCTCCTCTTCACCTCATCTCCTCTCTCCTCCTCTGCTTCACCTCGTCTCCTCTCTCTTCTTCACCTCGTCTCCTCTCTTCTCCCTCCTCCTCCTCACCTCGTCTCCTCTCTCCTCTTCTTCACCTCGTCTCCTCTCTCCTCCTCCTCTTCACCTCATCTCCTCTCTCCTCCTCCTCTTCACCTTGCCTCCTCCTCCTCCTCTTCACCTCGTCTCCTCTCTCCTCTCTCTTCTTCTCCTCGTCTCCTCCTCTCCTCCTCCTCTTCACCCCGTCTCCTCTCTCATCCTCCTCGTCTCCTCTCTCCTCCTCTTCACCTCGTCTCCTCTCTCCTCATCTCCTCTCCTCTTCACCTCGTCTCCTCCTCCTCCTCTTCACCTCATCTCCTCTCTCCTCCTCTTCACCTCGTCTCCTCTCTCCTCCTCCTCCTCTTCACCTCGTCTCCTCTCTCCTCCTCTTCTTCACCTCATCTCCTCTCTCCTCCTCTTCACCTCGTCTCCTCTCTCCCCCTCCTCCTCTTCACCTCGTCTCCTCCTCCTCTTCACCTCATCTCCTCTCTCCTCTTCACCTCGTCTCCTCTCTCCCCCTCCTCCCCTTCACCTCGTCTCCTCTCTCCTCCTCCTCTTCACCTCGTCTCCTCTCTCCTCCTCCTCTTCACCTCGTCTCCTCTCTCCTCCTCCTCGTCTCCTCTCTCCTTGTGAACTCGGCGCTGTAGCTTCACCTCGTGCATATACGTGATACATAATCTCCATAAACTGCACTTCCTCTTGTCTCTCGTCTGTCTCTGGCTCTAATCTGCAGTGACTTAATCGCCGTGTGGCTGGATGCTCCACTGGGCCGCGCCCCCCGCCGTGCGCCACGTCACCGCCTTAAGAATCCCCCGTTTAAGACACAAATCCTCTCCTTTCCTCCCTCTTTCCTCCCTCTCTCCTCCCTGTCGCTCCTCCACCTCTCCTCCATCCTCCTCGTTTCCCTCCCTCGCTCTCATAGTCTTGTGGAGTTAAAGCTCTGTTGTATCCGCGCTGGCATCTACGGTCTCCGGCAGTAAGTTCCTTTCAAAAGCTCAGATTTATTTAAGCTGGCGATGGCTGTTTTAATTCTCCCTGAAAAAAGAGGTTTACTTAAAGATGTTATTGATGTGGACAGATGTGCTGGTTAATTCTGAACAGATGCTCGGCGATGGAGCGGCGCCCGGAGAGAAGAATAATAAGGAGAACTGCTTTTGAGACGGAAAAAATAAAGAGAAAGTTGTCGCGAGGACTTTTCTCGTGATGGATCTTTCAGAACGAGACAAAACAAATGACTCGGAGGCCATCGTTCGCTCTGCAGATGTTGTGTTCTGCAGGAAACAAATACGGCTTCATGCTAAATTTAGCTTTAGCTCCCATACGTTTTCGATGGGAGAGTTAGCGTTAGCTTCTGAACATCGCACGCTCTCAGGGCTGTTTTAGCGACTAAAACGACTCGACGACACGAGAGAAACACCAGAGCACAGGTAGCTTACTTTATTAGCATTAACGTTAGCGCCAAAAGGATCTTAAATGCTAACAACCACATGATTAAACAGTTTGGCAATGACTTTTTTGGTTTTATTTTGCCAAGTTGCAAATGTCAGTGAACGTTAGAAACCAGAGCTGGAAACTACAAACAACAATTTGATGCGGAAACAAAACGACAACAGAATTCACGTTTTTATTTTGCTGCCTCATTTAAATAAATGTAATAAAACATTCACTGTCGGAACTTAAGCCTGTAACGATTAATCGACTAATAGCGGCATGTCGGCTATGAATTTTTTTTAATTCCTTTTATTTATTCGATTTGTTTATTTTTTATTTTTTTAATGTATTATTATTATTATTAATTTATTGTATTTACCTTATTATTTATTTTATTTATCCCCATTAATAACTGAATCAAAATGTCAAAAAAAGGAATAAAATATATTGGATTTAATCAATGATAAACTTTAGTTGTAATTTTTCTCCATCGAGAAGCTTGAAGTTGCCATATTTATACCTTTATTTGATAGATAATACGTGTAAAAAGTCAGAAATAACGACTACACAAAGCGCCCTGTCGGTACCAGAAATCGTCCGCCACGTTTTGTTTACGCTGCGATTCTAAAGTCGTGGAAGAGTCTCGGCGATGTCGCTCCCGCTGACTCGCTCTCCCGGGAGGAACGGCAAGGATAAAACGCGCTCGAGTGTAAAACAGTCCAATCTGCTGCGCTGTCAGAAAACAAACTTGAGTACTTTCCCAGGACTTTTCCAACGACACGACGTTCTCCACGACGTTCTCCACCTGCCAACGCGCTCTCATCTCCAGAACTCCACCACGAGCTGCGCGGCGGCTTTGATGGACGGATGAAGAAGCTGCTGCGTCGCTTTGTAGGACGCAGCTGTTCACTTGGACGAGGCGCTTGAAAACAAGAGACGGCTAGGGACGATTTATCGCTTTCCTCGTTCTGAAGGAGAGAAGAAGAAGGAGAAGAAGAAGAAGAAGAAGAAGAAGAAGGAGAAGAAGGAGAAGGAGAAGGAGAAGGAGACGTCCTGTGGTGGAATGCTGTGATCGCAGTTTGTCCCGTCAAAGTGAAGAGGAACGGGCTTTAGATGTAGCTTATTACCACACGTATGAGCATTAACTGGGCATTATCTGGGCATCAACTGGACTCACTGAAGGAGTCACTTCCCTCTCATCCTTCCACTGGTTCTCATCCTTCCACTGGTTCTCATCCTTCCACTGGTTCTAATCCTTCCACTGGTTTCCACAAATTGCATCCACCGCTCGAACATTAGTTTAATGGTTTATAAACTGCGACGCGAGTGTGGCTGTTTTTACATCGGCAGAGCAAAAAGGAGACTCAAAGACAGACTCTGAGAGCAAAAAAACGTATGGAATAGTGACCCCCAGTATGACCGCACACGGCCGGTCACTTTCAATCTGCTGGTCACACGAACGTCAACAAGCTAAAAGTCCAATCTGTTCCAAATCCAGTGCGAGGAGGAGATCGTCTCTCTCATTTCCAGCCTAAGTGATGATGACTTCTTTCCTTTTCCTTTTAGCCCCCCTATAGCCCCCCCTATAGACCCCTTATATCCCCCCTATAGCCCCCCTAAAGCCCCCACATAGCCCCCTTATATCCCCCCTATAGGCCCCGAATAGCCCCCCCTATATTTTGTTTGTATCTATTTAGTATTGAAAAAGTGAATTTGTTGCAAAAATGCAAAACCTTTGAGGAATAAATAAAAGAAAAGATGCATTATTTGTTCATTAAAGGACACATACACTTCTAAAGGTATTTTTTCTCTTTTAACCATGTCACGACTCCCGTGATGAGGTCCACTCAGAAAACACGCTCAGAGGTCAGAGGTCAGAGGTCCTGCGCTGTTTAGAATCCATACATCATCATCACAGGCTCGTTTGGAGCGTTGCATGTCGGGACAAGCTAGCTTTTGCCCCCCCATGGTAATTCCTGGAGAAATCATGACGTTTGCTTTTCAAAACATACATTATTTTAAGTTGTAAAACATGAAATGCCAAAGTTAAAGGTACAAGAGCAAGATTAAAGGACAATAACCAACCAAATGATGCAGAATACGTGTCCTTTAAGATGTCAATCAAGCGCAAAACAAAGTGATTTCTACAGAATTATGAACATACTAAAACCGATCAAGCACTACTCCCTGATTGTACTAATACTCTGTTTTTACACGTTACTCCACATGTCCTAACTGTAGCTCCTCCTCTCTCTCCACCCCTCAGCTTTACCTGGGCGTGGTCCTCGCCGCCGTGGTCATCATCACCGGCTGCTTCTCGTACTTCCAGGAGGCCAAGAGCTCGCGCATCATGGACTCCTTCAAGAAGATGGTCCCTCAGGTGAGTGGCGCTTCCCCCCTGCCGCCCGCTTCCCCCCTGCCGCCCGCTTCCCCCCTGCCGCCCGCTTCCCCCCTGCCGCCCGTTTCCCCCTGCCGCCCGCTTCCCCCCTGCCGCCCACATCCCTCTGCCGCCTGCTTCCCTCCTCCGGCTTCGGGGCGGAGCTACAGTAAACCGCGGCACAAAGGACGGCGACGCTTCTCGACCTCCTCCAGCGCTTCCATCCCATAATTCTTTAATCTGGTAATGCTGATCTTTCTCCTCCTTTCTCTCACGTCCCGCCGCCGGCTCGGCTTTCACTCTAAATCCTCGGCACCCGTCTCAGCGTGTACGCGGATGCTACAAGTGCTTTTCTTTCATATTTCAGAGTAACACATTTCTCCGACTGCAGGCGGCGCTTTGATACGAGAACGAGATCTTTTAAACGACTTGATAAGTGCTTGTTGTGAGCGTGGAAGTCGATCGGGCGACGGGTTTATGAAGTGTTTTTACCCAGCGTTGACCTCCTGAAGTCGGGTTTGTGTTTCTCACTGCGACGTTTATTGACTAAACGCAGCACAAACAGGATGTGAGGCGGTCGGCTCGGGCGGTCGAGTCACTGGCCCGTCTGCTGAAAGGTCGCGAGATGGATTCCCACCTGTGACATTGGATCGTACTTTCGTTTTGTCATTGTGTCCTTGTGTCCTTGTGTCCTTGTGTCCTTGCGTCTTTGTGCCCTTGTGTCCTTGCGTCTTTGTGCCCTTTTGTCCTTGAGCACTTGTGTCCTTGTATCCTTGTGTCCTTGAGCACTTGTGTCCTTGTTTCCTTACGTCCTTGTGTCCTTGTGTCCTTGTGTCCTTGAGTCTTTGTGCCCTTGTGTCCTTGAGCACTTGTGTCCTTGTATCCTTACGTCCTTGTGTCCTTGTGTCCTTGTGTCCCTGTGTCCTTGTGTCCTTGTGTTCTTGTGTCCTTGAGCACTTGTGTCCTTGTGTCCTTGTTTCTTTGTGTCCTTGTGTCCCTGTGTCCTTGGGCCCTTGTGTCCTTGTGTCTTTACGTCCTTGTGTCCTTTCTGTCAAACCTGCCCCCCCCCTCAGCAGTGAACATCCAGGGACGGGACAGGCCACGCCCCCCTCACCAGTGAACATCCAGGGACGGGACATTGAGAGAGTGGACTCATACAAGTACCTGGTGTTCATCTGAACCACAAACTGGACTGGACTCATAACACAGACGCACTGTACAGGAAGAGCCAGAGTCGGCTCTACCTCCTGAGGAGACTCAGGTCTTTTGGAGTGACAGGGCCACTCCTGAAGACCTTCTACGACTCTGTGGTGGCATCAGCTCCTGTAGGCGTGGCCTGCTGGAGCAGCAGCATCACAGAGAGGGAGAGGAAGAGACTGGACAAAGTCATCAAGAAGTCCAGCTCCGTCCTGGGCTGTGCTCTGGACTCGGTGCAGGAGGTGGGGGACAGAAGGGTCCTGGCTAAACTCACATCTATGCTGGACCATGAGTGTAGTGTGTAGTGTATGCAGGACACTCAGCTTCAGTGAGAGACTGATCCACCCTCGAGATGTTTCACAGATCTTTCCTTCTGCTGCTGTCAGACTTGTCATTGTCATAATCCTGTGCAATATGTATATATATATATATATATATATATATATATATATATATATATATATATATATATATATATATATATATATATATATATATATATATATATACATAATGCCAATCATATTGGTGCAATATTCTCTGTCCATATAACTGCTGTAAAGAAGAGTGTTACTTTTGTTACTATTATTTTTTCACTTTTTATAAAGAATAGAAGAGGTTTTATAAGAGAGTTTTTTATAAGAGCTTTCTATTAAGAGTGTTTTTTAAAGTTTTCTATAAGTTTTCTGTTCTTTTACTTCTGTATCTACTTTGTGTTGCAACAGTGGAATTTCGCCACTGTGTGGACAAATAAAGGCCTATCTTATCTATAACTTTATCTGACGGGTCAATGTGCTCTCTCTCTTTCTCTTTCTCTTTCTCTTTCTCTTTCTCTCTCTCTCCCTCTCCCCCGCTCTCTCTCTCTCTCTCCCTCCCACTCCCTCTCTCTCTCCAGGAGCTGTCCATGGTAGAAAGTTAGTCAAATTAAAGCTTAACAGAAATGGAACGGTGAATTAAGGTTTAATCGATCGGCTGTTTACTTCTAATTCCATGGCAGAAATCAATCCAATCAAAGAGCAGCACTTACAGCTGCGAGGGCGGGGCCAGCTGCGAGGGCGGGGCCGGCAGCACCGCTCAATAGGACATAACGAGCTGAGAATTGGCAGGAGAAACCAGAGAAATACAATGGAAGAACCGCCTGAAACTGAGGCCGATATCGATATTTAGCTGATACCAATATTAAGATTTTAAATCCGAGAACCACAAATGTGTTTAGAGTGAAGTTCACTCATAAACATGACGCTTTTGGGGATTTCACATGTTGAGAAACATATTTGAGCCTGATTGTTCTTCTGCGTCTCATTTGTCTGTTTAAAAAGATGATTCCCTGAGAACGACACGCCATGTCATGAGTGCTGCAATGTCCCTCCCCACTCTCATCCCCATTTCATGCTGTCCTGTCTGATAAAGCCTAAGGGCAATTATTCATTAAAATAAACACCAATCTCAATTTTTCTTTTCCTGCTGTGATCGTTCTGGGGGATTGATGCTTCTTAAATATGTTTTATATCAACATGTTTTACACTGAAGTGCATAAAGTTAATTTGTGTAAACTCTTCCATATGCTGCATGTGTTATTAACGGTCCCCTCTCTCCTCCTCTTCCTCCTCTTCCTCCTTCGTGGGTGGAGCCAGCAAGCCCTGGTGATCCGCGAGGGCGAGAAGATGCAGGTCAACGCCGAGCTGTTGGTGCAGGGAGACCTGGTGGAGATCAAGGGCGGAGACAGGATCCCAGCCGACCTGCGCATCATCTCCTCGAGCGGCTGCAAGGTACGGACCAGGGACCCAGGGACTCAGAGACCCAGAGACCCAGGGGACCAAGGGACCCAGAGACCCAGGGACCCAGCGAGTTACAATAGATTAAATTCCAGCTTCTGCTTCTGCGTGAACGTGAGCAGTGGTGGTTCAGAGTGGTTCAGAGTAGGTCATGGTGGTTCAGGGTGGTTCAGGATGGTTCAGGGTGGTTCAGGATGGTTCAGGGTGGTTCAGGATGGTTCAGGATTGTTCAGGGTGGTTCAGGGTGGTTCAGGATGGTTCAGGGAGGTTCAGGATAGTTCAGGATGGTTCAGGGTGGTTCAGGGTGGTTCAGGATGGTTCAGGATGGTTCAGGGTGGTTCAGGATGGTTCAGGGTGGTTCAGGATGGTTCAGGGTGGTTAAGGATGGTTCAGGATTGTTCAGGGTGGTTCAGGGTGGTTCAGGATGGTTCTGGATCCTTCAGGATGGTTCAGGGTGGTTCAGGATAGTTCAGGATGGTTCAGGGTGGTTCAGGATGGTTCAGGATGGTTCAGGGTGGTTAAGGATGGTCAGGGTGGTTCAGGGTGGTTCAGGATGGCTCAGGATGGTTCAGAGTGGTTCAGGATGGTTCAGGGTGGTTAAGGATGGTTCAGGGTGTTTCAGGATGGTTCAGGGTGGTTAAGGATGGTTCAGGGTGGTTAAGGATGGTTCAGGGTGGTTAAGGATGGTTCAGGGTGGTTCGAGTGGTTCAGGGTGGTTCAGGAGGGTTCAGGGTGGTTCAGGATGGTTCAGGGTGGTTAAGGATGGTTCAGGGTGGTTAAGGATGGTTCAGGGTGGTTCGAGTGGTTCAAGGTGGTTCAGGATGGTTCAGGGTGGTTAAGGATGGTTCAGGGTGGTTCAGGATGGTTCAGGGTGGTTAAGGATGGTTCAGGGTGGTTAAAGATGGTTCAGAGTGGTTCGAGTGGTTCAGGGTGGTTCAGAGTAGGTCATGGTGGTTCAGGGTGGTTCAGAGTGGTTCAGAGTGGTTCCGAGTGGTTCCTCTGACTAATTGTGACTCATTTCTTGGACCTTTTATATGTGAAAAGCACTCGTCTTGTCCCAGGACCATCGTCTCCCCGGGTAGCGTCTCCCTCACAAACCCTCACGCCTCAAGTTTGAACACCGCGTCTGCAGGAGAAATCAGACGCTCCGAGTGTAGCCAGAGGGCGAACATCACTCCAGTTTTCAATTCAGTTTTGATTTGGACTTTTGGGTATTAGCCATAGTTGGAGAAAAGTGGAAAACACCCTTTGCTCACGGCAAATATTCGGAAAAACCTCATTTAAGAATTTATAGATTCTCTAAAGTAGTAAAGTGGCATTTGAGGTTTTCACTTGACTTTCTGCCAAGGCTGTGTTCATCCTCTGCTTGAGGATGGACCCATTATGAAGCCATAAACGAGGTTAATATGAATGAGAATCTGAATCCAGGTCAAAGAGATCGATCAGGGAATATTAAAGGACACATATAATTCAAGATTTGCATTTTTACCATGTTGTAGCATTGTTTCCTCATCAAAAACATACTTGGTGTTGTTGTTAGCTTCATGCACACTTGTCTCATGAATTTTGTCCCTCTGAGCCTCACTAAAGTCCATTAATCATCTCCAGACTCTTTTTCTGCTCAAATCATGTTCATTACAGCCGCTGCTTGTACGTTAGCGTTCTCACTGGTTTAGATGTTTTCCTCACAGAGCATCATCACAGAAGTTTGTTTTCTTGTTGTTAGCTCCATATTAGCGCCACTTTTAGCACAGCTCCAACGTCCACAAATCCGTCTTTCTTTCACATGTTTCCTAAAACCACTCGTCTCTTTCCTCACTCAGACCTCTGCTCCAGTCTGTAAAGTGCGTGACGTACATCGACACTTCTCAGCGCAGATCAGCGCGGGGGAGGGGCAGTCGCTACAAAGGATTGTGGGACGTGTAGTTCTAGCGATAAAACGCTATATATCTGTCAAAAATTATTAAATATGAATTTAGAATGTTCGGCGGGCCAGATTAAAACGTCTGGTGGGCCAGATTTGGCCCCCGGGCCACCTGTTTGACACCTGTGGTTTAATTGTTCATGTTTTGGAATAATATAAAGACTGAACTAAAATTCTACAAAAATTGTGTTCAAATGTAACATTACATTTTCAGAACTCTTTCTACAACAGCGTTAATGTTCATGTGTTAAAGGGTCATTTCTCTCTAACCCCGCCTCTCCCCTCCTCTCCTCCCTCCTCCCCTCTCTCCCCCCTCTCCCCCCCTCCCTCCCCCCCCCCTCTCCTCCCCTCCTCCCTCCTCCCCTCTCCCCCCCCTCCTCCCTCCCCCCCTCCTCCCTCCCCCCCTCCTCCCTCTCTCTTTGTGCAGGTGGATAACTCCTCCCTGACGGGAGAGTCGGAGCCTCAGACTCGGTCTCCAGACTTGACCCATGAAAACCCTCTGGAGACGCGCAACATCTGCTTCTACTCCACCAACTGTGTGGAAGGTCAGTGGGCCACATCTGCAGCGGGCCAGGTCTGCAGTGGGCCACGTCTGCAGTGGGCCAGCGGGCCAGGTCTGCAGCGGGCCACGCCTTCAGTGAAGGCTGATTATCCGAGATTGACAAATGGAGTCGATTCTCCGCACGAGCGTGGCCCAAATACTGACGAGTCGTGACTAATTATACATTCCTAACATATGTTCGTCTGTCAATCAGCGACGCCTTTTCAGCCGCCGCAGCTTCTGTGGACGAAAAGGCGGTGGACGCGGGGCCCCTCCGTCTGTCTCGGATTCAAAATGTAACGAGCACATTTAGATCGGGGCCGCGTCATCAGAAATACTTCCTGGCTGTAGATCTGAAGAGCCCAGAGTAAACGGGAATAAATCATCAAAGTGCATCCAGTTAAAGATATTAAATATGTCACATGTATGAAGAACCTAAAGACGGGACATGAAACAGGATCAAAAGTCAGACCCAATAACGATAAATATTTAAAGAAAGAGATGGACTTTGATGCTTCGATCCCGATGGATTTGAAGTATTTGAAGTATTTATTCATTTGAAAAGGGACATTGCACTTTAATCAACATCAAAACAAATGGTTTCTGATTCGAGCTCATTTTTCCTTTGCCAGAAGAGGAAAAGTCATGTGTGAAAATGTGTCTAATTAAAAATCACACGTCCAAAATTGCCAAAACAAATACAATGTTGCTCAGACATTTCTCTTAAAGTTTGCTCCTAAATGAGACTTTAATCTGTGGGAATTTAATACACGATCATTTATTACAAAGTCTGAGCTTCAAACTAAAAAGTCCAAGCTGATTATTTTAAATTAATCTCAATTTAAGTTGTATTATCAACGCCACAAGCCGTAGTGGAAGAAAAGAAAGCAAAATAAGAATTATTAAAAGCTGATGTGGTGATTTGATAAAGATTTGTGCAGATTTTTGGTCGACAGTAACAATTTTGAATCCATTTCTTATTTTTTCTAGTGAATTTTTATGTATATATTTTGTTTGCTCAAAGCCGGGACTCGAACTCAAAACCTTATGGCTGGATGTCGACATGAACGTGCTGAAAAGAATCCCTCAAACCCACTTTTCAGTCTAGTTCAGACATTTGATGGAGAGGAAAGTACAAACATCTGCTGTGAAATGTAGTGCAGTAAAAGTAAAATGAATCCACTGTCTAATTGAAATGAAGTAAAGCACAAATACCTGAATATTTTACTGAAGTACAGTACTTTTTACTTTCACATATAAATAATAAAATAATTAATACAAAAAACAATAACAATTTAAAAATAAATAAAGTAAATAAAATAAATAAAATAAAATTAAATAAAATAAATAAAATAAATAAAATAAATAAAATAAATAAAATAAATAAAATAAATAAAATAAATAAAATAAATAAAATAAATAAAATAAAATAAGATAAACAGAATAAATACAGTTATCAACAATATATGATTCATCTCTCTCAATCAGGTGCAGGCCAGGTTTTAAAAATAAATCATTTGTATCATAGATTTAAACTGTTCGATGGAAGTTGAAGGTTGTTACCGAGTTTAGCCCGAAACGGGGAAAGCACCAGATTTTAAAATCAATCTTGTGTCTGACCGGCAGCAGCCAGTGGGCGTCGGTTTAGATTTTTTTAGTGCCTGTTAAAAATCAGGCTGCTGCATTTTTCTGAAATAGTTGTTAGTGGACGAGGGAGCTGCTGCAATCTAGTCATAATCAAGGCAATTAAAACATTGCATTTGGTTAAAACATCCTATTTATTTAATTGTACCGACCTAATCTTTCCTCTTAAACGTACAGGACTTTTCAAAACTTTAAACCCAAACCGGAGCTGTCAAACACACGTAACACAATCCTCCTCCACACTGTAAAAACTCCACAAATAAACGTGTCTCACTTTGCACGTCGTTGGTATGCGAGCGCACCCTCTCGCGTCTCCTCGGGCATCAATCATCGGCACAGGCTTTAACTCGGCTCCTCTCAATCCGTCAGTGTCTGTGCGTTGACCCCCTCACCTGCGCCTGACCCCCCCTGCAGGCCGAAGCGCTCCCCGCAGGCCGACGCGCTCCCCGCAGCCGCGTACGCCGCCACTCAAGGTTTGCGGTGAGGCGGAGGGCAGAGAGTCCATCAATTAAACAACACGTCTCAGTTGAGCGAGCTTCTGTTCGACGGGTGTTTTTGGGGAGCGTGCAAAGTCAGAAGCAGTGAAAAGTTTGACTGGTGCTGCTGGACGTAGACTTAGCATGTAAACTCAACTTCTCTGCGCCGCGGTCAAACACACACGTAAAACACACGTAAAGGCCTGTTATAACAAAGACAGCTGCATTATGAAATCAAATGATCACAAATGAATAAAGATTGTCTGATTTTCATCAATAATGATCTTTTATAATATTATCTTTCAACCTGTATTTGGTTAAAAACTCAATGTAGAACAGAAATAAAGGTTTAACTGGTCAACATGTCGAAAATAACGGAAGCTGGTCAACGGCTGAAATGAGAGCGCTCTGACCAATCAGGACAGCTCTTCTAAACACGCCGCTCCTAGGAGGGTCTACACACACACACACACACACACAATGAGAAACCACCGCTTTTAAGTTTGAAGTATTTCATTTTTTGTTATCAAGATTTTTACATTTTTAATTTTTTCAAAGAACAATTAAATAAAAATAAATACACAAATAAACAATGAACAAAACAAAGCCAGAGAGAACAACAACAACAAAAACAACAGGCATAAATCTGAAGACATCCAACAAAACGAAACTAAAGCAAACCTAAACCCATAAAATTTTAATCAGAATGTGATTTTTTTCCATTTTTGTACGTCCAGTTCGATGTTAGTCCAGTCAACGATGCAATAAAGTATTTCCAAATGAGATCAAGTTCACGACCTGAAAATGGGCGATAATCGTGACAAAACCCCCGTCTCTCTCCCTCAGGCACGGCCCGCGGCATTGCCATCGGGACCGGCGACCGCACGGTGATGGGGCGGATCGCCACGCTGGCGTCGGAGCTGGAGGTCCGGCGCACGCCCATCAACATCGAGATTGAGCACTTCATCCACCTCATCACCGGGGTGGCCGTCTTCCTGGGCGTGTCCTTCTTCGTCCTGTCCCTGATCCTGGGCTACAGCTGGCTCGAGGCCGTCATCTTCCTCATCGGCATCATCGTCGCCAACGTGCCCGAGGGGCTGCTCGCCACGGTTACGGTGAGTCACGCTGAGTCACGCTTCCACTGTGGATCGGAGCCTGTTCATTTGACCCACTCCAGCCTTCATTCTGGGTTGTGCTGGTCGAAGAGAAGAAACGCGCTGATCGATCCCTTATACATCCAGAAATGTTGGAAAGATCTCTGTGTTTTTAAGTTTTTAGAGCTTTAAGAGCTTCGCCGCTCATCCAAGTAGCTTCTTCTTCGAACAGCACTATCATTGTTTAAAGTCAGAGTATCTGTCAAGTCCAACCCCAGTCGGTCGTGCGTTTGCATCTCAAAGCCACTAAACACTCTGAGGACGGTGAAGTACAAACCCGGGCGAAGGAGAAGAGGTTTGTAAGAGAAGTCAAAGAGGCTGTATCTGTCAGGAAAGACAAATCATCTCTGTAAAGAAATTGCGGTATCAACGTTGTTGGCTCCTCCCCTCAGACTGATCTTTTGTGCAATGTGAACGAGTGACGAAGCCTGTTCACTCTTAAATCCCTTAAGACCCTTTAGACAGGGGTCCCCGACCACAGCAACGCGTTTGCTACTGGGCCGCACAAAAACTGGATCAATCAGTGACGCATCTTCTCCGACGTAACTTTGGCCTGTTCCTCATGACGCTAATAAGCTCGTCTGTGGATGTATCATGAAAGCCCTTATAGGAAATTGCCAATGAAATCCATTAGATATAATGGTAAGTATATTATATCTCTGCTCTTGTCCTGCGTGAGAACAACTGATACGTGCATTATATATGATACGTCATCGCGGATGCGTCGCATCAAACACGCTGCCCAAAAGTAGAACCACAAGCCAGCAAAAATTTGTGAAAAACAAGTCTTAGAGAGCATTTTTGCAAAAGGGAAAAGGCCAAGTGAGAAGCAGACGAGGAGCAGACGAGGAGCAGACGAGGAGCAGACGAGGAGCAGACGAGGAGCAGACGAGGACCTGTTTTTATTTTTACAATAGTTTGAGCGCTACTTCTCGTGCCGTGACGGCAAGAAAACAAAACTGCGGAGCAGCCTGGATTCAAACACACTGCGGGGGTCATTGTCTCCCATCACTCTAAGATGGGACCATCTCATGCACAGAAACACGTGCAGGGCCCCCACTGATTCAGCCTGTGGTGAGTTGTAATTTTTATGCACTTATTTTTGCCATCTTTCTCTGATGAGCTTCCACCAGTCAGAAGAACAGTGAGGACACGTGTAGCTGTACGTTATGTTACTCCAATTCGGATCTTTTGGTATGGCACACTTAATGTACAAACCCATCTTTTCCGAGCTGAATCGAATGGAAGCTTAAGCCCCGCCCACTTCCGCATAAGTTAACCTGACCACGACATAACCTGTCACACCGGTCCGTGAAAATAAAACCTACATTATTCCGGTCCGTGGTGCAAAAAGGTTGGGGACCCCTGCTGTAGACCCTTTAGACCCTTTAGACCCGTCGACAGAACCCAGTGCTATAGGAACAAAGGTGGGTTTAAAGGTGGTCATCTGGACTTGGTTTAAGATCAATATTTCTTTTTGAAATGTTATTTTATTGTTTAATAATTATTCAAACAAAAACATAGGAAAAAAGAAAGTTACATATGTAACTACGGTTCTATGAATCCCAGATGACCGCCAGATGACGGTGCTGAAGCACTGAATGACATAATACCAGATATGTCAAGAAGAACCTCAAGCACATGCCTCACTGAGAAGGACCCGGGGGTTCCTGGAGAACCACACCAAGAGGATGTGGAACGGCGAAAGTGTTGTAGGAACTGGCGAAAGTTCCTGGCGCAGTCCAAGATGCAGCCTCACATATAGTTCCCAATGGAACACCCTTCATGGCGGCCCAGGAAGCGGAGAGGCCTCTGGTGGAATGAGCCCTCACGCCAGGCGGTGGGGCAGGGAGGTCCTACCACGCTGTAAGCACGGTGAATCACATCAACGACCCAGTGTGAAAGATGCTGTCTGGATACTGGACAGCCCTTCTTAGCACCACCGTAGCATACGACCAGCTGGTGTGAGCGCCTTATATCTGCAGTTATGTGCCCTCACTGGGCACAACGACAGGAGCCTGTCCCTGCTTTCTCCAGCTGGAGGCTCATACCGAGCCAAAGTCAAAGGCCGGTTGCAATGAGCACGGGACAACACCTTTGGCAGAAACGTCGGATTTGGCCATAAGGTGACACCAGAGTCATCTGGGCTCCATCTGAGACATGTGGGACTGACCGAAGGGCATGTAACTCGCTAACTCTTTTCTTAGAGACCGTGGCCAACAAGAATGCAGTCTTCCCAAACAGCCATTTAATATCCGCCTGTGCCAAGGGTTCAAACGGAGGTTGCCAGAGTGAATCTAAAACGACTTACAAGTCCCACGTTGGAGCGTGTGGCGCGACCGAGGGCCGCAACCTAGGAGCTCCACGTAAAAAGTGAAACCAACTTATGGCTCCCCGCTGTACAGTCGTTTACCAAACCATGATGACAAGATATGGCAGCAACATATACTTTGAGGGTCGACGGGGACCGGCCATAAGAGGCACGGAACAGGACACCGGGTCCTCACCGTGGGCAGAACACCACTGGGAACACAGCCTCCACTTGTTCTCACACGGCTGACAAGTAGAGGCAGCAGCCCTGGCATTCAGAAGCTTTGATGTTATCTGTCGTGTATCTTTTTAAATGTTCTTATTTTGCTGGCAGAAAATCTCAGTTGAAATGATCAAACAGCAGCAAAATCAACCTTAAATAAAACCCGATCATGGTGAACGTTCTGCATTCAGCACATTCACACGCCGGGCGCCTGTGCTGTGTGGGAGTCTTTACCAGAGCAGATTGACATTTCCCATTTCTGCCCGTGTCTGCGGCGTCCTCGCTTGTGTCTGCGGCGTCCTCGCTCGTGTCTGCGGCGTCCTCGCTCATGTCTGCGGCGTCCTCGCTCGTGCGGCCGATCTCGCGGTTCACCGTGTGGAAAAACGCCGAGCCGTGGACGTCACTTACACCAGAGACAGATGGAGGAAGTGAAAGGAATATAACATCTGAAGCGCTGCAGCTCAAAACAAGTGCTGTGTCAGTCAAAAGCGAGCGAGAAGTCAAGTAGCGGCACTTCAGATTCAGATTGTAGAATATCAAACTGTTGCGTAGCATTTGAAGAACGTCTGATGTATCTGTGCAGACGCTGAAGTCAGAGTTTGAGGCCGGTTTCCGATTAAATCCAGTCAATTATTTCTCAAAAAGTTGACCTTTCGATCCTTTCAAAGTGCCCTCAATGAGCTTCATGGGTCCAAACTACATTTTTATGAAGAATGAACATTTATAAACACTTCGGTTATGTCCTAAAGAAAGGAACAAACACTCCACAGTTTAATCCACAAAGATCAGAAAGGGTTTACAAGTGAGGCCCCGCAACCAATAACAACCCGAGGACAAGCAGGTGGCGGACCCTCGACTACATTAGTTACACACATAGTTGCACCTTTAATAAAATAACCGAAAGTAACGTTTTCTAAAGTTTTCTTCTGATCGCTGTGATGGTTTTAAAATATCACGACGCAAGAAAAAGGAGAATGAGTCATTGATAAAAACGCTCACTCACGAGACGCTCACTCCATTAGCTTCTTTTCTCTTGTGCTATCAAGCCTCTCTCACAACTTTAAAGAAGTGGCTTTGGAAGATCATCGCTCTAATAAGTCAAATTATTGTCCCAAACATCATATTTTACATGGACAAAGAGCTTTTTGAGAGGCACAATGGCTCCATCAGCCTCTTTATCGACCGCGGCCCAAAGATAATGTGTCTGAAATGAAAAGGACTTAGAGCGAGCTGCAGGTGAGAGCGCCCTGAGTGATGTCTGCTCCTCGAGGCGAGCACGGGCCTCATTCGCCCTCGGCCCTCGGACAATTGGAACGCTCGGATACGTCGATGCAACACACACACGACCGCACGAGACAATATGTTTTCACTGGACGGAGATCCTGTGTCTGCGAGTGAGTTTGTTTGGTTCATAAAACATCCAAAGCTTCTAAACAGACCGTCGTTTAACATGGAGCTGGAGGACAGGCCGGAATTATCGTATTTTCCAGAATATAAGTCGCACCAGCCAAAAAAATGCATAATAGAGAACAAAAAAACATACATAAGTCACATTTATTGGTGAAATTTATGTGATAAAATCCATGACGTATGCTAACGCTAACACCTTCAGCTACATGAGGCACAGACAGAACTGTGGTAAGTGTCTGGTATGTTAACGTAACATATGAACAGTTTTTCAGATAACTATAGCATAAAGAACATGCTAACAAGTTTAGCAAAGCATCAGTTTTACCCCAAATCACTAAATCCATTGAATTCTTCTTCCTCTGTGTCACTTCTAAACAACTCCACAAACTCCAGAGGAAGAGGAAGTGCAGATTCTTCTTCTGCGTCACTTAGAGCCTAGAGCGCCCTCTTGTGGTTGTCAGTGTGAAAATAACTAATTAAATCACATATAAGTCGCTCTGGAGTATAAGTCGCACCCTGGACAAAACGATGAAAATACGGTATACAGTGGAATTAGCTGTTCGAGGACTTTTAACCAATCAAGATATTCTAATTTAGCACATCTCCGAAACAACAAGCGCATCCATACATCTCCCACGTGAGATCCATGTGGAAGCGAGCGCCCGTGACCATCGCAGACAGTGGTTTCGCCGTCACGGTTCGACGTCGCCGTGAGAGGAGAGTCAGAAACCGTCTGCGATCAGGCCAAAATGCAGACGCTTTGACCAGTTTTTCACAAATCCATGTGTAATCCAAAAGTCCGGCATAAATACTTCCATCTGACGGGATCGAATTGAAGAACGTGCACGAAAGCCGAAAAGGAGTCTTTGGACGCGGTTTGGAGCGGATGGATCTCCGTGTAATTAGAGCCACCTGAGTTTTGTGCTCGCCGGTTTATCTTTTTGAGCCTGGTTCTGCGAGGGAGAAGGTCAGTTCTGCTCCGGGACGAGTCGCTCTGGCGCAGGTGTCCGGGAAACTCCAGGAAACTCCAGGAAGCTCCAGGAAGCTCCAGGAAACGCCAGGGAACTCAATGAAGCTCCAGAAAACTCTAGGAAACTAAAGGAAACTCCAGGAAATGCCAGGAAACTCAATGAAGCTCCAGGAAGCTCCAAGAAGCTCCAGGAAACGCCAGGGAACTTAAAGAAACACCAGGAAGCTCCAGGAAACACCAGGAAGGTCCAGGAAACTCGAGCAAGCTCCAGGAAACTAAAGGAAACTCCAAGAAACTCCAAGAAACTCCAGGAAACTCCATGAAGCTCCAGGAAACTCCAGAAAGCTCTATGAAGCTCCAGGAAACTCCAGGAAACTCCAGGAAACTAAAGGATGCTTCAGGAAACCCCAGGAAGCTCCAGGAAACTCCAGCAAGCTCCAGGAAACTAAAGTAAACTCCAGGAAACTCAATGAAGCTCCAGGAAGCTCCAAGAAGCTCCAGGAAGCTTCAGGAAACTCCAGGAAGCTCCAGGAAAAGCCAAGAATCTGTGCTCAGGAAACCAGTGAGAGAAGTTTGATAGAATCTCTGGATGACCTTTGATCTTGTACATTGAGTCAGTACGTTCACACGACAGGATAACGTTGGTATCGCTGGTATCGTCCAATTTGAACCAGATCCAAGAAACACATTTGGAGTAAAGCTGTCACTAACGATTACTCAAGTCAAAGAAGGTGTGAAACTCCTTAAAATATAATGACTTTGAGAATCCTTCTAGAATATTGATGACTGAAAACCTGAAATAGTTTATTTATGAATCATGTCAAAGTAAAGAAGAGAACTCTGTGGTGTTGGTTGTCGTGTTGAGGAGCGTCGACAGCTCGAGGCCTGTGGAGAGTAAACGTGCCCAGTTTACGTCGAGCGCAGCGTTTCACCGTCTCTCGCTCGCCATATGGAGCGCGTCGTTTCATCTTTCCTCCTCAGCACCTGCTCCCGGATCCAGCTGAGCGCGCAGCACCTGCACCGCGCATGAGCTCCCAAGCACGAGCGCTCCCCCACGCCGCCGCCGCCACTCCTCCGCCACGCCGCCGCCCCTCCTCCGCTAACCGCCGCCCCTTCATCCTCTCATCCCGCGCTCCTTCAGGATGTCAGGATTCATCCGTTTCAAAGCTGCGATTTAGAAGAACGAGTATAAACACTTCAGGAACAGCAATTAGAAGTTTTATTGCGACTGTCAGCGAACAAAATGTACAAAGACAATTGCGCTTCAGTGAAATGAGACTCGAAATAAATAAATAAATGTCAATAAATGAATACACAATGGATATAGTGAAAACTAGAAATATGTAAAGAAGGTTTCTAATAAAAGTAGAACTATGCCATTATTACAATTGAAATGGTGTACGATATTCATTGTCTGATTTCACACTTTCAATCAGTGACATTTAAAGCAGAATTTAGTAACTTTGGTGATAAAGCTCCCCCTGCAGCTCGGATGTGAAATTACACTGTCAGAGAACAGACACAGCAGAAAAACAGAGCCAGGGTTTCTCAGGAGAGTCGTCTTCAGGTCTATGTTGGCGCATGTTGTGAAGCTGGTTTTCCGCCCAGAGACAGCAGGGGGCGACGACGGACGCTTCAAACGCCCCGGAAATATGTCAACAAATATTCTAAACTCCAAACCACATGCTTTGAGATTGACCGTGGACCTCTGCTTTAAACACAAGCTGATCATTGACAATGAAAAAGGCCTCAATAAAAGACGGGCACAAAATTGGGTATTAGAATAAAATACAGAAAAAATATATAAATCCTGTGGATGCTCCTCGACTCCCTAGAGAAACAGTCTCTACTCCATATGAACGGTTCTTCATTTGCCTGGAAGGACTGGTTCTCCCCCTGAAGGACTGGTTCTCCCCCTGAAGAACTGATTCTCCTCCTGAACTGAATCTAATAAAGCTGGTCCAATTGCTTCTAGAAATGTTTATTTTTATTTCAAGCTAAATTCTCTGCAAATAAAGTACAAATTGGAGGTGGAAGAGATGATAAAAAGCATGATATATATAAAAAATCAATAGTGTATTAAGTGATATTTTGTTGTTCATTTTATGGTCCAGTCACACTTCGTAATATTTACTGGCCCGTCCCTGATGCATTGTTATATCGTCTGAATATTGTTATCGAATAATGTGAAAATACATTTAAATATGAATTCCCGTCAGTATCATGCAGCCCTCGTGCGTATCTCTTCCTTATGTTTAGCGTTATTGGCTTTTCTACAGATTCTGCTTGAAAACACAACATGTAAACCATTGTCTTTGCCCGTGAGCAGCGACTGACCGTGAACTCCGCCCGTTTGACCCGTCGTCTCTCCTCCAGGTGTGTCTGACGCTCACGGCCAAGCGCATGGCCAAGAAGAACTGCCTGGTGAAGAACCTGGAGGCCGTGGAGACGCTGGGCTCCACCTCCACCATCTGCTCCGACAAGACGGGCACGCTGACCCAGAACCGCATGACCGTGGCCCACATGTGGTTCGACAACCAGATCCACGAGGCCGACACCACCGAGGACCAGAGCGGTGAGCGAGGGGGGAGGGAAGAGAGGGAAGGAGGGAGAGAGGGAGGAGGGAGGGAGGGAGTGGTGAGAGAGGGTGGGAGGGAGGAGGGAAGGAGGGAGGAGGGAAGGAGGGAGGGAGTGGTGAGAGAGGGCCTGAGGGAGGAGAGGAGGGAGAGAGGGAGTGGTGAGAGAGGGAGGGAGGAGAGGAGGGAGAGAGGGAGGGAGGGAGGAGGGAAGGAGGGAGGGAGGGAGGGGGGGAGAGAAGGAGGGAGGGAGGAGGGAAGGAGGGAGGGAGAGAAGGAGGGAGGGAGGAGGGAAGGAGGGAGGGAGTGGTGAGAGAGGGGGGAGGGAAGAGAGGGAGGGAGAGAGGGAGGGAGGGAAGAGAGGGAGGGAGGGAGTGGAGGGAGGGAGGGAGGGAGGAGAGAGTGGTGAGAGAGGGAGGGAGGAGAGGAGGGAGATAGGGAGGGAGGGAGGAGGGAAGGAGGGAGGGAGGGGGGGAGAGAAGGAGGGAGGGAGGAGGGAAGGAGGGAGGGAGAGAAGGAGGGAGGGAGGAGGGAAGGAGGGAGGGAGTGGTGAGAGAGGGTGGAGGGAAGAGAGGGAGGGAGAGAGGGAGGGAGGGAAGAGAGGGAGGGAAGAGAGGGAGGGAGGGAGGGAGTGGAGGGAGGGAGGGAGGAGAGAGTGGTGAGAGAGGAGAGAGGGAGGGACGGAGGAGAGAGGATGGACAGAAAGGAGGGAGAAGGGAGGGAGGAGAGAGGGCGATGATAGGAGGAGAAAGGAGGGAGAGAGGAGGGACGGAGGGAGGAGAGCGAGAAGGGAGAGAGGAGGGAGGGAGGGAGGAGAGAGAGAAGGGAGAGAGGAGGGAGGGAGGGAGGAGAGAGAGAAGGGAGAGAGGAGGGAGGGAGGGAGGAGAGAGGGGAAAGAGGGAGAAGAGAGGGGTGAGAGAAAGAGGGAGGAGAGGAGGGAGGGAAGGGGGGAGGAGAGAGGGAGGAGAGAGGGGGGAGAGAGTCAGGGAGAGAGGTAAAAATACTTAAAGGACACACATTCAGCGTGGTGTTTGTTAATGTCCTTCAAACGTCCTCTGGAACTTTGGCATCTCATGTTTTAGAAGTGAATAAATAAAATCTCACATTTAGCAGGCGTTCCCTCATCCGGATTTGGTGTTAGGGGAAACAAACAAAACCTAGCTTGCCCTGACAAGCTGAGAGTGTTTTTGTGAGGCTCAGGGGAGAATGAAACGAGCTTGAATGAAGCTAAATTCAATTCCTGGAATGTTTTTTTGAGGATGGATGTTATAACTATGAAAAAGTGCATTTTTTATAATATGTGCCCTTTAAAGTGACTTTATTTGGTGTATTTGTACCTGTCGTACATATAAATTATAGTTTTAAAAAAATCGAGCAGGTATTTGTGGAGAAAACGTTGAAAAATCTGTGGAAAATGACAGGAAGTGACATCACAGCAGGGACACTCATACAGGAAGTGACATCACACCAGGAACACTCATACAGGAAGTGACATCACACCAGGGACACTCATACAGGAAGTGACATCACACCAGGAACACTCATAAAGGAAGTGACATCACACCAGGGACACTCATACAGGAAGTGACATCACACCAGGGACACTCATACAGGAAGTGACATCACACCAGGGACACTCATACAGGAAGTGACATCACACCAGGGACACTCATACAGGAAGTGACATCACACCAGGAACACTCATACAGGAAGTGACATCACACCAGGGACACTCATTCCAGTCAAAGTTTATGCAGAATTTACACAGAGAAACAACTTGACTCTAAACATGAATTCAACGAAATAAAGTCGCTCTAATATATTTATATTTGTCAAATGAAAAAATAGTGACATTAGTTGAGTTTTGTCCCAGTGTTTGCTGGGTAATTTCCTTGTGTGATGTCATAAATCACAAACAGGAAGTGACATTATTAACGTAAAAAATGTGCTATTCTGTGATAAAATGTTTAAAATTTTTAGCAAAATACAAAATATATTTATCTTAACTGCATTTTAGTTCAGTGCGACCTGTAGGGGGCGCTTTAAAGAATCAAATGAGACGTTAAGATTATCAGTTTAAATGGTTTTGAAGTCGGGTTTTAATCATTTATTGCAATCAAATAAAAGTCATCACGGTTCACACAGAAAACTGTTAAACCCTGTGGTTTAGATCTTCTAAAATGCTCCGGATTCTTGCAAATTTCATCCTGTTAAAGTCACAGTGTGTAACTTTCTGGAGGCTGCGCAAGGGACCTACGTAAGGACACAGGTTTTATACATTTTTAGTCCAATAAAACTATCCCAAAAAAATAAAAAAAATGCTTTTTAGTCTATTCTCTGCTAAAATGTGCAGTTCTGTGGCTAAAGCTCATGGACGTGTAGAGAATGAGCACACTCGTGGCTCAGCGGTTCAAACTGCAACACATGTACACGTCGACGGCCTGTGTATCGTATTACGGTCTCTTTACGAGGCCCGAAACAACACTTATCCACACAAACACAACAACACAACCACACACACATTTAAAGTGCACGGACGCGGAATGGTTTCAGAGAAGCTCGTCTAAAACCTTGTCTGTGTGTGTGTGTGTGTGCGTCTCTGTGTGTGTGTGTGTGTGTGTGTGTGCGTCTGTGTGTGTGTGTCTCTGTGTATGTGTGTGTGTGTGTGTGTATGTTTGTGTATGTTTGTGTGAGTTTATGTGTGTCTGTGTGTGTTTGTGTGTTTGTGTGTGTGTGTGTGTTTGTGTGTGTATGTGTGTGTCTCTGTGTGTGTGTGTGCGTGTGTGTATGTTTGTGTGCGTGTGTGTATGTTTGTGTGTGTGTTTGTGTGCGTGTGTGTGTGTATGTGTGTGTGTGTGTGTGTCTCTCTCTCTCTGTGTGTGTGTGTGTGTGTCTCTCTGTGTGTGTGTGTGTGTGTGTGTGTGTGTGTGTCTCTGTGTGTGTGTGTGTTTGTATGTGTGTGTGTGTGTGAGTGTAGATCAGATCTGTGGTCACACTGAGCCTCCTGCTGATAATCATCTGTCGCCTCTTCTCACACCACATGTCTCCTCCCCCTCGCTCTCTCTGCTCTGTAATTGGACACAAACTGCACACCACGGACTCATTTTCAGCTGTGATATCTGTGCTGGGAAAAGCAGATTTGATTATATGAAAAAACAGAGATACAGCTTCTTTAATAGGCAACAGGAAGTAGGAGCGCATAGGCGAGTCAACAGCAAGTAGGAGTGCATAGAAGAGTCAACAGGAATTAGGAACGCATAGGCGAGTCAACACTAAGTAGGAGCGCATAGGCGAGTCAACAGCAAGTTGGAACGCATAGGCGAGTCAACAGTAAGTAGGAACGCATAGGCGAGTCAACAAGAAGTGGGGGCGCATAGGCGAGTCAACAGCAAGTAGGAGCTCATAGGCAAGTCAACAGGAAGTAGGAGCGCATAGGCGAGTCAACAGGAAGTAGGAGCGCATAGGCGAGTCAACAGGAAGTAGGAGCGCATAGGCGAGTCAACAGCAAGTAGGAACGCATAGGCGAGTCAACAGGAAGCAGGAGCGCATAGGCGAGTCAACAGCACGTAGGAACGCATAGGCGAGTCAACAGCAAGTAGGAGCTCATAGGCAAGTCAACAGGAAGTAGGAGCACATAGGCAAGCCAACAAGAAGTAGGAGCGCATAGGCGAGTCAACAGCAAGTAGGAGTGCATAGAAGAGTCAACAGGAAGTTGGAACGCATAGGCGAGTCAACACTAAATAGGAGCGCATAGGCGAGTCAACAGCAAGTTGGAACGCATAGGCGAGTCAACAGTAAGTAGGAGCGCATAGGCAAGTCAAGAGCAAGTAGGAACGCATAGGCGAGTCAACAAGAAGTGGGGGCGTATAGGCGAGTCAACAGCAAGTAGGAACGCATAGGCAAGTCAACAGGAAGTAGGAGCGCATAGGCGAGTCAACAGCAAGAAGGAAAGCATAGGCGAGTCAACAGGAAGTAGGAGCGCATAGGCGAGTCAACAGCAAGTAGGAGCTCATAGGCAAGTCAACAGGAAGTAGGAGCGCATAGGCGAGTCAACAGCAAGTAGGAACGCATAGGCAAGTCAACAGGAAGCAGGAGCGCATAGGCGAGTCAACAGCAAGTAGGAGCTCATAGGCAAGTCAACAGGAAGTAGGAGCGCATAGGCAAGCAAACAAGAAGTAGGAGCGCATAGGCGAGTCAACAGCAAGTAGGAGCGCATAGGCGAGTCAACAGGAAGTAGAAGCGCATTGGCAAGCCATCAGAAAGTAGGGGCGCATAGGCGAGTCAACAGCAAGTAGGAACGCACAGGCAAGTCAACAGCAAGTAGGAGCGCATAGGCGAGTCAACAGGAAGTAGGAGTGCATAGGCGAGTCAACAGGAAGTGGGGGCGCATAGGCGAGTCAACAGGAAGTGGGGGCGCATAGGCGAGTCAACAGCAAGTAGGGGCACACTGCAGAGTCAACAGGAAGTAGGAACGCATAGACAAGTCAACAGGAAGTAGGAACGCATATGCGAGTCAACAGGAAGTAGCCGCGCGGGGCTGAGCAGAACCCATTGACAAGTGAATGTATTTAATTAGTCTTTAGATTGACGATGCTATCTTGTCTTACGCTCATACAGAAGAGTCCAGGACAGAGGCAGATTGGTTAGTATTTGATCCTCACAGCGAGCAGATTGTGGGTTTGGCTCCTGGCTCAGATCTGAAGGGTGCAGCTATGGGCTCAGATCTGCAGGTCTCTCAGCGCTGCTCCTGACAGTTTGGACTCAGATCTGCAGGTCTCTCAGCGCTGCTCCTGACAGTTTGGACTCAGATCTGCAGGTCTCTCAGCGCTGCTCCTGACAGTATGGGCTCAGATCTGCAGGTCTCTCAGCGCTGCTCCTGACAGTTTGGACTCAGATCTGCAGGTCTCTCAGCGCTGCTCCTGACAGTTTGGGCTCAGATCTGCAGGTCTCTCAACGCTGCTCCTGACAGTATGGACTCAGATCTGCAGGTCTCTCAGCGCTGCTCCTGACAGTTTGGGCTCAGATCTGCAGGTCTCTCAACGCTGCTCCTGACAGTATGGGCTCAGATCTGCAGGTCTCTCAACGCTGCTCCTGACAGTATGGGCTCAGATCTGCAGGTCTCTCAGCGCTGCTCCTGACAGTTTGCCCTCGGAGCCGCGAGCAGCACCAGTATTTGATCAGGTTTGGTTTGACAGGCGGGTTCACTGCGTCCCTCTGCTTTCTCTTCAGAGCAATCGTCAGGGAAACAAACTCTTCTTGGATGTGTTGCAGGTTTTTGCCTCGTGGACACTTTCTCGTATCAGGTCGGCTTGTGTAAAACATCGGGAAATATTGAAAAAGCAAAAGGGCTGAGTGTCCACAGCTGAGGGAGAAGCGGTGATGTATTCAACATGACAGAGGATTAGTTCATTGAGAGGTGAAAACAGAAAACTTTGGACTTTTCCACAGACAAAGCACTTTTGGACTTACAACTTCAAAAGCACATTTGTTCTTTGCAATGGTTGAATTACCCAAAAAAACTACTGCTATTGAGCAAAACTGAGAGTTCTCCAGCTTCAATTTGAAGGAATCATATGTGACTTGATGAGACTTTTGTAACTACAGTTTAATCATCGTGAATAAAGCAGGAACAAAGACTTTATTCATTATGAACAAAGAGTTTAATAAGAATAATTAAGGCTTAGTAACTATGGAATAAAGATGTTGGGCTTTGGAGTCAAGCACACATTCCTTCTGTAAGCGAGCTCGCCTCTCCAGAGATCTGGGGTGTCATTTAGGTTAAAGCGCCCCCTACAGGTGTCGAGCTGTAGGTTAAAGCGCCCCCTACAGGTGTCGAGCTGCAGGTTAAAGCGCCCCCTGCAGGTGTCGAGCTGCAGGTTAAAGCGCCCCCTACAGGTGTCGAGCTGCAGGTTAAAGCGCCCCCTACAGGTCTCGAGCTGCAGGTTAAAGTGCCCCCTGCAGGTGTCGAGCTGCAGGTTAAAGCGCCCCCTACAGGTGTCGAGCTGTAGGTTAAAGCGCCCCCTACAGGTGTCGAGCTGCAGGTTAAAGCGCCCCCTGCAGGTGTCGAGCTGCAGGTTAAAGCGCCCCCTACAGGTGTCGAGCTGCAGGTTAAAGCGCCCCCTACAGGTCTCGAGCTGCAGGTTAAAGTGCCCCCTGCAGGTGTCGAGCTGCAGGTTAAAGCGCCCCCTACAGGTGTCGAGCTGCAGGTTAAAGCGCCCCCTACAGGTGTCGAGCTGCAGGTTAAAGCGCCCCCTACAGGTCTCGAGCTGCATGTTAAAGCGTCCCCTACAGGTCTCGAGCTGCAGGTTAAAGTGCCCCCTGCAGGTGTCGAGCTGTAGGTTAAAGCGCCCCCTACAGGTGTCGAGCTGCAGGTTAAAGCGCCCCCTGCAGGTGTCGAGCTGCAGGTTAAAGCGCCCCCTACAGGTGTCGAGCTGCAGGTTAAAGCGCCCCCTACAGGTCTCGAGCTGCAGGTTAAAGTGCCCCCTGCAGGTGTCGAGCTGCAGGTTAAAGCGCCCCCTACAGGTGTCGAGCTGTAGGTTAAAGCGCCCCCTACAGGTGTCGAGCTGCAGGTTAAAGCGCCCCCTGCAGGTGTCGAGCTGCAGGTTAAAGCGCCCCCTACAGGTGTCGAGCTGCAGGTTAAAGCGCCCCCTACAGGTCTCGAGCTGCAGGTTAAAGTGCCCCCTGCAGGTGTCGAGCTGCAGGTTAAAGCGCCCCCTACAGGTGTCGAGCTGCAGGTTAAAGCGCCCCCTACAGGTGTCGAGCTGCAGGTTAAAGCGCCCCCTACAGGTCTCGAGCTGCATGTTAAAGCGTCCCCTACAGGTCTCGAGCTGCAGGTTAAAGTGCCCCCTGCAGGTGTCGAGCTGCAGGTTAAAGCGCCCCCTACAGGTCTCGAGCTGTAGGTTAAAGCGCCCCCTACAGGTGTTGAGCTGCAGGTTAAAGCGCCCCCTGCAGGTGTCGAGCTGCAGGTTAAAGCGCCCCCTACAGGTCTCGAGCTGCAGGTTAAAGCGTCCCCTGCAGGTCTCTTGCTGCAGGTTAAAGCGCCCCCTACAGGTCTCGAGCTGCAGGTTAAAGCGCCCCCTGCAGGTCTCGAGCTGCAGGTTAAACCGCCCCCTGCAGGTCTCGAGCTGCAGGTTAAAGCGTCCCCTGCAGGTCTCGAGAAAATAATACAAATGTTATCACAGAATAGCACGTCTTTTTTAGGTTTCTAATTTCACTTCCTGTTTGTAATTGATGACATCACACTAGGAAATTACCCAGCAAACACTGGGCCAAAACTCATCTAATGTTACATTTTTTTTAATTTGACAAATAAAATATATCAGAGCAATTTTATTTCGTTGAATTCATGTTTCAAAATTCAAACCTGTCAGGGGCCCTTTAAGGCTCTGGACACAGGGTCAAATGTGATTGTAGTTTTAAAACAGGAAAAGTACAGAATACGTACAGACTGCTTTAATTTGTAAATGTTGAGATGTGGATTCAGGTTCAAAATGTAAGTATTTCCGTTTAAAACATTTCCCATGGCAATACAAACCGATCAATAGCGACCGGCGTCACCGTAAACGACAGTGAACCCTCTCGCCCTCGCACAGACGCCGATGAACGGCTGACACATCTGAGCACGATCGCCGTCTCTCTCTTTATTCCACGCCGCCGCCTGTCAGCGGGATCACTTTTAATTAACACAGGTTTATCCCGCGACGCGCCACCGTCGAGCGCACTGTCAATATCCGCCGCCCGTCAATGCAAAGCGAGGCGCATGTCAGAGCGTTTTAGCCCTGACTCATCGCACACAGATTGAGTCGGTCCATGCGAGGAAAACGCAGAAGTAGACAAATTGTAAAAAAATATATAATAAATGAATACGTAGTTGCGGTTGCTGAGGTGGGTTTATGGATAAACTTGGGCAGGTGGATGCGATGAAGGCGCAGATTGCGGGTTTGCTGACCTGGTTTGTGGTTCACACCTCTGTAATTACCGGGCCTATCCACATGAAACAAGAATGTGCACAAAGTTAATGCGCAAATTAACAATTGTGACGGATTTTTTTTCCAGAATAGCTTCACAAAGTTCTGGTATTATTCAACTTAAACAGAGTTTAAGCGATAAAATGAATATGGTAATTTTGTGGAGACAATTCCTCACGATCTTCAAGGGTAAAACAGGATTTATTACAATAAAATAACCCAAGTTTTACATTCATTTTTATATTTTTGCAAGTGAACGACAGCTCTTTGTGTAGAATCAAACCATGGATTTATAATTCCGTCTGTCCGAGAGACTGTGAGAGTCGGATCTCTCCTTCACTGGAACTCCTCCAGGTTTCTACGCTTTTTTCCCCAAAGAGGTTTTTTTTTGTAGTTTTTCCTGGCCGAGAAGGAGAGTCTAAGGACAGAGGACCCTGGGACATCGTCCCTCACCACCACAGACATTGTTGATTTGGCCTCAGAGGCGACTGTTGTTGGGCCTTACAAAAAAAAATAATATTTGATTTGATGATTTGATAATTTGAGACAAACTCAATTGAATTTCCCTGAGAGGGCTAGGGTTAGTCACCTTTTGTTAATGTGAAAAAATACCATAGCTTTAGTATTTCTGAATTCAGCGCTAACTTCAAGAGAAAGCAGACACTATAGAGCGGCAAAGCAGCAGTAAAGTACTGTATCATCTGCATATAAATGGCACTTGATATTTGACGGATCAGCACAAATGTTATTAGCATAAATTGAGAATAAAATCGGGCCTAAGAGGGAGCCCTGAGGTCCTCCTTAAAAAAGAAGTTCCTGCCAAGTTTGTGATCGATTGAACAGAGAGTTGGCAAACCAGTTCAAGGCTCGGTCAGAGATGATGCTTTAAGATTTTAATCAAAAGCTGAAGATCAATGGAAAGACTCAGACAAATAGACCAGACGAATATTGTCAGAGCGGTAATTTTAGATTTGTCTGCTGCTTTCGATGTTATTAATAATCTTAGATAAACTAAATGTTATGGTTGCAGAGTTACTTAACAAACAGAACGCTTTTTTAAAATAGTTGTTATTCTGAGGTCAGAGAAGAGGCTTGTGGAGTTCCTCAGGGAAGCGTTTTTGGTCCATTACTATACAGTATTCTTTTTTTACACATGATCCGTCTGTTTTGTTGAAAAAATCTACTGCAGTTTTTTGTATGCTGATGATTCGACTTTTTACACTTTTGAAGAGCTGAATACAGGCTCAGGAGCTCCAGCCTGTGGTTATCTGGGAGCAACAGAATCCTTTAGTGTTGAGCGTAGCAAAGACTAGTTGTATTGTTATAAATTCAACTAATTCAAAGCAAAAATCCAGAGTTAAAATGAATGAGAAATGATGAGCGTATTAAACAAGTATGGGAAACCAAAAAACGATAATAAACTGACTTGGAAACTGCATATAAAGTATAAAAATAGGTGGTGTATTAACTTTTTTAATCCAACGTGCACTAAAGCCGATCACTCAAGTCCTGACGTCATCTAACTTGTCCCACAGTTTGGTCTGATGCAAATGCTGACTCGGCTTAAAAACAAAGGATCCAGAACAGAGCAGCGGGCACAGTATCGAAGAGGAACTGTAGAGCGAATGCGAAGGAAATCAATACAGACTTCATTTGGTTATTCGTGAAGGATCGGCTGCTGTACTCTCTGCTTTTCACTTTTACTAAAAATGTTTCAGGAACGATAACGCCATTCGCGCCGTACAAACATCTTGGATTAAAACACGTATGAGTGGAATCATATTCAGAAATGTCACAAATTAGTAAACAAATCTTATAATATTTGTGTAAAGATGATAAAAGCACTGTTTGAACGACAAATGGAAGAGAAAAGTGTTCGATTAAGAGTATTATGTTAAGTAGATTTACATATCAAAGGGTTATTGACACGGAGACATCGCTCTATTTCCATTGTCGTTTGATATAATGTATCTGTATGTAACTTATGATCAAATTGTACACGTATTCTTAATCCTAATAATGTTTCATCGTTAAATCGACAACATGAGACAGTTTTAGATCCAGAGCTGGCATGAAATCCCTCAGAACATCAAGAGCAGCTGTGATCGGACAATGTTCGATTCAGACAAAATATCACTGGCGTCCAAAAAAGCCGCTCGACTGAACGCGCTGAGCAGCTTTTTTGAGAATCTTGGCCGCGACACAAAGTTTAGAAATGTAATGAGTTACTTCCGTCCTGTTCACGACGGCGACGCGAGCACACTTTCCCCGCTCTTCTCCCGTGAAGTTGAGAGCGATTCGTGCATGTTTCAGTTCATACTGTTTTTTTCCCCCTGCAACTGAGGCTCAAGTGCTCAGAGAAGTCCTGTTTTCACCTATCCCCTAGCCCCGCCCACATGTTCTGAAATGTCTCCTTTTGAAAAACGGAAACACTTAAATGATTCTGTCATTTTTAAGTCACTGAAGCCGTTTCTGTTACCGAGACGTTTTAGATCATTATCGGGTTTTACGATCAACAAAATGTAATCTACTCATGTTACACGGTACAATACTGTTATTATTTTATTATTTATACTACATCGATGTCTTTGTGATTTGCTATTCGAGCTGATTTGACTCGCGCTGACCGCCGCCGCCGCGCACTAGCTAACCCGTGTCCATGATTACAAACCTCCTCATGCGGAATCCCGGGCCGTACGGGGCCGGCTTTTGATTCATAACTTTAATTTTCATGGCAGCAGCGACGCGATCGCTGGGCAAACCCAAGGCCACAACCAGAACTAAATCACGTGCGGAATGCGGAGAAGGTCACGTTCCCTTCGATCGCAACGGAAATATGAAATTTTAATACGAGGAGTCTTTTGACCCGGCGCTTTTTTCCTGTAGTTACTTGAAAATTCATGCCTTTTTCGCGACCCGGGGGGGGGCGCGAGGGGTTTCCTCGCGGCGCCGCGCTGAGGGGCTTGAATACTGAACGAGGAGGTCTGACTCTTGGCGCTCTTTCCTTTTCGCAGGCTCGTGCTTTGACCGGACCTCCGCCACCTGGGCCTCGCTGTCCCGTGTGGCCGGACTGTGCAACCGCGCCGTCTTCAAGGCGGATCAGCAGCAGGTTCCCATCCTCATGGTACGGGCCGGCGTTCGACGACACTCGCTTCTTTCTCACCGTCTACGACAAGTCAATGTTTTTTACCATTTTGAGGCTCGTAATCGGTTCTGTTTGACAAAGAGAAAAGTAAAAAGCCCACCCTTGACCTCCCACTTGAACCTTGAGAGTAAGACTGCAAAATAACCATAGTCCTGTTTCATAATTATGATCGTTCTCTAAAACAGACGACAGCGGCATAATTCAAAATGTCAAAAAATATAAATATACATATCAGATTTTCACAAAGTATAATCGGTTACACCCGACGAGTCCGAAGGTTGGCTAGTCCGAATGTTCGCTTGCACGCTGCGGGGAGCTGCGCGCTCAAGTGCTGCTTGGTGCGCCAGTTAGGGACCGTCACTAAATTACGATTGCACAAGTGTTTAGAAATACTTACAAATACTAAATATACAAAAAAAAAAAACATTGAGCATGAATCCAAGTAGCTAATCCCAGGTGCCATAGTCTGTTTGGGTTCAAAAATGTAACCCTTTGTAGATTTTTAAAGAATATTTGTCTTTAAAAATCAAGGATTCTTTTCAATAGTTCCCAAAGTCAGCTAACCTAGATAGTCAACGCTGAGTTATAATAGCCTTTTCCTTTTTTTCTATTTATTTTTTTTAAATACATTTGATATTTTTTAAGATAACACATTTTAAACATTTTAAACAAACACTTTACGTACTTTAGAGACGATCCCTAACTGGCGCACGAGCCGCGAGGAGACAGTTTCGGACTAGTGAACCATCGGACTTGTGGGCAGCCACCGTATAATCTCTATTTAGAAGCCTTTAAACAGCATATTTCAACCTTTATTCGGTCGGTAAAGTGTTAAAAAGTCTCAAGTTGACTGCTGGAATGATCGATGAAAGGAGGAAGTCGGTAAGTAAATCTGTTTAACTTCCTGTCACACACATCGCTGGTATTCACATGATGCACTTTTCACGCTTGAGACGGACAAACAAAGCAGAACGGACCATCGACACCAAAATATTAGCTGCTTTTTGTTGAAAAAACTGTTGATTTTAAGGGTTTTGTCGATGCCTTTTGACAGATGTAAACATAAATACATCTACGGTTTCTTCATCTTTACGGCCATCTTGTTTTTTTAATACGTTTTTGACTAATATAGATTAGTATTTATTTTCTGATTATATTTGTACCTATCAAGTGAGAACGATTAACCAAGGTCATCGTTTTTTTCATGCCGTTGACGGAAATACATATAATATCACTTTATAATAACGACACCTTAATTAACCCTGACAAAGCGTGAATAAAGACTTAATTACTTGATAAATACCTTGATCCTAACTCCTTAACTAAGCAGTTACCAAGCCTGAATCATAGTTATTATTATATACAGCTGTATTTACCAGAGATTGTAGCATAAGTCGTCTCTCATTCTTGAAAAGTGGATTCACCAGAAATCAATGTTTTTGTAGTGGCACCACGCTGTTCCTTATAAATTATTGGCGCGGCGCTGTCGGGGTTTAGTCGAGTCCAAGGCCGGCACCGATCTCGGATGCGCATAATTCATAAGACGGGACTCTCCCACGGTTTGCCGCCGGGCTCGGAGTGCGCCGAGAAAAAAGCTCGCTTCACTTCAACGGAGCTGGCGCTGTAATCCGAGGCGCCGCGTGACGGAGAGCTCGGCAAACACGCCAGGACCGGCCGGATAAACAGAATCATACGGGGGTTTTGAGCGCAGGAGACGCCGTCGAGCCCCCCGCAGGACGCTAAAGGAAGGTCAAAGACAACTGCTCTGGAATGAGACGAGGTTCGACGAGCGTCTGTGGAGCGCGTTGTTGCGGATCGACCTGCTCAGAGCTTCAACCGCAGTGAAACGGGAGCAAACATTAAAAGAGATGAAGCGAGAACAAAACTGGCTGGTGACTCCGCGGTTTGAGTCAAAAGCATCTGGCAACACAAAGACAAACTACATCTAATATGCTCGCGATTCCTTTCACGTTGCACATGAATTAACCTGAAATTATCCCAAAAATATACCTGATTCAACTTAATTTGTGAACTCTATTTAACTCTATTTAATTATGTAATCGTTTTGTCGCACGATGTTTGTTGTGACGTGTGTTAAAGCTGAACTAAGTCACATTTTCAACTCATTAAACGTCTTTGTAAGTCCCTGTGATGGTTAAACATGTGTTTTCGGGGGGTTTGAAGTGTCCGTCGTCGCCCCCTTCTGGCTCTAGGAGGAAAACCAGCCTTGCCGAAAGACACAACTCTCCTGAGAAACCCTCGCTCTTTTTTGTATTCAGCAATGATTTTGTGTGTGATTATCTTGTTATGTAAAGAACAAAATAGTTAGCGTGGTTGACTGACTGCTTGGCTGTCAGGTCTATCAGGCTGACCACGCCCCCTGAGCATGCCCCCTGACCACGCCCACTGACCACGCCCCCCGCGGGCAACTGATTTGTCCCATGTCGGGAAGCAGGTGCCTCCATTACGTCTTCGATCCATCGTTTGTATTCATGATCCGTGTACCGTCCCTGTCCATAACATGGTCGTTGCGTTTTCAATCATCTGATATTGCCGAGTTCTAGATGCCACGGTGCTAAATCTCTACCGTCCGGTTTCGGTTGGTCTCTTTTTCACACTCGTACTCGTGTTCATCTCTTCTGGCATTAAAGGATCTCCCCATTTCTTGGTGCCGTTGCATCATTTGAACGATATCTATCCTATTTGGTATTTTCGGGCGCTACTTTTACCTTTTGGATGTACTAGGAGTCGTCTTAAGTATTTGTTTTGAGTTTCTTTATCGCTCTTTGTGTGCACTTTGCGGATGTGGTGCAGTATCGTCCTTGTTCTGTTAAGTTCTGTTTTCCTGGGGTTTTTGTGGTTTTTGCTTTTATTCAATACGTTCTCAGTGGCTCATGACGGACATTGGCATCGCTGTAGCGCACGTTGTGTCCGTCTTTCCTCCGTCTGTGATCACGCTTCTCCACTTCCCTTTCCTTCCTGAACTCCGTCGTCATGTGCGTTTCCACCGCAACTCGACTCGATACAGTTTTCTGGCCGCTCGCCGCTCTCGCCGCTCGCAGCTGCTGCAAATCCGCTCCCGCCGCGACCAAAAACAATCCGTAAAAAACGATCAATACCGTTTGACTCCAGCGATCCACAGGCACCGGAGCTCACATGACACCTGCCCCAGCACGAGGGCGTCGGTCCTGCCGGCGCGCCCCTGGAAATGCCTGGATCTCTGCGATGGATAAACACAGAAACGCTTGGATCTCTGCGATGGTCAAACACACAAACACCTGGATCTTTGCGATGGATAAACACACAAACACCTGGATCTCTGCGATGGTCAAACACACAAACACCTGGATCTCTGCGATGGTCAAACACACAAACACCTGGATCTCTGCACTGGTCAAACACACAAACACCTGGATCTCTGCGATGGTCAGTCACACAAACGCCTGGATCTCTGCACTGGTCAAACACACAAACACCTGGATCTCTGCGATGGTCAGTCACACAAACGCCTGGATCTCTGCGATGGATAAACACACAAACACCTGGATCTCTGCGATGGTCAAACACACAAACACCTGGATCTTTGCGATGGTCAAACACACAAACACCTGAATCTCTGCGCTGGTCAAACACACAAACACCTGGATCTCTGCGATGGTCAAACACACAAACACCTGGATCTCTGCGATGGTCAAACACACAAACACCTGGATCTTTGCGATGGTCAAACACACAAACACCTGAATCTCTGCGCTGGTCAAACACACAAACACCTGGATCTCTGCGATGGTCAAACACACAAACACCTGGATCTCTGCGATGGTCAAACACACAAACGCCTGGATCTCTGCGATGGTCAAACACACAAACACCTGGATCTCTGCGATGGTCAGTCACACAAACGCCTGGATCTCTGCGATGGATAAGCACACAAACACCTGGATCTCTGCGATGGTCAAACACACAAACACCTGGATCTTTGCGATGGTCAAACACACAAACACCTGAATCTCTGCGCTGGTCAAACACACAAACACCTGGATCTCTGCGATGGTCAAACATACAAACGCCTGGATCTCTGCGATGGATAAGCACACAAACACCTGGATCTCTGCGATGGTCAAACACACAAACACCTGGATCTTTGCGATGGTCAAACACACAAACACCTGAATCTCTGCGCTGGTCAAACACACAAACACCTGGATCTCTGCGATGGTCAAACATACAAACGCCTGGATCTCTGCGATGGTCAAACACACAAACACCTGAATCTCTGCGATGGTCAAACATACAAACGCCTGGATCTCTGCGATGGTCAAACACACAAACACCTGGATCTCTGCGATGGTCAAACACACAAACACCTGGATCTCTGCGATGGTCAAACACACAAACACCTGGATCCCTGCGATGGTCAAACACACAAACACCTGGATCTCTGCGATGGTCAAACGCACAAACACCTGGATCAAACACACTCTGAATCTCTTGAACACATGCAGCAGCGGTCAGTCATCTCAGAGCCAGAGCGGTCAGCAGACATGAGACCAGGAGAAGCTCTCAAACACATGAATATTTGATTGCTGTTTGAGCTGTTATATTGTGGTCCCCTCACGCGCTGCGAGCACTTGCATTACACTTATTTACAAGGTTTCACTTTCAGTTTTCCTCAAATTGTTGCATCACAGTTAAACCTCTCCAGTTTTTAATTTCCCAAAAATCATCGCCGTCACCGGACTCGTTCTGCGGTCGTATTATGTTCTCAATAAACGCTCTATTGGCAAAGCACTCACGATGCCTAAAGGCGTCCAAGGCCTAAATACAACATTAGAAATCGAGGTGTAGTTTGTAAAGTGTTTTATCGTATTTTAGGTTTGAACGTGTCCGAAAAAAGAACCGGTGACTCGGCACGTCGGTGTTGAGACGAGTGCGCCCTGCGAATGGAATGACTCTTAATTCATTGGGCCCTCGATGAGTCAGACAAATCCGTCCCTTGGCAGTGGAGCGGTTGGCTGCTCTCGTCGCTCCTCGGCTGGCAAACACCGAGCGCTTTTCGAAACTTTTTAATTTATTTCTGAGTTCAGCGTTAAACATGATATCTGGGGACAAAGAAGTACAGCGAGTGCAGTTTGAAAGGACAGAAGTCTGAGCGTGTGAAAAGAGCTGCTAGATTTTCCCCTCTATCCGTGGAGATTCTGCATTGATCGAGACACGGGGTCTTTTGTCCCGAGGCGTGTTACTCTCCTCAAACTGCCCTGACACCGCCCGACGAGGCCTCCCGAGCTACACTACCGAGACCTTTGCCAGAGACATAAAGGCGACCGGGAAGTGCAGCGGAAACATTCCTGCAGCAAAGTCTAAATTTCCTTCAGGATCAATAAAGTATCTTACGTGTTCGTCTATCTTTCTAGAAATGTTCAAGAACGTAAACTATTCTCAGCCTGCCAGCCTGACGGAGAAGGCCACGTAATATCTCTCTCTCGAGCACGACAACATTATGGGTCAGAGCGGCACTCCGACCCCCCCCCCCACGACCGCCGCGCCCACTTAACCTCCCCGCCCGGCCGCGCTCTCCCTCCGCCGCCATCTCGACAGTCTCCTCAAACACAAGTAATAAAAAGCCTGTTGTGTCTCTTCCCCCGCCGCACACATCGGTCGCCGCCACCCGAGTCCCCCCGGTGTGTGTGTGCGTGTGTGTGTGTGTGTGTGTGTGTGTGTGGCCGCACGACGACGACGCCCCCGCATCTACTTAGCCATTCATGAAGAGCCCGAACAGGACACATCACTGCGAGCGCGTCCCGGTTCCACGCGCCGTCATGAATCAGTAAACAGGAATAAAGGGCCTTTTCTTGTCTGGCTGCCTTCCTCTCCCTCGCCTGTTGGATATTGAACATCATTTTAATAAATTGGTTTCTCTGCCGGGATGATTTGCAATGATCATCTGCCTGGATTTCACAGGTTATGAATTTTTCCTCATTCAAAATCAACCTACCCCCCCAAAAAAACAACAACTTGGTGCCACCCAAGTCTGAATCGATAAAGCCACGAAAGCGTGAAAAGCAAATATTCGAGCGACGCCCATCCGAAAGGAGGATAATCAGCGTTCGGGCGCCGAAACAATCTCCTAATCCTGCTCTGCGCGTGATAGACTGCGCCGCCGCGCTCGCAGACTTAATACGCGACATTTAAATGCATAGAAAAGCGTGTAATTTGCAGGTTTACGGCTTGTTTTTGCATCTATTACAACAATAACAGATCACACGAGCCCAGTTCAATTTCACAAAGCAGTTTGATGCTGTTACGTAACTTACGAGCGGAGCAAAATGGAGCAGATAAGACCTCCACGTCGCCGCGAATTGCGAGTCTTTGTTGCTCGAATTGATGTCGAAAACCAATTAGTGAAAGTGCGCCTCCGACGGACAATGCGCAGTGTGTTTGGAGTTTGTTTGAGTCGTAGTTACATGAATCAGGTCCGAGCCGCTCTGAAAGTGTGACCAGATCAATGAGGAACATCTATCATCTGCTAACGTTCTCTCGCCATATTCGAGGCCTCTTTTGCGCGGCACAAACTGCTCACGTGACGCTGAGCGGTTTGGACGCGTAAAGCAGTTCAGTTCAGGTGATGTCATGTACTGTGCACTTGTGTGAGTGCTCAGCTCTTCAGACCTTTAAAACACACCATTGACATTATTAATTAAGTGACACATTTCTTGGGGTTCTCATGTGAACATAGTGACGGTGGTGATAAAAGGGAAGTGTAGTTTTGCAGCGCTCTAAATGCATGTCCTCCGTGCATTGTGTCCCTCTCTCCATAAGAATGCACTCGTCAGGCTTTGAAACACATACAGTCTAATACTGAATCCATTCAAGCACAAAGTGTTTGATGTAGTTCTTGTTTCCTGCTGACATCAGACGCTGCCCTTGATTCTGTGTAGTGTCTGTTGTTGTGTAACTCTAAAGCTGCGGCGAGGGCTCATGCAGCTGCGGCGAGGGCTCATGCAGCTGCGGCGAGGGCTCATGCAGCTGCGGCCAGGGCTCATGCAGCTGCGGCCAGGGCTCATGCAGCTGCGGCCAGGGCTCATGCAGCGCGCCTGATAAAACATGGCTCCTGCATAATATATGAGGAGCATAATGGAGCTAAAGTATGTGCTCTCAGGTTCACTCTAATCGATGACAACATGCAGGGCCGCACGGCCCCTCTGTGCACTCCGACTGTGCACTCCGACTGTGCACTCCGACTGTGCACTCCGACTGTGGACCTGAGAGTGAGACTGTGGACCTGAGAGTGAGACTGAGAGTGAGACTGTAGACCTGAGAGTGAGACTGAGAGTGAGACTGTAGACCTGAGAGTGAGACTGAGAGTGAGACTGTGGACCTGAGAGTGAGACTGAGAGTGAGACTGTGGACCTGAGAGTGAGACTGAGAGTGAGACTGTAGACCTGAGAGTGAGACTGTGGACCTGAGAGTGAGACTGAGAGTGAGACTGTGGACCTGAGAGTGAGACTGAGAGTGAGACTGTGGACCTGAGAGTGAGACTGTGGACCTGAGAGTGAGACTGAGAGTGAGACTGTGGACTTGAGAGTGAGACTGTGGACCTGAGAGTGAGACTGTGGACCTGAGAGTGAGACTGTGGACCTGAGAGTGAGACTGAGAGTGATACTGTAGACCTGAGAGTGAGACTGAGAGTGAGACTGTAGACCTGAGAGTGAGACTGAGAGTGAGACTGTGGACCTGAGAGTGAGACTGAGAGTGAGACTGTGGACCTGAGAGTGAGACTGAGAGTGAGACTGTAGACCTGAGAGTGAGACTGTGGACCTGAGAGTGAGACTGAGAGTGAGACTGTGGACCTGAGAGTGAGACTGAGAGTGAGACTGTGGACCTGAGAGTGAGACTGTGGACCTGAGAGTGAGACTGAGAGTGAGACTGTGGACCTGAGAGTGAGACTGTGGACCTGAGAGTGAGACTGAGAGTGAGACTGTAGACCTGAGAGCGAGACTGAGAGTGAGACTGTAGACCTGAGAGTGAGACTGAGAGTGAGACTGTGGACCTGAGAGTGAGACTGTGGACCTGAGAGTGAGACTGAGAGTGAGACTGTAGACCTGAGAGTGAGACTGAGAGTGAGACTGTAGACCTGAGAGTGAGACTGAGAGTGAGACTGTGGACCTGAGAGTGAGACTGAGAGTGAGACTGTGGACCTGAGAGTGAGACTGAGAGTGAGACTGTGGACCTGAGAGTGAGACTGAGAGTGAGACTGTGGACCTGAGAGTGAGACTGAGAGTGAGACTGTGGACCTGAGAGTGAGACTGAGAGTGAGACTGTGGACCTGAGAGTGAGACTGTGGACCTGAGAGTGAGACTGTGGACCTGAGAGTGAGACTGTGGACCTGAGAGTGAGACTGTAGACCTGAGAGTGAGACTGAGAGTGAGACTGTAGACCTGAGAGTGAGACTGAGAGTGAGACTGTGGACCTGAGAGTGAGACTGAGAGTGAGACTGTAGACCTGAGAGTGAGACTGAGAGTGAGACTGTGGACCTGAGAGTGAGACTGAGAGTGAGACTGTAGACCTGAGAGTGAGACTGAAAGTGAGACTGTGGACTTGAGAGTGAGACTGAGAGTGAGACTGTGGACCTGAGAGTGAGACTGAGAGTGAGACTGTGGACCTGAGAGTGAGACTGAGAGTGAGACTGTGGACCTGAGAGTGAGACTGAGAGTGAGACTGTGGACCTGAGAGTGAGACTGAGAGTGAGACTGTAGACCTGAGAGTGAGACTGTGGACCTGAGAGTGAGACTGAGAGTGAGACTGTGGACCTGAGAGTGAGACTGAGAGTGAGACTGTAGACCTGAGAGTGAGACTGAGAGTGAGACTGTGGACCTGAGAGTGAGACTGAGAGTGAGACTGTGGACCTGAGAGTGAGACTGTGGACCTGAGAGTGAGACTGAGAGTGAGACTGTAGACCTGAGAGTGAGACTGTGGACCTGAGAGTGAGACTGAGAGTGAGACTGTGGACCTGAGAGTGAGACTGAGAGTGAGACTGTGGACCTGAGAGTGAGACTGAGAGTGAGACTGTAGACCTGAGAGTGAGACTGTGGACCTGAGAGTGAGACTGAGAGTGAGACTGTGGACCTGAGAGTGAGACTGAGAGTGAGACTGTGGACCTGAGAGTGAGACTGAGAGTGAGACTGTGGACCTGAGAGTGAGACTGAGAGTGAGACTGTGGACCTGAGAGTGAGACTGAGAGTGAGACTGTAGACCTGAGAGTGAGACTGTGGACCTGAGAGTGAGACTGAGAGTGAGACTGTGGACCTGAGAGTGAGACTGAGAGTGAGACTGTGGACCTGAGAGTGAGACTGTGGACCTGAGAGTGAGACTGTGGACCTGAGAGTGAGACTGTGGACCTGAGAGTGAGACTGAGAGTGAGACTGTAGACCTGAGAGTGAGACTGTGGACCTGAGAGTGAGACTGAGAGTGAGACTGTGGACCTGAGAGTGAGACTGAGAGTGAGACTGTGGACCTGAGAGTGAGACTGAGAGTGAGACTGTGGACCTGAGAGTGAGACTGAGAGTGAGACTGTGGACCTGAGAGTGAGACTGAGAGTGAGACTGTGGACCTGAGAGTGAGACTGTGGACCTGAGAGTGAGACTGAGAGTGAGACTGTGGACCTGAGAGTGAGACTGTGGACCTGAGAGTGAGACTGAGAGTGAGACTGTAGACCTGAGAGTGAGACTGTGGACCTGAGAGTGAGACTGAGAGTGAGACTGTGGACCTGAGAGTGAGACTGAGAGTGAGACTGTGGACCTGAGAGTGAGACTGAGAGTGAGACTGTGGACCTGAGAGTGAGACTGAGAGTGAGACTGTGGACCTGAGAGTGAGACTGAGAGTGAGACTGTGGACCTGAGAGTGAGACTGAGAGTGAGACTGTGGACCTGAGAGTGAGACTGAGAGTGAGACTGTGGACCTGAGAGTGAGACTGTGGACCTGAGAGTGAGACTGTGGACCTGAGAGTGAGACTGTGGACCTGAGAGTGAGACTGTAGACCTGAGAGTGAGACTGAGAGTGAGACTGTAGACCTGAGAGTGAGACTGAGAGTGAGACTGTGGACCTGAGAGTGAGACTGAGAGTGAGACTGTAGACCTGAGAGTGAGACTGAGAGTGAGACTGTGGACCTGAGAGTGAGACTGAGAGTGAGACTGTAGACCTGAGAGTGAGACTGAGAGTGAGACTGTGGACCTGAGAGTGAGACTGAGAGTGAGACTGTGGACCTGAGAGTGAGACTGAGAGTGAGACTGTGGACCTGAGAGTGAGACTGAGAGTGAGACTGTGGACCTGAGAGTGAGACTGAGAGTGAGACTGTGGACCTGAGAGTGAGACTGAGAGTGAGACTGTAGACCTGAGAGTGAGACTGTGGACCTGAGAGTGAGACTGAGAGTGAGACTGTGGACCTGAGAGTGAGACTGAGAGTGAGACTGTAGACCTGAGAGTGAGACTGAGAGTGAGACTGTGGACCTGAGAGTGAGACTGAGAGTGAGACTGTGGACCTGAGAGTGAGACTGTGGACCTGAGAGTGAGACTGAGAGTGAGACTGTAGACCTGAGAGTGAGACTGTGGACCTGAGAGTGAGACTGAGAGTGAGACTGTGGACCTGAGAGTGAGACTGAGAGTGAGACTGTGGACCTGAGAGTGAGACTGAGAGTGAGACTGTAGACCTGAGAGTGAGACTGTGGACCTGAGAGTGAGACTGAGAGTGAGACTGTGGACCTGAGAGTGAGACTGAGAGTGAGACTGTGGACCTGAGAGTGAGACTGAGAGTGAGACTGTGGACCTGAGAGTGAGACTGAGAGTGAGACTGTGGACCTGAGAGTGAGACTGAGAGTGAGACTGTAGACCTGAGAGTGAGACTGTGGACCTGAGAGTGAGACTGAGAGTGAGACTGTGGACCTGAGAGTGAGACTGAGAGTGAGACTGTGGACCTGAGAGTGAGACTGAGAGTGAGACTGTGGACCTGAGAGTGAGACTGAGAGTGAGACTGTGGACCTGAGAGTGAGACTGAGAGTGAGACTGTGGACCTGAGAGTGAGACTGAGAGTGAGACTGTGGACCTGAGAGTGAGACTGAGAGTGAGACTGTGGACCTGAGAGTGAGACTGTGGACCTGAGAGTACCTTTTTACTCTCATGTGGGTCATTACTACTTTGTACATGTACTCAAGTCATATTATTTTGAAGTAACTCACCACAATTAAACCTTAAAACGTCTTCATCACTTCTTTATTTTAATCCAAATAGTATTTTTCAGAGAGTTAAATAGTTCCTTTAATCTATCGCCTGTATGCCATCATAATACACACAACTGTGGAGGATTGTTCCTGTTCAAAAAGTTGAAAGTATTGTGTATTATTGTGTATTATTGTGTATTATTGTGTATTATTGATCGTTACCTCTGGACTTAAGTTTACCTCATCAACGTGAAGTGCTTTTCATAAACTCTGTAATTAACGCAACACAAACAACATCGTCGTCATCAAATCAAGGCTGATTACAGACTTATGCAAACGTCTGAAAGAACAAATGATTAGTTTAAATGTGAACTCGTTATGTTTTTAGCTCCATTAAAAACAATACTTGATACGATAAAGTCCAAGTAACTAAACTATTATAAAGTCATGTCGGCTTCTTTGAAAATCACCACTGCAAAAATGTAATTCTAAATCATTTTCAGTTATATATTTATACTGTAAAAAAATATGTGCTGGTTGCATTTGATTATAAGGCAGGGATTATATTTTATATTTGACTCCAAGAGATTAGCTGCACATTTTGACATTTAACTTTTCATTTTGTTCTTGCAGTTTATTTAATCACCGACAATATAACAGAAATAATGACGTATATATTAAAGGTGTGAGACCTCTTTTTGTTCCTCTTTTTCTGACTCTTCTGCTTTGGTTCTGGTTTCAGCGCGACACGGCTGGAGACGCCTCCGAGTCAGCGCTGCTCAAATGCATCGAGGTTTGCTGCGGCAGCGTGCGCGGGATGAGAGACCTGAACCCCAAAGTGGTGGAGATCCCCTTTAACTCCACCAACAAGTACCAGGTAAGATCCTTTAAGGCTCTAAGGCTCTAACGCTCTGAGGCTCTGAAGGCTCTGAAGGTTCTGAGGCTCTTAAGGCTCTGAAGGCTCTGAGGCTCTGAAGGCTCTGAAGGCTCTGAGGCTCTGAGGCTCTGAGGCTCTTAAGGCTCTGAAGGCTCTGAGGCTCTTAAGGCTCTGAAGGCTCTGAGGCTCTGAGGCTCTGAAGGCTCTGAGGCTCTGAGGCTCTGAGGCTCTGAGGCTCTGAGGCTCTGAGGCTCTGAGGCTCTGAAGGCTCTGAGGCTCTGAGGCTCTTAAGGCTCTGAAGGCTCTGAGGCTCTGAGGCTCTGAGGCTCTGAGGCTCTGGAGGCTCTGAGGCTCTGAGGCTCTGAGGCTCTGAGGCTCTGAGGCTCTGGAGGCACTGAAGGCTCTAAGGCTCTGAAGGCTCTAAGGCTGTGAAGGCTGTGAAGGCTCTAAGGCTCTGAAGGCTCTGAGGCTCTGAGGCTCTGAGGCTCTGAGGCACTGAAGGCTCTAAGGCTCTGAAGGCTCTAAGGCTGTGAAGGCTCTAAGGCTCTGAAGGCTCTGAAGGCTCTAAGGCTCTAAGGCTCTAAGGCTCTGAAGGCTCTGAGGCTCTGAGCGCGTCGTTAGCTCTCATCTCTTAAACATGCGCCCATCAAATATACAGCGCTCTAAAAGCTCCAGAGTGTCACTGAGGTCGTGTTCTTCTCGCTCACGGCGACGGTGGCTCGGTGGTTAGTGCACGCGTCTGGTTTTTGTGTCCTTAAACAAGACACTTCTCTGACCTCGCCCGGTACAAAGCTCCAGTCCTGTCGTCCAGAGTCTAGTCCAGTCGTGTGGTCCATTCGTATTGTCCTGTCGTAAGGTCCAGTTTTGTGGTCCTGTCGTATGGTCCAGTCGTATGTTCCAGTCGTATAGTCCAGTCGTATAGTCCAGTCGTATAGTCCAGTCGTATGGTCCAGTCGTATGGTCCAGTCGTATGTTCCAGTCGTATAGTCCAGTCGTATAGTCCAGTCGTATGGTCCAGTCGTATGGTCCAGTCGTATAGTCCAGTTGTATGGTCCAGTCGTATGTTCCAGTCGTATAGTCCAGTCGTATGGTCCAGTCGTATAGTCCAGTCGTATGGTCCAGTCGTATGGTCCAGTCGTATGGTCCAGTCGTATGGTCCAGTCGTATGGTCCAGTCGTATGTTCCAGTCGTATGGTCCAGTCGTATGTTCCAGTCGTATAGTCCAGTCGTATGGTCCAGTCGTATAGTCCAGTCGTATGGTCCAGTCGTATGGTCCAGTCGTGTGGTCCAATCGTATGGTCCAGTCGTATGGTCCCGTCGTATGATCCAGTCGTATGGTCCAGTCGTATGGTCCAGTCGTGTGGTCCAATCGTATGGTCCAGTCGTATGGTCCAGTCGTGTGGTCCAGTCGTATGGTCCAGTCGTATGGTCCAGTCGTGTGGTCCAGTCGTATGGTCCAGTCCTATGGTCCAGTCGTATGGTCCAGTCGTGTGGTCCAATCGTATGGTCCAGTCCTATGGTCCAGTCGTGTGGTCCAGTCGTGTGGTCCAGTCGTATGGTCCAGTCGTGTGGTCCAGTCGTGTGGTCCAGTCGTGTGGTCCAGTCGTATGGTCCAGTCGTATGGTCCAGTCTTATGGTCCAGTCGTATGGTCCAGTCGTATGGTCCAGTCGTATGGTTCAGTCGTATGGTCCAGTCGTATGGTCCAGTCGTGTGGTCCAGTCGTGTGGTCCAGTCGTATGGTCCAGTCTTATGGTCCAGTCGTGTGGTCCAGTCGTATGGTCCAGTCGTATGGTCCAGTCTTGTGGTCCAGTCGTGTGGTCCAATCGTATGGTCCAATCGTGTGGTCCAGTCGTGTGGTCATCTGATCACAAAGAGGGCCGTCCTTAGTGGGCTGTGTGGCTCTAATGCCTCTCATGGCTGACAGTCTGCAACAGAATTCATCTACGGCTACGAGAATAAATTTCCGGTCGTGAGTTCGAATCCCGACTCCGACGATTTGCTGCGTGTCCTCCCCTCTCTCTCATCCCCCGTTTCACCCTGTCCTCTACCGTCTAATAAAGACTACGGGCCACAAAAGGCTGCAATTTTTTTTGGAAAGGTGGCTGTTGTTGAAAACGCTCACAGATATGGCGCTCTGGGTGGCGCTCTAGGTGGCGCTCTAGGTGGTGCTCTAGGTGGCGCTCTAGGTGGCGCTCTAGGTGGCGCTCTGGGTGGCGCTGTAGATGGCGCTCTGGGTGGTGCTGTAGATGGCGCTCTGGGTGGTGCTCTAGGTGGCGCTCTGGGTGGTGCTCTAGGTGGCGCTCTAGGTGGCGCTCTGGGTGGCGCTGTAGATGGCGCTCTGGGTGGTGCTCTAGGTGGCGCTCTGGGTGGTGCTCTAGGTGGCGCTCTAGGTGGCGCTCTGGGTGGCGCTGTAGGTGGCGCTCTGGGTGGTGCTCTAGGTGGCGCTCTAGGTGGCGCTCTGGGTAGTGCTCTAGGTGGCGCTCTGGGTGGTGCTCTAGTTGGCGCTCTAGGTGGCGCTCTGGGTGGTGCTCTAGGTGGCGCTCTAGGTGGCGCTCTGGGTGGCGCTATAGGTGGCGCTCTAGGTCACTTTAAGACAAATCCTGTGAAGTCAGCTGTGTTTTATTGAGTCATTTAAGTGGAATCAGCTCCAGACGTGAACATAAAAGTTTCTGCAGATGATCATAACGATGTTCCAAAGTAAGACACATTTTCACTGTCATTTCACTTTTCTCTCTTATTACTTTTTCTTTTTTTATTGATGCAAATGCATTTTGCTCTTATTTGTTTTGCTTATTTGAATTATGTAATTGCCATTTTAGAGGACTCCAGGAAGACTAGCCCCCATGAAATATAGATCCTAATAAAACAATCACAAAACATTAAATAATGAACGTAATATGTGAGGAATTATTATTATTATTATTACTATTGGGCTGATTTATAATAATAATAATATTGCAGTAATAATAATAATAATAATGATAATAATAATATTGCAATAATAAGATAAGATATTCCTTTATTGTCCCACATGGGGAAATTTCATTGTTGCAACGCAGGTAGATACAGAGGTAGATACAGAAGAACAGAACAGATCACTTATAGGAAGTTTGAAAAACATTCTCAGTAGAAGATCTCCTATAAACAAAACCTATATATATAATGATAATAATTTTTCCTCCACACTTTTAAACTTGCAGGTCAATGTAAGTCTGCTGTATTTGTGCTGCTGCTTTTAAAATATGCACCTTGTTAAAAAGTTAAATTCTCTCCGTCATAAAAACAGCATCATCCAAGTGTAAGTGTCTCTGTTTCTGCTGCTTTACAGAGACTGTAACTCCTGCAGCTGGACTGAACCTGCTGAAAATGCAGAGCACATCGCGCACATGTTGACTTAGCGGTTTCACGCGGCGCCGACGTTTTCCCTCTGAGCATTTGAACATTTAATAACCTCATTTCGCATATTTATTTAGGCTGTGTAAATATTACCACGAGGCTGAAGCTCTCCACGCGCCGCCGGGACGGGACTATTCCACAATCAGCCTGTTTGACGGCAGGATGCTATTTACCGTCTGAGCGGCTAATTGTTTATTTACACGTCAACAAAGAGCCGCAAGTCAACACGCTGATGTCACTAGTGTTTGACTGAAAAATGTATATGTATATCTACATCGGATGACTTGTATTGTAGGTGATATGTTAATATATGATATGTTAATATATATAAAATACTGTGGAATATTCCAGGCAAAGGAGAAACATCTATGGAAAGAAGCTAAATCAGTCTAAATCAAATCTAAATCATACTGAAATGACACTTTTTCTTCATTTATCTCAGTGATTCACAAAAAGACGTTTAGTAATTCCAAGTTTGCGCCGCTATAAGACGTGGCTAAAGCTAAATCATAAACTACTTCCTGTTTATCCTCCATCATCCTTTAGCCTTTTTCTCATTTCTTTGACTTCTCTGCGCCGCGCTTTAACGTCTCTTTATTTCATGCTAACACTAATGCTAATGTTAGACGCATCATGACCTGGAAATACCATATTTTGTGTCTTGACAAAGTCGTGCAGGGGTAAACAGGAAACGGCTGATGCTAGCGTGCTTTGCTAGCTTCTGTTTTGCTAAGGCTCAACATATAAGTTAGCATCAGTTGAAAAACGGCGCTTTAGCACGAGATCGAGTTGAGAGTTTGGTGAGAAATGGTTATCAACTGTTTCTTTCTGCTTTTTGGCGTCTCGTTTCGGCCCGAGTTTGCGGCCGCTCTTATCCAATCATCTGGCTGTGGGTTGAGCTTCTCGTTAGCTTAAGTCCACCCGGAGAACCAAGAGAGTCAGACCCCTTCCTGACCCTCTGCAGACCCTCTGTTTGGGATCGCTTAACCAGGCCAGTGCCTTTAAAACCGTGGAGACTCTTTCAGGTCGATCTGCTCCAAAGCGAAACAAGTGGAAACACGCCTACAGCACCTTTTGTCATTGAAGCTGGAATATGAGCGAAAAGCAAGAATATCAAATTCAAAATATCTAATAATAAAGACATTTTCTGGAGTCAAACCGTTGTACTTTGTTAGCACAATCGTTGTTTTGCCTTTTGTGATTGTGATATAAATGTGATCGACGTGCAAAGGTTTTATTTCAAACCGTGTTTTTCGCCACGACAACTATTATTATTCACGTTTGGCTTTGACCTGCTTTGATGGCCTACATTCTGGAGCGGTCGAAAAGTGCCATTTGCCTCACGCTGTTTTCCATCGCCGCGGCGCGCTCACCTTTCTGGACACATCTATAGAGCCGGAGATCACGTGTTTCCATTTGAGCGCTTTCGGGCGGCGGTGGCGGTTACGGGACGGGCTGTGAAATTGCCTGTCCCAACACACGTCCAAGTTGACTTCAAAATAAATTCAGTTTAAAAGTGGGAGAGAGATTGAAAAATGGTTGTTTTGGAGCCATGGAAACCTGGACTATTGAGCGGTTCATGTTCAGTCTTTAGATAGATATAAATGCTTAAACACAAACCGATATATTTATGGACGTTTTAGCACTTTTCTGATGAATCCTCGATAACCTCTGAGTTTTGTCTTTGGGATGATTAAAAAACAAAATGGAGCTATTGATTTCTCTCAATACGAACATGGCTATTAATTGTTAGTGACAGTTTAATGGGCTTTCCACAACTTACGATGCCTTTATCTTTCACCGCCGTTTGAAAATGTCACTTTAGTTTGGCTGATTTAACCTCTGAAAGTCTCTGAAGAGGAAGACTTTTAACTCTTGATGAATTCATGTGATTTGATGGTTCATGCTTTGCTGAAATAATGAAAGAAGATAAAGGTGAGAATGATTCACTCATTAGTGCATCATTTTATTTTCAACACCGCAGACGAAGCACCTTCATCTTAAAGCTTTGGACCTAATTTAAATCTCTCTCGTTCCAAGCGCTACCAAACTCTTTTGAACATCTCTAGTGTTCACAGGCTGGATTTTGTTGTTGTCATGTGCAGCTTCAGTCGATCATCTCAAAACGTAATGTAACAGCAACGCAATACACTGTATGGAAGACTAAGACTCTGGACTTGACTTGGACTTGAAGAACAATGACTCTGGACTTGACTTGGACTTGAAGGACGATGACTCTGGACTTGACTTGGACTTGAAGGACAATGACTCTGGACTTGACTTGGACTTGAAGGACAATGACTCTGGACTTGACTTGGACTTGAAGGACAATGACTCTGGACTTGACTTGGACTTGAAGGACGATGACTCTGGACTTGACTTGGACTTGAAGGACAATGACTCTAGACTTGACTTGGACTTGAAGGACAATGACTCTGGACTTGACTTGGACTTGAAGGTCAATGACTCTGGACTTGACTTGGACTTGAAGGACAATGACTCTGGACTTGACTTGGACTTGAAGGACAATGACTCTGGACTTGACTTGGACTTGAAGGACAATGACTCGAGCCTTGACTTGGACTTGAAGAACAATGACTCTGGACTTGACTTGGACTTGAAGAACAATGACTCTGGACTTGACTTGGACTTGAAGGACAATGACTCTGGACTTGACTTGGACTTGAAGAACAATGACTCTGGACTTGACTTGGACTTGAAGGACGATGACTCTGGACTTGACTTGGACTTGAAGAACAATGACTCTGGACTTGACTTGGACTTGAAGGACGATGACTCTGGACTTGACTTGGACTTGAAGGACTGACTCTGGACTTGACTTGGACTTGAAGGACAATGACCTTTTAAAGAATTACAATTCACAAAAAGCACACACATTGCTTTTCTCGATAAGACATCGACTTGACAGATCTTGGACTTGACTTAGAACTTGTCTTGGAGTTTTGGCAATTTGGCATCTCTAAAGCCCCAAAGGGAGAAGCACATGAAGAAAGGACGTGTGAGAAAAACGCAAAGGAAACGTTACAAAAATAACTCCTTCCGTAAACTAAAACTGTGGATTGAGACGCCACGAGCTGCAGTTCTTTCTTGCTCTTCTGCCGCGCTTTAAGAGAGCCGTCCTCCGTCTCCCGCACACTCCGGCTCTTTTGGATCCCGACCGGTTTCCGGATCACGTCCGCGGCCTCTCGTTGACAAACCCCACACTCTGCGCTTTATCTCATCCGCCCGGCGAAGATGCTGCGTCTCCGGTGCAGCCATGCCTGTAATGACGGCATGACCGCGAAAGGAGACGTGCTATAATATGCCTGCTCGCTGTAAACCTGTGTACTCCCGACGGGCCCGGGCCCTCTGGGCTCCAGCAGCAGAGTCTGACAGGTGAGGCGAGGGGGCAAGGGGGAGAGGGGGAGAGGGGGCGAGGGGAAGAAGGGGAGAGGGGGAGAGGGCGAGGGGTAGAGGGGGCGAGGGGGAGAGGGGTCGAGGGGGAGAGGGGGCGAGGGGAAGAAGGGGAGAGGGGGAGAGGGCGAGGGGTAGAGGGGGAGAGGGGTTGGAGGTAGGGTAAGGAAGAGTGCAGTTTTCATTTACCATGTACGTACCATTTTACATATTTGGTAAAATGCTATATGTTATTTTCACACTTGCAACTGCATTTCATTCTCCAGTGCGACTTATTTATGTTTTTTTTCTTCTCTATTTTGCATTTTTTTGGCTGGTGCGACTTATAGTCCGGAAAATACAAGCAGAACGCGCCTCGTATGATGTGTAGACCCGGCGTTAAACCACCGCACTGAGAGTCAAAGACATTTCCAATCTGTTATTTCACCTGTAGTTTATGGAGTAGTCTAAACTCGTGCTGCCCAGTGCAAACGCTGCACCGTAAACACAAACATATGGGGCGGGTGTCTGCACCTGCGGTGAGGGGTCATCACAAAGACGCAGGGCAAAATTGAACTTTTCAAACACAATACTTTTCCGCAACTTTCCTCCGAGACGCCGCTGCTTTCCGTGGCATTACCGGATCATGCATATTCATTTTAACCTTTCCCATTCTGCTTAGACGCTCCCCGTGTTTTTGTACTATCCCTGCTTAGCATTCTCACTCAGTCTGGCTCCGAACCGCTGCGGCACTAAAACCCCACGCTGTAAACTCGCACCGAAATACACCCACTCCCAATAAATCCCTTCTTTTTTACTTTTTTTATAGTTTACCACAGTCTGTTTGTTGACGGCGTGACAGACGAACACAAAAAGTTGCATTTTACGGAGAAAAGTTAGCATCCATTCACAAGGCGTCGCTAAAGGGATCGACTCAAGAACGGCCGCGTTTGAAACTATAAAGCCTTTTTTTTCGAACCCGTATCCGTTCGCTCGTGGCTCAAGAGGGCAATCAGAGGGAGCGGTAATGGGACCGGAACCGTGCACTTTCCACGCCGCGCGCTCATCCCGTCTGGAGATACGGCTGCGGGAAAACAACGCGGCGCGGCTGTTTTTAGCACGCGAACGAGGCTACGGATGAGGGCGAAAAAGCAATTCTGCGGAGATTAGATATGCTTCGACGCCAATACCGATGACCCGGGGGAGCGTGTGCACGTGCCGGTGGAGGTGGAGGGGGAGGAAGGTGGAGGTGTGACTGAGTGAATCCCCGTCAGTGCAGAGAAAAAACGGCCGCTGCAGAGCTCTCAGTCATGTTAGGCTCCACGCGAGGCTTTTGTTGCTGGAGCGTGTCGCGGGGGAAAGTGACAGATGCTCAGGACCAGCAGCTTGAAAGCAGCAGCTCTACAACTGTGGATCTGAGACCCTTAATGGATTATTACTGAAGTATTATGACCGTGGTGGTGGTGGTGGTTGTCACATTTGCATCTGAATGTTCGGCTTTTGTCGTGTTGACAGTGTAACACCCGAGATTTAGTACCTTTTTTTTTTTTTTTTTTTTTGTCTAAACCCGGAAATTGACCAGGACTAGACCAGGACTAGACCAGGACCAGTCACATAAACATTGCCTTTTGCCCATTGTGGTATTTTTAATGTGCTTTATTAGGCCCGAGCGCCACAAGCTGGCGAGAGGCCTATTAATCTCGTACGGCTGCGAAAGTGCGCACACGAAATCGAGCGCGAAGCGCTCGCCCACTTCCAAACACTCACTAACGCACTCCTTCACTCATGCACGCCCCGTGCATACTAATTAGTAGTAGAAAAATGGAACATTACCGTTGTAAACGGGCAAAGCCCATGCAAAAGTGCGCACTAAACGAGCCCTTTACATTGGGATGATGGGATCCCCTTATAAAGCACTCATTTGCGCTATGTAGCTCACGAATACGTTCCCCATCTCTTGCATGTTCCGTGGATATAACCATGTAATGCAAAAATGTAAAATTTTTACTGTATAGAGGCCCAAAAACACAAAGTGGGCGGAGCCCACTCAAAATTAACGAAAGTACCCGTCAGTGATCAGGGACCCACACCATGAGGTAGGAAAGCGCGAGCGCTTTCCGAAAATGTATAGTTTATGATATTTGAAAAATGGGAAACATTGATTTCGCATCGGAATATTATTCTTTCTTTCTTTCTTCTTCTTTCTTCTTCTCGGGACCAACCCCCCTATTTTTCACCCAGTGAACATTGACGAAAAGTCACAAAAATTTGCACACCTCTAAAAATCGTGCCTCTCTACATTCTGGCTATTTCCCTTTTCTAAAATAAAAAAAATTGGCGCGTCAGCGCCCCCAAATGTACCAAAAATGCATTGAGAGATAGGAAATGACCCCAAAAAAATCTGATCGTAGAATCATGAAATTTGGCGCAGAGGTAGATGGTGACAAGAGAAGTAAAAAATATTATTACGGCAACGCCGTCCGCCCAACCAAATGTCGGCCATATTGCTTCAAAAATGGCTAAGCATGACTCTGGATTTTTTCCAAACGTCGTACTTTTACGAATTCCTCCCAGGGCGTTGGCCCTAAAAAGCTGAAATTTGGTGAAAATGCTACTGAGGAGTGGGACATCAAAAGTTATTCAAATTACATTGATACCTCTCACAGTCTCTGTGCGGCGAAGCCGCAAACTGTAGCTAGAATTTCAGAAATCTCCCAAATTTAACATTTCTGCCGTTTGCACAGATAAAGTCCGAATTGCGTCAAATTAGAATCAGTTGTTAAACTTTTTGCCCTAAACCTACTTGAAGTGAAATAAATTAATTTGGCGCCACAGCGCCCCCTACAGATTTTATATGGAGGTTAAATGTTTAGCTTTTTGTTTTGCGAAATTATACGAAATTTGACACACAATTTTGGCATCCTGATCAAAAAAGTCAATGAGACCCATGTCATAATTGTTATGGTTTTGCCGTAGCGATGACCAAAACCTCCCACGTTATTCCAATGGGGAAATCGCCAGAACAGGTTTACACTTTATACTTTCACGAACTCCTCCCAGGGCTTTAGCCCTATTAACCTGAAATTTGGTGAGACTCATCTTCAGGGGTGGACCATCAAAAGTTATCTACATTTTTATTCAAAGAGTCACGGTGTCTGTGCGGCAAAGCCGCACATTTTGCCAATAATTCAAAATAAAATTGCTTTTGATGGTAAAACAAAGGGGAGAAGATGTGACAGCGTCACAGATTCAGCAGTAGGCGTAATAAAAGGACAAATCCTCTTGCGACGTGGCGGCGGCGTGGCGAGGGCCGATCATTGCCGCTTGCGGCTATATTTATTATTATTATTATTATTATTATTGACTTTCTTACTATTAAAGATATTTTGTGTGTGCATTCTTTGAGCTCTACATATTTATAGATCTGGAAAATCAATGAAAGCGATCAGAACTTCGTGCTGATTGGTCCATCAAGTTGAGAGAAAATCACATATTTATCGTCCACAAATGTCTCTACCTTCACGTTTTTCAACAAAATACTACAGTATAGTATAGTAAAGTATGGCAGTATTTGTGCTACGATCTGCTGAAGTCGCCATGTTTGCTGCTGCTCTGTGATTGGTCGATTGGTCATAATTCTTGAGAGTTAGTGAACTTTCAAATACCATGAGAATTCATCTTGCTGACCAGGTCATTAAAGTCTTGTAAAACATGACAACGTAACATTAAATTACATGAATTAGAAGTCAACCTGAGCTCCAGCCTCACAAGTCACAAACATGTCAATAAATGTAGTTGTGACTGAAACACACAGATTCAGGGCATGTGCGGCGTGCGCGGCGTGCGGTGCGCGGTGTGTGGTGTACGCGGCGTGCGGTGCGCGGTGTGTGGTGTGCGCGGCGTGCGCGGCGTGTGCCAGTGACACTGTTTGTTTCTGCAGCTCTCCATCCACGAGTTCGAGGAGAATCCTGCAGGACACATCCTGGTCATGAAGGGGGCGCCAGAGAGGATCCTGGACAGGTGAGTCACACTCCAGCATCGACCCATGTGTTTGATTTAGTAATGTCCATAAACATGTGTAAACTGAATTATGAAGTGATAAAGAGAGTTGCAAAAGGATCACAATGTGGCTCTTAATTACTGCAATATTTATATCATTGCAGTATTTTTAATACACTTTTTAACCAATTTCTGTTATATTGAAATTCAACTGTTCATGTCTTAATTTACTCATCAGACTCAAAACAAAGTTAAGAAAACCCAGCTTGAATCAAGGCTAATTGAGAACTTTAGGAAAATAATAAATAAAATATGACTTATTCATTTAATCAAGAACAAAACAAAAGAACAGTACATTTCAGTCTGAGGAGGAACAATATATTTGACTGTAAAGGTTTTGTAGATTTATACATTATTAGACTTATTTAGACTTTTACCTCACTTTTTACAGTCCGAGTCAATGAAATACTGTTATTACAGAATGTTCCGACACAGGCGCTTGTTATTGTGTGTTTTACTCGACAGTTTTGGGTTTGTGACTGTATTTTGGGGCGTTAGTGAGAAACCTCCCATAGGGCTCTCCATATGTCCCTCTTATTTATAGACGAGCTCGTGGATCTAAAGTCAGCGGGAGACAAAGGTGTTTAAAGAGACACAACTCTAAACCAAGGAATACTTTTTACAAACATTAGAATATTATCTGTGAAAGTCCAACACACTGTTTCATGTCCGAGTTTTTTACATTTGACTGTGTTTTTATTTTTCTCTTTTTATTTAGTTGTTGTATTGTCTTTTTCTTTATTTATTACTGTGCTATTTTATTGTGTGTTTGTTTGATAATTAATAAAACAAAATAAGTGTAAAATAACTCAAATTAATTAATGAACAGGTCGAAAAACGTGCAATAAACTGTAATAAATCTAGTGCTGTCAATTTTATAAAATCACAATCCATTTGTATTTTTTTAAATATTTTTTATTTATGTATATATTTATTTATTTTTATTTTACCAGGTCGAAGCCCATTGAGATCGAGACCTGTTTGTTCAGCACACACATGTTTTTATATTTTACATTTAAAAGATATTAAGTTTAAAATATTCACTTTCTTTGTCTTCAACTTAATAAAATATTAATAATCGCACTTTATATCCCTTTTTTTACACTCAAAGATGCTTTACGAGACAATGACGGTGTAAAGATGGAATAAACATCAAGTCACGTTATAACTAATTATGAAATGGCTTATTCCAGCGACACGTGCAAACTGCAACGATGGCGGCGTTTAGCCCGGCGTTTGCCCTCGTCCTGGGGTCAAACGTGGTCAAACGTGGTCAAACGTGGTCAAACGTGGTCAAACGTGGTCAAACGTGGTCAAACGGGTGCGCTACAGTGACGGGCAATGCTCTCCGCCCTCACGACTCTGATGCGAGTGACATGAGTGAAACGAGCAGCCAATTTCGGGTCAAACTGTGCGGCTCATGTGGCTCGTGCGGCTCATGTGGCTCGTGCTGCTCGGAGACAGATTGCGCACATATGTTCGCGAGGCCCCCTGGTGCCGATGTGGTGAACCCAGACACTTTAAATAGACGAGCGTGTAAAGAGAGACTGCACGTGTGGACTATGATCTCATATTGTCTTTAAATGACGTTGGCTTCATTGATTTGCTGTTCAACTGTTTTGCTCAGTTTGAGAAGACTGTTGTAAACAGAAGGTCGATTATACTTGAATCCACCGTTTCTGTCAAAAGAAAGGGTTTATTCTTTATTAAAATGACCTCTTGAAGGCGGTATGGACGATTTTTCGGCGATTTGAGAACGCAGGCGGAAGTGCACATGCGCACTCCCCCGTGCGGACTGATACAACACACACGTGCGTTTGTTTATTAGCGCAACGGAGCGCATCACATCGCTCGTCTCCCGTAGATTTCTGTCCACTTCTGCGTCAGCTCGAACTGTCTTTCTCCGTCTTCATTTTGCCCCGTACACTGAGGGAACTATATTATGATAGATCCATGCGCTTAGGCACGCGGAAACGTGAGGAGGAACCGCACGCGGCTGCAGGTGAGGGGTAGGTGCGTTTTATGATTGATACGTGGCAGGACTAATGATTTATCCACGCCACGAGGAAATATGATAAAAAATTTGCTGAAAGAAATCGTCCATACCACCTTTAACCGACTCTTTCAAACAATCTCTTCTCTCCGCTTGAACGGCGTTGTTTAGTTGCACAAAAGACACAGAAAACACTCGAGTTCAGGTTCACAATCAGCTGTCCACCCTCCACTTAAAGCCACAAGCTGCGCATTTTCGAAGCAGATCATTTGAAAACGTGTGAAGGAGGCAATTTTTGATGATGATTATTTTAAAAAGACATAAATCATTGGACATAAACGGCTGATTAAGGTCAAATGTACCGTCTGCGTACGACAGAGAGCAACACGGTACGATCAGGCACTCGACAACGAGCTGAAACTGGGCGGATTAAAGCAGGTTATAACTCAGGGGTGGGACATTATTTTCCTCCGAGGGCCATATTTGAATCCAGGTAAGTAGAGGAGGGCCGATCATTGGTATGAAAAAAATATTAAATAAAATATCACTTTTCTGTCAAATATAACCTATTGAATCTATTATTTAATTCATTTCATGTCATGTGCAGACAGATGTTACAGTTATAAAACAGAAACTAAAATCTATCTAGGGGCCGGATTAAAACATGCCAAGGGCCACAAATGCCAAGGTCTGTTATAACTCCTCCCTTACAACCGGACTTGTAGTTTAGAGCAATATAAATCAGACCAGTACCTTCAGATTGAAACTGACTTCTGGACGGCCGTGTCCAGCTCTGCGACCTCCTTTGCCATGCAGCGCTCCTGGGCGACTCCCCGTGTTTGCCCAGTTTCCTCCGGGTGAAAGAAACACACGTCTAACACATTGTAGTAGTCGCTATTCGCAGAAGATAAGGACGGCGTTTCCTGCCTCGGTCTTTGCAGGAGAACACAAAAGCGTGGGCTCTTTGTCTGCCGTGTGGTGTGTGTCGTGAGTTGACCCGCGCTTGTGTTGCAGATGCTCCACGATCATGCTGAACGGACAGGAAGTGCCTCTGGACGACATGTGGAAGGACTCGTTCCAAAACGCCTACATGGAGCTGGGCGGGCTGGGCGAGCGGGTGCTGGGTAAGGAGAGATAACAGCCGCTTGAACGCGCGTTTGCAAAGGACACGTGTTGTGCATATTTGACTTTTTCACGCTTTTAACCGATATTTTCATCTCAAAAACACACCGGAGCTGGAGCTGCGTTTAGCCTCACGTTTGTTTCATTAAAGGGACGTATGACGTGTTTTTACGATTTAAAATTTTCAACATTATTTGGTGTATTTCTACCTGTTGTACATATAAATGATAGTTTTACACCGATCGAGCAGGTGTTTGTGGAGAAAACGTCTATTGAAAAATCTGTTGAAAATGACAGGAAGTGACATCACACCAGGGACAGGAAGTGACATCACACCAGGGACACTCATTCCAGTCAAAGTTTATACAGAATTTACATGTTTTGAATCAATAATTCAACAAAATAAAGTATAATTGTATATTTTTCTTTGTCTTTTTTTTTGTCTTTTCGTTTTTTGACATTAGATGAGTTTTGGCCCCAGTGTTTGCTGGGTAATTTCCTACTGTGATGTCAGTGAAATTATAAACCTAAAAATATGCTATTCTGTGATAACATTTTTATATATATTTTTAGCAAATTCAAAATATATTTATCTTAACTGCATTTTAGTTCAATGAGTCATCCGACCTGTAGGGGGCGCTTTAAAACTGTTTACAAGCCTCTCAAATCACTCAGTTTGTAAAATCCGTAGTTTTTCATTTGAATTATAACTCACGTCGGGTTTCATTACTAATTTTCTTCCGTTTGTTCCCCCCGCAGACAGCAGAGGGCGCTCCAACACCTAAACGTCTCATTAGAAAGACCATTATTCCACGTTATAAATGTAAAAAAGTGACAAAAAGCAGGTTTGAACGCCAAGTAAAGCCAAATAAAACGCTTTAAAGGGCTAAAGTTCACAGCGAGCGTGAGACCAGACGACGCAGTGAGAAGATAAGAAGTAATAATGTGCAAAACAATTAGGAGAAAGCGCGATAAAACGGATTAATCAAGTGCGAAAATGGCTATCTCCGTTTTCCCAAATAAGCGTGTTGTTTTGTGAAGCCGCGGCGTTCCTCTGTGAGCCGCGGACGTGATCAAACTTTAATGCTCGTGTCCGAGTCTGGTCCCGTTTCTCCCGCCGCGTTAGCGAGAAGGTAAAGGCCAAATAAAGTTCACGTGGGCTCGGCTCCTCGCGCACACGCTCGTTTCACGCTCGTTTCACGGTCCGGCGATGGAAAAAAGGGCGAGGAGGGCAAAGGAGAAGCCAAAAAATGCTGCGCGAAGAAGAACGAAACGATATCACTCGAGCGGAAGTGCAAACGAAGGAGAACCAATGTTTTTACGCAAGGAATAAAAGCAAACGTGTCGGCGAAAAGTGCGAATTCAAACAAATACTCGAGCAAATGTATGAGTACTACACAACTGTATCTCTTCACGAATAAGAGGTTAGAAGTACGTTGTTTTACAGGTTTTAGTTCATGATTTGCGAGGCCTTTCTGAAGCGTTGTAGACGACAGGGCGATCGATGCGAGCTTTTATCCGGCCACGAGTCGAAGAGGCGTTTGTCTCCCTGAGCGTGTTGTATTAAACAAAGCGCCGTTAGCATAAATCAATCCCACAAACGCGTCCTTTTGATGGACTCGTCATTTTGTGCAGCGTTTATAACAGGACGAGAAGAAGGGAGAAGGAAGCCAGAAGACTATTCATTTTATTCATTTTATTAATTTGATTAATTTTATTCATTTTATTCATTTTATTCATTTTATTCATTTTTATTCATTTTATTCATTTTATTCATTTTATTCATTTTATTCATTTTATTCATTTTATTCATTTATTTTATTTTTATTCATTTTATTCATTTTATTCATTTTATTCATTTTATTCATTTTATTCATTTTATTCATTTATTTTATTTTTATTCATTTTATTCATTTTATTCATTTTATTCATTTTATTCATTTTATTCATTTATTTTATTTTTTAATTTAATTTAATTTATTTTTCAATTTAATTTAATTTATTTTTTAATTTAATTTATTTATTTTTATTTTGTATTTATTTATTTGACTTAATTTATTTTATTCATCTTCTCTCCTCCTCCCTCCTCTCCTCCTCTCTCCTCACAGGTTTCTGTCACCTCCTCCTCCTCTCCTCTCCTCCTCTCTCATTCTTCCTCTCTCCTCACAGGTTTCTGTCACCTCCTCCTCCCTCCTCTCCTCCTCTCTCATTCTTCCTCTCTCCTCACAGGTTTCTGTCACCTCCTCCTCCTCTCCTCTCCTCCTCTCTCATTCTTCCTCTCTCCTCACAGGTTTCTGTCACCTCCTCCTCCCTCCTCTCCTCCTCTCTCATTCTTCCTCTCTCCTCACAGGTTTCTGTCACCTCCTCCTCCCTCCTCTCCTCCTCTCTCATTCTTCCTCTCTCCTCACAGGTTTCTGTCACCTCCTCCTCCCTCCTCTCCTCCTCTCTCATTCTTCCTCTCTCCTCACAGGTTTCTGTCACCTCCTCCTCCTCTCCTCTCCTCCTCTCTCATTCTTCCTCTCTCCTCACAGGTTTCTGTCACCTCCTCCTCCCTCCTCTCCTTCTCTCTCATTCTTCCTCTCTCCTCACAGGTTTCTGTCACCTCCTCCTCCCTCCTCTCCTTCTCTCTCATTCTTCCTCTCTCCTCACAGGTTTCTGTCACCTCCTCCTCCCTCCTCTCCTTCTCTCTCATTCTTCCTCTCTCCTCACAGGTTTCTGTCACCTCCTCCTCCTCTCCTCTCCTCCTCTCTCATTCTTCCTCTCTCCTCACAGGTTTCTGTCACCTCCTCCTCCCTCCCTCTGAGTTCCCTCGTGGCTTCTCCTTCGATGAGGATGAGGAGAACTTCCCCACAGAGAGTTTGTGCTTCCTGGGCCTGATCTCCATGATCGACCCGCCGCGCGCCGCCGTTCCAGACGCTGTGGGCAAGTGTCGCTCCGCCGGCATCAAGGTGATGACCACACCCCCGACAAGTCATGACCACACCCCCGACAAGTCATGACCACACCCCCGACAAGTCATGACCACACCCCCGACAAGTCATGACCACACCCCCGATATTGTCATGACCACACCCCCGACAAGTCATGACCACACCCCCGACAAGTCATGACCACACCCCCGATATTGTCATGACCACACCCCCGACAAGTCATGACCACACCCCCGACAAGTCATGACCACACCCCCGATATTGTCATGACCACACCCCCGACAAGTCATGACCACACCCCCGACATGTCATGACCACACCCCCGACAGGTCATGACCACACCCCCGACAGGTCATGACCACACCCCCGACAAGTCATGACCACAACCCCGACATGTCATGACCACACCCCCGACAAGTCATGACCACACCCCCGACAAGTCATGACCACACCCCCGACATGTCATGACCACACCCCCGACAAGTCATGACCACACCCCCGACATGTCATGACCACACCCCCGACAGGTCATGACCACACCCCCGACAGGTCATGACCACACCCCCGACAAGTCATGACCACACCCCCGACATGTCATGACCACACCCCCGACATGTCATGACCACACCTCCGACATGTCATGACCACACCCCCGACATGTCATGACCACACCCCCGACATGTCATGACCACACCTCCGACATGTCATGACTATACCTCCGACATGTCATGACCACACCCCCGACATGTCATGACTATACCTCCGACATGTCATGACCACACCTCCGACATGTCATGACTATACCTCCGACATGTCATGACCACACCTCCGACATGTCATGACCACACCCCCGACATGTCATGACCACACCTCCGACACGTCATGACCACACCTCTGACATGTCATGACCACACCTCCGACATGTCATGACTATACTTCCGACATGTCATGACCACACCTCCGACACGTCATGACCACACCTCCGACACGTCATGACCACACCCCCGACACGTCATGACTACACCCCCGACATGTCATGACCACACCTCCGACACGTCATGACCACACCCCCGACATGTCATGACCACACCCCCGACATGTCATGACCACACCCCCGACATGTCATGACCACACCTCCGACATGTCATGACCACACCCCCGACATGTCATGACTACACCCCCGACATGTCATGACCACACCCCCGACATGTCATGACCACACCTCCGACACGTCATGACCACACCTCTGACATGTCATGACCACACCTCCGACATGTCATGACTATACTTCCGACATGTCATGACCACACCTCCGACACGTCATGACCACACCCCCGACACGTCATGACTACACCCCCGACATGTCATGACCACACCTCCGACATGTCATGACCACACCTCCGACATGTCATGACCACACCTCCGACATGTCATGACCACACCTCCGACACATGTTCTCCACTCGTTCCTCCTCAGCTCCTCCTCCTCTTCACGGTGTCAAACTGCAAATAAATGCTGCTGTTTAACATAACGAACCACAACACCAGAGAAGGGAGGAGTACAAAGGTCATTCAGTACAAAGGTCCTTCTGTTCATTTTTCCAAACCCGCTGCAATAATAATCCAAACTGATTTATTTGTGCGTCAACTGTTTTTTCTGGAGGTCATTCAGCGGCAGAAGCACATTTCATAGATTTAACCAACCCAAACTTGTTTCCTCTTTGAGCCAAAATGAATATCCACTTGCCAAACCTAATTATCTGTCGCACTTGAAACTTTTTTCTGCAAAGATTTTATTGTTATATTATATTATATATTTTTATGGAAATAGCCTGGTTTGTTCACTTTTCAGTGCAAAATAAATACTTACAAATGGCAGGATCCTTTAGTGGGCTAAGTTGGACCCGAGGCCAGGTTTGGGCACATCTGGACCAGGTTTGGGCACATCTGGGGCAGGTTTGGGCACATCGGGGCAGGTTTGGGCACATCTGGGGCAGGTTTGGGCACATTTGGGGCAGGTTTGGGCACATCTGGGGCAGGTATGGGCACATCTGGGGCAGGTTTGGGCACATCTGGGGCAGGTTTGGGCACATTTGGGGCAGGTTTGGGCACATCTGGGGCATGTTTGGGCACATCTGGGGCAGGTTTGGGCACATCTGGGGCAGGTTTGGGCACATCTAGGGCAGGTTTGGGCACATCTGGGGCAGGTATGGGCACATCTGGGGCAGGTTTTGGCACATTTGGGGCAGGTTTGGGCACATCTGGGGCATGTTTGGGCACATCTGGGGCAGGTTTGGGCACATCTGGGGCAGGTTTGGGCACATCTGGGGCAGGTTTGGGCACATCTGGACCAGGTTTGGGCTCATCTGGGCCAGGTTTGGGCACATCGGGGTAGGTTTGGGAACATCTGGGGCATGTTTGGGCACATCGGGGCAGGTTTGGGCACATCTGGACCAGGTTTGGGCACATCGGGGCAGGTTTGGGCACATCTGGACCAGGTTTGGGCACATCTGGGGCATGTTTGGGCACATCTGGGGCAGGTTTGGGCACATCTGGGGCAGGTTTGGGCACATCGGGGCAGGTTTGGGCACATCTGGGCCAGGTTTGGGCACATCTGGGGCAGGTTTGGGCACATCGGGGCCAGGTTTGGGCACTTCGGGGCCAGGTTCTTTTGTTTGATACGGTGCAGTTCTTCTCACGTTCTGCGGTGGCGTTCGGCACCTTCGGCCGCAGCACAATCGCGTTCGCACAGACCGAACACCGTCTCGCTCAAGGACACGACAGCGAGCGTGTGCGGCCAATGTTTCAGTCATTCACCCGCTGCCAGCCAGAGAGCCCGCCGGCGGCACAGCAGCACGCTCGCCTCACAGCAAGAAGGTCCTGCTGGGTCTCCTCGTTCTTCCCCATCGACCCAAACACCAGCACAGCGGGTCAAATCCTCCAGCAAATGTTTAACCCACCGGCAAAAGTAAAGAAGTGGTTTTGATATAAAGCCTTAAAAGTCGTCAGATCTGGAATGGAGGCGACTGGAGGTGAAGTGAACACAAGACTTTACCGACATCAGGTCTAAACGCTAATCAGTTTAGATATTTTTTAGATTTTTTTTTAACATAAATAAGTTACAATTTTGTCGAAAAGTCGGTTTGTTTTTGTCTAATTTAGAAAAAAAAGAGGTGAAAAACACTGTTGTTTTTAGCCTCCAAATTGTATTTTATCATGAAAAACTGTAATCATTGTCAGCCCGACTCCAACAGTTTACTGCATGTCCTGCCGCCCCTCTCACCCCCCATTTCACTCTGTACTTCCCTGTCAATGAAGCCTACGGGTCAAAATGTTTTGAAAAAAACAGAAAACAAAGAAAAACTGTAATAATTGAATACTTTAGTAAATAAAACTAAAATAAAAACACATTGTGGGGTCAACATTTCTGACAGAATTGGTCCAGTAAAACCTAAAAATCTAGATGTTGACCAAAACCGACGCACAAATCATCGATAAAACGAACAAATGGCATGTTTTTAACGCTATTTCTGCCCCTTAATGTGCCTCGCCGCGACACATAAAGTCATTTGGGTTGATTGAAACTAAAAGGTAAAATGTTTTCTAACCGAGCCGGTCGATCACTCACACGGAGACCAGCGCCTGTCGTTCGCTCAAACAACCTCAGATTTCCATGGAAACCACATTATGTTCCACTTCACGTTCGAGCGTAGCGTGCATTTTGTTCACAAACTTCTAAAGGGTCTGTTTGAGCGAGGCACGTCACCCTCTTTGACTCCGCCGTGTCGGTGGCATTTTGATAGATCGCGGCCCAAGAACGTATTATTCTGAATGTCAATATTCTCTCACGACTGTTTTAAAGTCTGCGCCGCGTGTCAAGATGATAAGTTATTTTGTATTTTTCCATATTTAGGAGTAAGCAGTTGGCATTTAGTGCGAAGACTCGAGCCCTTTTCTGTCTGAGGAGAGAGCGAAGGGGAATAAATATGTAAAAATGTGGTTCATATTCAGTTTCTGGCTGAAGGTCAAGCGCGTGGTATGGAGATCAGAAGGACTGTATTCTGTAACGAGAGTGTGAACCGGGAAGCGTCGAGGTCAAAGCCGACACGGGACGGGGCTAAACGCGCTTCAGAATCAGGATAATCGTGACGGGGGATGAAAAGATGATCACGTTAAAGGATAATCGTGATTGTTCAAGTCACAATGTAATCGCACGAAGCAAAAAGTAACAATCGAGACAAGTTTAGAAGTAAATTGAAGCATGTTTTGTTTAATATATTGCCCAAAAATAGATATAAATGCTAAGAACTTTTTTTTATCTGGCTTTTTTTTGGTTTTTAAATTTAAATGTTTTTATTTTTTTTTTATTTAAGAACACATAAAGAAACAAAACGTGAAAGAGAAACAGGACCAGATAGAGAGCAGACACAAATTAAAAACAGTAGACGTCCAACAAATAAAAAATAAAAAAATTATCATGGCCTAGAAATTCCTAAAAAACGTCCCATTTAGTCCAAATTCTGTAAAATTTTTATGGATGTCCATTATAATGTTAGTCAGGTTAATGGATAATTGTGATTATTCAGGTCACAATATAATCGTACGAACCAAAAAATAATTATCGTGATAAGTAAATATGTGCCAAACCGCCGTAATTGTCGGACCATGTCGGCCTCGGTGAAACTGAGAAAAACAGCATTTTACTTTTTTTCCCCCAAATTTGTGATTTTCGTTTTTTTGCATTATGTGAAAGTTGAAGTTATGGACCAGCCATTCGATGGATGAAATATTATTTCCATTTTTTGTTCAATATATCGCCCAAAAATAGACATTATTATAAAGAACTTTTTTTAATCTGGCCGTTTATTTATTTATTCAAGAACACATGAAAACAAACAGTGAAAGAGAAACACAAAATTTTAAAAAAGCAGATACTTTTTTTTTTTTTTAATTGAAAAAATTAAATCATGACCTACATAACCTTAAAAAACATCTTTTTTGTCCAAAGTCTTTCAAATGTATACATTTTCAAGTTAACTCCGAATGTAATTTTTTCTATTATAATGTCCTTGATTGTCGGTGCATTTTGTGTCATCCATTTCATTTTTGAATCTTTGTCACATTAACTTATTTTTAAGTTCAATATGATAAAGTTGCTCACAAACCTCGCATGTCGGAGCACGAGAATGAAAGAAAATGAAAGATTCCTCTGTTTGGCCACAGTCTCAGTAATAATCGTGAATAATCGTTAAAATTGTGATATTCTTAAGTCCCTAATCGTGACTCGTCGACTCTTAAAATTGCCGCGGTCGTAGTTTCACCGCAAGGGCCGTCTGGACTCTACAGCCTGTAAAACACACGCGAAAAGAACCTTATTATGGCAAAAACAGTGAAAAGAAAGTGGAAGCGCCGGCGTCCAGTCACCTTTGCACATGAATATTACATGTTATGTTCAGGGGGGTGCAATACATCTACAAAACCCACCGCAAAGTACAGAAAAGGGAGGGCCAGTGGTGCAGCGTGTGGTGGGACGGACATAATGAATTCTTATTATGGCATTGAGCGAGAGAAAGGGAAGTGGGAGATCATAAATAATACAAACATGTGAAAAAGGGGCAGATGAATATAAGAACTGCTGCTCTTTCTGTCATGGGAATGTTCAACTTTCCGTTCTTTTGGCACAGATACTTTTCTACAATCAGACGAACAGTTGAAGGCTTCGGATGGAAAATAGAAAACGCAGCTCTTATTATATGTTTTCTGACTATAATATATAATGCAACTGGACGAGACATAGTTCAGAATACAGTTCACTGACAGGACCGCGTGTCAGAGGACGTTACGAAACACATTTTATCGCCATTAGTCAGTATTCCGTGGCTAAAAGCATCGTCGAAGTATTCATCCCATCGCTGGTTATCGACAGTAAATGATATCACGCCGTAGAATTCTCTGTCTTTAGCTAAATTAACACACAGCTAGTGGTAGAATAGCAGTAGCTAGTGACGTTTACGGCCCAAAAAAGCAGGAGGAATATATTTTGGTCAAGTTTTGTCTGGAAAAAGAAAGCGCCATCGACGGAAAAGTGGGACATTCTCCAAATAAGCAGGACAAACCCTACGAAGAACCAAAGTCTCCACATTCAGGAACTCATGGACTTCCCTCCCGAGTGATGCAGGGGAAGTGCCTGGGGAGACGGAAGTACACTTTTCTCAACACGCCAGGAAACCCCTTGTCCTTCGTCTTTTACGAGCCTTTTGCTTCTGTCAGAACGCAAACACGCAAACGCACGCCGAAAAAACGCGCAAACAAAGTAACGGACGCCATTAAAGCGCTTCTTTTGTCGCGGGTCTTTTGGCGAAACGCGCCGACGTTTTCGGGCTTTGTTCGATATCGGCGCAAAAGGTCGGACGGCATGCGCGTTAAACGAAGCAGCCAATGAAATCTTTAACATCGAGGAAACGACGATCGATGCCGCGTACGGTGTCGCGGAGCATAAGCTGCCGTAAACACAGATTTGTGTCGTTTCGGACGGGTCAGTTGGAGAAACGGTGAGAGCAAAGTGGACGGAGTCAATAGTGAGAAATGAAACGTGGCACAGCTAATCCCAGAGATATAGATTTGTCTAAATGGACACACAACATCTCCTTGTATCGAGCGAGTGTGTTAAGGAAGGAGACTGTCGCTCTACGATCCCCGGCTTCATTCCTTCTACACTCCTACGCTCCCACGTTCACACCGGGCGATGTGGGGGAAGTGTCTCGCCCAAGGACACAACAGCAGTGTCGTCTAGAGCCTCTGCTGCTCCCTGTGGTCTACCAGCAAAGTTCTAATCGAGCCTGACCCCGCCGAGCTTCCATGATTGGACGCCGCTCCACAGATCTACAGACTTCCAGACTTCCCTCCTCTAGAGTTACTTCAACAGTAGCATTAAGTGCGCTGCTACTCAGAGGTGAAGAAAAGTACCGTATTTTCGGGATTATAAGTTTTTTCATAGTTTTGGCCGGGTGCGACTTATATGTGATATTATTCGTTATTTTCACACTGACAACCACAAGAGGGCGCTCTAGGCTCTAAGCGACGCAGAAGAAGAATCTGCACTTCCTCTTCCTCTGGAGTTTGTGGAGTTGTTTAGAAGTGACACAGAGGAAGAAAAATTCAGTGGATTTAGTGATTTGGGGTAAAACTGATGCTTTGGTAAACTTGTTAGCATGTTCTTTATGCTATAGTTATCTGAATAACTGTTCATATGTTACGTTAACATACCAGACACTTACCACAGTTCTGTCTGTGCCTCATGTAGTTGAAGGTGTTAGCGTTAGCATACGTCATGTAGCTGAAGGTGTTAGCGTTAGCATACGTCATGTAGCTGAAGGTGTTAGCGTTAGCATACGTCATGTAGCTGAAGGTGTTAGCATTAGCATACGTCATGTAGCTGAAGGTGTTAGCGTTAGCATACGTCATGTAGCTGAAGGTGTTAGCGTTAGCATACGTCATGTAGCTGAAGGTGTTAGCGTTAGCATACGTCATGTAGCTGAAGGTGTTAGCGTTAGCATACGTCATGTAGCTGAAGGTGTTAGCGTTAGCATACGTCATGTAGCTGAAGGTGTTAGCGTTAGCATACGTCATGTAGCTGAAGGTGTTAGCGTTAGCATACGTCATGTAGCTGAAGGTGTTAGCGTTAGCATACATCATGTAGCTGAAGGTGTTGGCGTTAGCATACATACACCTATTCACCATGTTCTCTCATGTTATTATTTTAAACTGCATTTACAGATTAAATGTCTGTTCTTGGTCTTGGATTTTATCAAATACATTTCCCCAACAATGCGACTTATACTCCAGTGCGACTTATACTCCAGTGCGACTTCTACATGTTTTTTTCTTCACCATTTTTGCATTTTTTTGGCTGGTGCGACTTACAGTATTCTTTCCATTTGAGCATATCTTTTTAGAGCTCCAAAGCTGCGTCCAAACAGCCCGACACACTCGTGTCCCGGCGGACGGCTCGTTGAGCCGAGGCAACGTTTAGCAATAAGGACAGAAATCCTGGGCTAACTCTCTCCGGCTGTCGCGAGCGCAGGATTTAGTGGCGACTCTCGAGCGCAGCGCGGGTTCTGAGTCCGCTGCCGTCTCCGAGGTGTTTTGTGGAGCTGAACTTCTGACCCGTGATGGGCTGTTGGTTTTCCGCTGCAAAAGGACTTAAAGAAACATTCAGGGAGGTCTCAGAACGTCGAGCGGACGCGTCTCAAAGTGAGGTTACACAACACCACCATCAATTATTAAAACCAAGATTTAGAGAACAAAGTACAACGTGTCCTACTTCATGAAGTATACCAACGTTACTAACACTACGCTACATTATTCTACAACCATGGTATGAAATGTAGGATATTCTATGGCACAGTGGGTTAAGCGATTGCCCTCCAACCTGACATCCAGTGGTTCTTATCTCACTCTCGCACATTACTTGCTTTGTTATGCTCAGAAGGGACAGTGTGTCTGCAGAATCACACTTATATAAAGTGTATTTGACTGTAAACATGAACTATATACATTATTCTTATTCTTATGAAGACTGTGAAGAGGAAATAAGTAAAAAAGCAACTGTAAGAAGTAAATGAACTGGCTCCGTCCCCGATGAGTGACTTTTAATGGTGTTTTAATGATTATTGATCTGTTTGTTTTCAGGTGATCATGGTGACCGGGGACCACCCCATCACGGCCAAAGCCATCGCTAAAGGAGTGGGCATCATCTCCGAGGGCAACGAGACGGTGGAGGACATCGCGGAGAGGCTCAACATCTCCCTGAGCGAAGTCAACCCCAGGTGTGTGCTAACGCTAATGCTAGTTTTACAGATACAGACACAGTCCAGGTCTGTGCTAACGCTAACTTTACAGATACAGACACAGTCCAGGTCTGTGCTAACGCTAACTTTACAGATACAGACACAGTCCAGGTCTGTGCTAACGCTAACTTTACAAGATACAGACACAGTCCAGGTCTGTGCTAACGCTAACTTTACAGATACAGACACAGTCCATGTCCGTGCTAACGCTAGCTTTACAGATACAGACACAGTCCAGGTCTGTGCTAACGCTAACTTTACAGATACAGACACAGTCCATGTCCGTGCTAACGCTAGCTTTACAGATACAGACACAGCCCATGTCTGTGCTAACGGTAACTTTACAGATACAGACACAGTCCATGTCTGTGCTAACGCTAGCTTTACAGATACAGACACAGCCCATGTCTGTGCTAACGGTAACTTTACAGATACAGACACAGTCCATGTCTGTGCTAACGCTAACTTTATAGATACAGACACAGACACAGTCCAGGTCTGTACTAACGCTAACTTTACAAGTGCGTCTGAATGTCCACACTCTTCCCAAGAGAGGGCACTATTTAGGGCTCACGCCATTTCTATTGTTGTTCAAATGTCCAGCAGGTGAAAAACTACCTGCACTCAAAGTAGTGTCCAGTGATGGCCACTAGTCCGGTCAATATGGACCACAATGCATTGGGAGAGTTGGACAAAGAGTTGGTCTTTAGTGACACATCTCGACTGAATGAAGTAGAAGAGCTGTGAAAATGCACTATTGACTTGATAATATGAACAAAACATGGTTGCGCTGCAAAGTCACTAGCATTAGCCGCTTACCTTAGCTTGAGTCACCATCACAGGCAAAAAGATCAATAATCCAGTCCGTTTCTTGTAACGCAAGATTTATTTGTCCATAAATATGTGCGTGTCAGACGAATTTTACTAATATTTTTCACAGAAATAAAGTTTTATCAGAGGTTTGCTAACTTTTTTTTCAATCTGACGCCAAAGTCACGTGACCTGCGCCAAGGAGAAAGTCGTGAGCTCTGAATCGCTCTGTGATTGAGTGCACTTTATAGTCTGCTAAATGGTAACGGACAGTGGAGTGAAAGAGGGGTCAGGGGACGGGTGCTAACAGGTCTGTGCTAACGCTAACCTCACAAATTCACAGTCCAAATATTTCTGATATATTGTGGAGCCAATCCCAAACAAATAATGATAAAGTACAACTCAAAGAAGTTTCATCATGAACGTGTTGAAGGTGAACGCGCCCGGAATAGAATCTGTTTGTCAGAGTTTGTGTTTCTATAGGAGAAAAACAGCAGAACTCTGGAGTTGAAGGTGTCGAAATGTCAGCGCTCTTTCTGCATTGGCCCGATGTCTCTGCCTTCTGCCTGCTCTTCCTCCCCTCCACCGACTCTTTCTCCCCTCCACCGACTCTTTCTCCCCTCCACCTGCTCTTCCTCCCCTCAACTGACTCTTCCTCCCCTCTGCCTGCTCTTCCTCCCCTCCACCGACTCTTCCTCCCCTCCACCGACTCTTCCTCTCCTCCACAGACTCTTCCTCCCCTCCACCGACTCTTCCTCCCCTCCACAGACTCTTTCTCTCCTCCACCGACTCTTCCTCTCCTCCACAGACTCTTCCTCCCCTCCACAGACTCTTCCTCCCCTCCACCGACTCTTCCTCCCCTCCACAGACTCTTTCTCTCCTCCACCGACTCTTCCTCTCCTCCACAGACTCTTCCTCCCCTCCACAGACTCTTCCTCTCCTCCACAGACTCTTCCTCCCCTCCACCGACTCTTCCTCCCCTCCACCGACTCTTTCTCTCCTCCACAGACTCTTCCTCCCCTCCAGAGACTCTTCCTCTCCTCCACAGACTCTTCCTCCCCTCCACCGACTCTTCCTCCCCTCCACCGACTCTTCCTCTCCTCCACAGACTCTTCCTCCCCTCCACAGACTCTTCCTCTCCTCCACAGACTCTTCCTCCCCTCCACAGATTCTTCCTCCCCTCCACCGACTCTTCCTCTCCTCCACAGACTCTTCCTCCCCTCCACAGACTCTTCCTCCCCTCCACCGACTCTTCCTCTCCTCCACAGACTCTTCCTCCCCTCCACAGACTCTTCCTCTCCTCCACAGACTCTTCCTCTCCTCCACAGACTCTTCCTCCCCTCCACAGACTCTTCCTCTCCTCCACAGACTCTTCCTCTCCTCCACAGACTCTTCCTCCCCTCCACAGACTCTTCCTCCCCTCCACAGACTCTTCCTCTCCTCCACCGACTCTTCCTCCCCTCCACAGACTATTCCTCCCCTCCACAGACTCTTCCTCCCCTCCACAGACTCTTCCTCCCCTCCACAGACTCTTCCTCTCCTCCACAGACTCTTCCTCCCCTCCCCAGACTCTTCCTCCCCTCCACCGACTCTTCCTCTCCTCCACAGACTCTTCCTCCCCTCCACAGACTCTTCCTCTCCTCCACAGACTCTTCCTCTCCTCCACAGACTCTTCCTCCCCTCCACAGACTCTTCCTCTCCTCCACAGACTCTTCCTCTCCTCCACAGACTCTTCCTCCCCTCCACAGACTCTTCCTCCCCTCCACAGACTCTTCCTCTCCTCCACCGACTCTTCCTCCCCTCCACAGACTCTTCCTCCCCTCCACAGACTCTTCCTCCCCTCCACAGACTCTTCCTCCCCTCCACAGACTCTTCCTCTCCTCCACCGACTCTTCCTCCCCTCCACAGACTCTTCCTCCCCTCCACAGACTCTTCCTCCCCTCCACAGACTCTTCCTCTCCTCCACAGACTCTTCCTCCCCTCCCCAGACTCTTCCTCCCCTCCACCGACTCTTCCTCTCCTCCACAGACTCTTCCTCCCCTCCACAGACTCTTCCTCTCCTCCACAGACTCTTCCTCTCCTCCACAGACTCTTCCTCCCCTCCACAGACTCTTCCTCTCCTCCACAGACTCTTCCTCTCCTCCACAGACTCTTCCTCCCCTCCACAGACTCTTCCTCCCCTCCACAGACTCTTCCTCTCCTCCACCGACTCTTCCTCCCCTCCACAGACTCTTCCTCCCCTCCACAGACTCTTCCTCCCCTCCACAGACTCTTCCTCCCCTCCACAGACTCTTCCTCTCCTCCACAGACTCTTCCTCCCCTCCCCAGACTCTTCCTCCCCTCCACAGACTCTTCCTCTCCTCCACCGACTCTTCCTCCCCTCCACAGACTCTTCCTCCCCTCCACAGACTCTTCCTCCCCTCCACAGACTCTTCCTCCCCTCCACAGACTCTTCCTCTCCTCCACAGACTCTTCCTCCCCTCCCCAGACTCTTCCTCCCCTCCACAGACTCTTCCTCCCCTCCTCCACAGACTCTTCCTCCCCTCCACAGACTCTTCCTCTCCTCCACAGACTCTTCCTCCCCTCCACCGACTCTTCCTCCCCTCCACAGACTCTTCCTCCCCTCCACAGACTCTTCCTCCCCTCCACAGACTCCTCCTCTCCTCCACAGACTCTTCCTCCCCTCCCCAGACTCTTCCTCCCCTCCAGAGACTCTTCCTCTCCTCCACAGACTCTTCCTCCCCTCCACAGACTCTTCCTCTCCTCCACAGACTCTTCCTCCCCTCCCCAGACTCTTCCTCCCCTCCAGAGACTCTTCCTCCCCTCCACAGACTCTTCCTCCCCTCCTCCACAGACTCTTCCTCCCCTCCACAGACTCTTCCTCTCCTCCACAGACTCTTCCTCCCCTCCCCAGACTCTTCCTCCCCTCCACAGACTCTTCCTCTCCTCCACCGACTCTTCCTCCCCTCCACAGACTCTTCCTCCCCTCCACAGACTCTTCCTCCCCTCCACAGACTCTTCCTCCCCTCCACAGACTCTTCCTCTCCTCCACAGACTCTTCCTCCCCTCCCCAGACTCTTCCTCCCCTCCACAGACTCTTCCTCCCCTCCTCCACAGACTCTTCCTCCCCTCCACAGACTCTTCCTCTCCTCCACAGACTCTTCCTCCCCTCCACCGACTCTTCCTCCCCTCCACAGACTCTTCCTCCCCTCCACAGACTCTTCCTCCCCTCCACAGACTCCTCCTCTCCTCCACAGACTCTTCCTCCCCTCCCCAGACTCTTCCTCCCCTCCAGAGACTCTTCCTCTCCTCCACAGACTCTTCCTCCCCTCCACAGACTCTTCCTCTCCTCCACAGACTCTTCCTCCCCTCCCCAGACTCTTCCTCCCCTCCAGAGACTCTTCCTCCCCTCCACAGACTCTTCCTCCCCTCCTCCACAGACTCTTCCTCCCCTCCACAGACTCTTCCTCTCCTCCACAGACTCTTCCTCCCCTCCACAGACTCTTCCTCCCCTCCACAGACTCTTCCTCCCCTCCACAGACTCTTCCTCCCCTCCACAGACTCTTCCTCCCCTCCACAGACTCTTCCTCCCCTCCACAGACTCTTCCTCCCCTTCGGGCCCCTCCATTATTTAATTTGATCTGTTTTCTCAGGGATGCCAAGGCGTGTGTGGTGCACGGGTCGGACCTGAAGGACATGAGCCCCGAGTACCTGGACGACCTGCTGCGGAACCACACCGAGATCGTGTTCGCTCGGACTTCACCCCAACAGAAGCTCATCATCGTGGAGGGATGCCAGAGACAGGTGAGGGTGGGCCGGGGGAGAGAGGGAGGAGAGAGGGAAGAGAGAGGGGGGAGCGAGGGAGGAGAGAGGAGAGAGAGAGAGAGAGAGAGAGAGAGAGAGAGAGAGAGAGAGAGAGAGAGAGGGGGGAGGAGAGGTGCCAGAGACAGGTGAGGGTGGGCCGGGGGGGGACGGGCGAGGGTGGAAGGAGAGAGGGAGGAGACCTTTCCCCATTTTAAGATTGACCTTGACCTTTATCAGAACACATCGCTTTTTTTTCACTAAAAATGGGAAAAATTACTTTTATTTTATTTATTTTATTTATTTTATTTATTTTATTTATTTTATTTATTTTATTTATTTTATTTATTTTATTTATTTTATTCATTTTATTTATTTTATTTATTTTATTTTATTTATTTTATTTTATTTAATGTATTTATTTTATTTTGTGTATTTTATTTATTGTATTTAATTCATTTAACTTATTTTATATATTTTAATTATTTCATTCATTTTATTCACTTCATTCATTTTATTTACTTTATTTAATTTATTTAATTTATTTAATTTATTTTATTTATTTTATTTATTTTATTTATTTTATTTATTTTATTTATTTTATTTATTTTATTTATTTTATTTATTTATTGTATTTATTGTATTTATTTATTTCACTTTGTCTAACTCTCTGGTCCTGTTTCTTGTTTTTATTGTATTTTTATTCCACCAGTTTAAAGTCTGCACATGAATAACAGATCAAAGTGACCCGTGTGACATGTCCAGTCTGTAACTCAGTTTGAACACGACTTAAGGACACAAGGGCCAATCAGAGCCACATTTACACTTGTGCTACAGCATGTTTGGCTTTTGGTCGTAAAGATAACATTTATTTCCATCTTTCTGCAGCTGCACATTATAAATCCACAGAAATAAACACGTGCGGTGGATTTTCCCGTCGCATAATGCAGCGTTTGGAGTTGAAAATGGCTCCGTCAGTTTTATCTCTCGTTCCCACATTTGTGCTGAACAGAACTCGCTCCGGCCCATTCATGCTCCGAGCGGAGAAGAGGGGCCATTGTGCCGAGCTGCCCGCCATTCCTGGCACCGCCGCCGCGTCGCCGTGGAGACGAGCAGGTGGCAGCTCCTATACCAGAAAGGTTACACAGTGCGGCTTTAAATATGCACGGCAACGAAGGCGGCGGCGACGGCGACGGCGACAGCAGCGTCCTTCAGATAAAGATCCTCCTCAAAACAAGGGTCACCAAGGGTCACTCTGAACTGAGGTCATTTTAGTTCTGAAGTCGGCTTTAGTCCTGTTCTAGTCCAGGTTTAGTCCTGTTCTAGTCCAGGTTTAGTCCTGATCTAGTCCAGGTTTAGTCCTGATCTAGTCCAGGTTTAGTCCTGTTCTAGTCCAGGTTTAGTCCTGATCTAGTCCAGGTTTAGTCCTGATCTAGTCCAGGTTTAGTCCTGATCTAGTCCAGGTTTAGTCCTGATCTAGTCCAGGTTTAGTCCTGTTCTAGTCCAGGTTTAGTCCTGATCTAGTCCAGGTTTAGTCCTGTTCTAGTCCAGGTTTAGTCCTGTTCTAGTCCAGGTTTAGTCCTGTTCTAGTCCAGGTTTAGTCCTGATCTAGTCCAGGTTTAGTCCTGTTCTTGTCCAGGTTTAGTCCCGTTCTAGTCCAGGTTTAGTCCTGTTCTAGTCCAGGTTTAGTCCCATTCTAGTACAGGTTTAGTCCCGATCTAGTCCAGGTTTAGTCCAGGTTTAGTCCTGATCTAGTACAGGTTTAGTCCTGATCTAGTTCAGGTTTAGTCCTGATCTAGTCCAGGTTTAGTCCCGTTCTAGTCAAGATTTAGTCCTGTTCTAGTCCAGGTTTAGTCCTGATCTAGTCCAGGTTTAGTCCTGATCTAGTCCAGGTTTAGTCCTGATCTAGTTCAGGTTTAGTCCTGATCTAGTCCAGGTTTAGTCCCGTTCTAGTCAAGATTTAGTCCTGTTCTAGTCCAGGTTTAGTCCTGATCTAGTCCAGGTTTAGTCCCGTTCTAGTCCAGGTTTAGTCCTGATCTAGTCCAGGTTTAGTCCTGATCTAGTCCAGGTTTAGTCCTGTTCTTGTCCAGGTTTAGTCCCGTTCTAGTCCAGGTTTAGTCCTGTTCTAGTCCAGGTTTAGTCCCGTTCTAGTCCAGGTTTAGTCCTGTTCTAGTCCAGGTTTAGTCCTGATCTAGTCCAGGTTTAGTCCTGATCTAGTTCAGGTTTAGTCCTGATCTAGTCCAGGTTTAGTCCTGATCTAGTCCAGGTTTAGTCCCGTTCTAGTCCAGGTTTAGTCCCGTTCTAGTCCAGGTTTAGTCCTGATCTAATCCAGGTTTAGTCCTGATCTAATCCAGGTTTAGTCCTGATCTAGTCCAGGTTTAGTCCTGTTCTAGTCCAGGTTTAGTCCTGATCTAGTCCAGGTTTAGTCCTGTTCTAGTCCAGGTTTAGTCCTGATCTAGTCCAGGTTTAGTCCTGTTCTTGTCCAGGTTTAGTCCCGTTCTAGTCCAGGTTTAGTCCTGTTCTAGTCCAGGTTTAGTCCCGTTCTAGTCCAGGTTTAGTCCTGATCTAGTCCAGGTTTAGTCCCGTTCTAGTCCAGGTTTAGTCCTGATCTAGTCCAGGTTTAGTCCTGATCTAGTCCAGGTTTAGTCCTGTTCTTGTCCCGGTTTAGTCCCGTTCTAGTCCAGGTTTAGTCCTGTTCTAGTCCAGGTTTAGTCCCGTTCTAGTCCAGGTTTAGTCCTGATCTAATCCAGGTTTAGTCCTGATCTAGTCCAGGTTTAGTCCCGTTCTAGTCCAGGTTTAGTCCTGATCTAATCCAGGTTTAGTCCCGATCTAGTCCAGGTTTAGTCCTGTTCTAGTCCAGGTTTAGTCCTGATCTAGTCCAGGTTTAGTCCTGATCTAGTCCAGGTTTAGTCCTGATCTAATCCAGGTTTAGTCCTGTTCTAGTCCAGGTTTAGTCCTGATCTAATCCAGGTTTAGTCCTGATCTAGTCCAGGTTTAGTCCTGATCTAGTCCAGGTGTAGTCCTGATCTAGTCCAGGTTTAGTCCTGTTCTAGTCCAGGTTTAGTCCTGATCTAGTCCAGGTTTAGTCCTGTTCTAGTCCAGGTTTAGTCCTGATCTAGTCCAGGTTTAGTCCTGTTCTTGTCCAGGTTTAGTCCCGTTCTAGTCCAGGTTTAGTCCTGTTCTAGTCCAGGTTTAGTCCCGTTCTAGTCCAGGTTTAGTCCTGATCTAGTCCAGGTTTAGTCCCGTTCTAGTCCAGGTTTAGTCCAGATCTAGTCCAGGTTTAGTCCTGATCTAGTCCAGGTTTAGTCCTGTTCTTGTCCCGGTTTAGTCCTGTTCTAGTCCAGGTTTAGTCCTGTTCTAGTCCAGGTTTAGTCCCGTTCTAGTACAGGTTTAGTCCCGATCTAGTCCAGGTTTAGTCCTGTTCTAGTCCAGGTTTAGTCCTGATCTAGTCCAGGTTTAGTCCTGATCTAGTTCAGGTTTAGTCCTGATCTAGTCCAGGTTTAGTCCCGTTCTAGTCCAGGTTTAGTCCTGATCTAATCCAGGTTTAATCCTGATCTAGTCCAGGTTTAGTCCCGTTCTAGTCCAGGTTTAGTCCTGTTCTAGTCCAGGTTTAGTCCTGATCTAGTCCAGGTTTAGTCCTGATCTAGTTCAGGTTTAGTCCTGATCTAATCCAGGTTTAGTCCTGATCTAATCCAGGTTTAGTCCTGTTCTAGTCCAGGTTTAGTCCTGATCTAGTCCAGGTTTAGTCCTGATCTAATCCAGGTTTAGTCCTGATCTAGTCCAGGTTTAGTCCTGATCTAGTCCAGGTTTAGTCCTGATCTAGTTCAGGTTTAGTCCTGATCTAGTCCAGGTTTAGTCCTGATCTAGTCCAGGTCGGGGCAAACTAGCTTTTTAAAACTCATGTTATTTCCCTATAATATAAGAGGGAATGTGGTTTTCAATACATGGGCTGAGACGCCAACTTAAAGGTGCAAGAGCTCGTTTAAAGGCCATTAACGATACAAATAATGCAGAATATGTGTCCTTTAACTCCACGGGAACGAGAAAATCCATCAAATACTGACAACAAACGTCTCCACAGCCGCGAGAAAACCTCAATCTCATCCCAAAATATGTCTCTTTCCTCTGGCAGTTCCTCTCAAACATCCACTTTATGGTTAAATACATCATCTCCAAGTAGAGTCTGATTTGAGCAGAAGTTTAAGTCGGTGAATGAGCCGTAGTGTTAATTTAAATGCCTTGCCGTCTTTGGTCAGCTCCCTCTGGGCCGCCGCCGCCGCCCCCGCCGCCCCCGCTGCCCCCGCCGCCGCTGCCCCCGCCGCCGCTGCCCCCGCCCCCGCCGCCTGTATAGATTCATATTTAAATTCACGTATAAATGATTCCCGCCAGTACATTAACCGCGCTCACGTCCGCGCTCAGCTTCAGTGTAGAGATGTCATAAACTGCATAAACTGCATCGCTCGTGTCCGTATATTGAGGTCGCGGCGCTGCACGTGACGGAAAACTTTTCCTTTAATCGTCCGAGAGCGACTTTGAACCGACGTGACGAGGAGAGAAGAAGAAAAGAGGAAGAGACGAAATGTAACGCCAGTAATTCTACGTTTGATTGGTTCCAGTTCTGCTCTAGTTTTAAACATAAGGGCCTCATAAACCATGGGACACAAGCACAGGAGGAGGAGTAGTAGTAGTAGTAGTAGTAGTAGTAGTAGTAGTAGTAGTAGTAGTAGTAGTAGTAGTAGTAGTAGTAGTAGTAGTAGTAGCAGTAGTAGCAGTAGTAGTAGTAGTAGTAGTAGTAGTAATAGTAAAAGTAGTCGTAGTAGTAGTAGTAATAGTAGTCGTAG
>NW_027315746.1:3531261-3533761 GCF_026437365.1 Eucyclogobius newberryi | reverse complement strand
TTGTATACATGTTGTATACATGTTGTGTACATGTTGTGTATGTGTTATATACATGTTGTGTACATGTTGTGTATGTGTTGTATACATGTTGTGTACATGTTGTGTATGTGTTGTATACATGTTGTGTACATGTTGTATATATGTTGTGTATGTGTTGTATACATGTTGTGTATGTGTTGTGTACATGTTGTGTATGTGTTGTATACATGTTGTGTACATGTTGTGTACATGTTGTGTACATGTTGTGTACATGTTGTATACATGTTGTATACATGTTGTATACATGTTGTGTACATGTTGTGTACATGTTGTGTACATGTTGTATACATGTTGTATACATGTTGTGTACATGTTGTATACATGTTGTGTACAGGTTGTGTACTGTACAGGTGATTGTGTACATGTTGTATACATGTTGTGTATGTGTTGTGTACATGTTGTATACATGTTGTGTACATGTTGTGTACATGTTGTGTACATGTTGTATACATGTTGTGTATGTGTTGTGTACATGTTGTGTACATGTTGTGTACATGTTGTATACATGTTGTGTATGTGTTGTATACATGTTGTGTATGTGTTGTGTACATGTTGTGTATGTGTTGTATACATGTTGTGTACGTGTTGTGTACATGTTGTGTACATGTTGTATACATGTTGTGTACATGTTGTGTATGTGTTATATACATGTTGTGTACATGTTGTGTATGTGTTGTATACATGTTGTGTATGTGTTATATACATGTTGTGTACATGTTGTGTATGTGTTATATACATGTGTGTACATGTTGTGTACATGTGTGTACATGTTGTATACATGTTGTATAACATGTTGTGTACATGTTGTATACATGTTGTATACATGTTGTGTACATGTTGTATACATGTTGTATACATGTTGTGTACATGTTGTATCATGTTGTATACATGTTGTGTACATGTTGTGTACTGTACAGGTGATTGTGTGCGTAACAAGCACAAATCAGAGGCTGTGCTGGTGTAAACAAACCTATGGCAAATGCGTTATAGAGCGAGGAATGCACTTGACGACGGCGTTGTTAGGGACGACAACAAGAGGAAGTGATTTTCTCACTTGAGCTTTGTTTTTCTGATTATTGGTCATTATTCTTCAGAGTCGGCCGCGCAAACTCTGGTCTCAATTTATTCGTAATTATTTTCTGACCCTCGAGGCTTCACTTTATTAGATGGAACAACTGTAACGCCAAATGGGTGAGAGGGAGGGCAGAGACATTCGGCAATCCATCAATCAAACTTTATTTATACAGCGCTTTTTCATGCATAAAAACACTGTACGCTCCAGCCTGTTCAGTCCCCTGTAATGTCCACGCTGTACGCTCCAGCCTGTTCAGTCCCTGTAATGTCCACGCTGTACGCTCCAGCCTGTTCAGTCCCTGTAATGTTCACGCTGTACGCTCCAGCCTGTTCAGTCCCTGTAATGTCCACGCTGTACGCTCCAGCCTGTTCAGTCCCTGTAATGTCCACGCTGTACGCTCCAGCCTGTTCAGTCCCTGTAATGTCCACGCTGTACGCTCCAGCCTGTTCAGTCCCTGTAATGTCCACGCTGTACGCTCCAGCCTGTTCAGTCCCTGTAATGTCCACGCTGTACGCTCCGCCTGTTCAGTCCCTGTAATGTCCACGCTGTACGCTCCAGCCTGTTCAGTCCCAGTAATGTCCACGCTGTACGCTCGGCCTGTTCAGTCCCTGTAATGTTCACGCTGTACGCTCCAGCCTGTTCAGTCCCTGTAATGTCACGCTGTACGCTCCAGCCTGTTCAGTCCCTGTAATGTTCACGCTGATACGCTCCAGCCTGTTCAGTCCCTGTAATGTCCACGCTGTACGCTCCAGCCTGTTCAGTCCCTGTAATGTTCACGCTGTACGCTCCAGCCTGTTCAGTCCCAGTAATGTCCACGCTGTACGCTCCAGCCTGTTCAGTCCCTGTAATGTTCACGCTGTACGCCTGTTCAGGGGCCGATCTTAAAACATTTACTTGAACCGTCTCAGCTACAGTATTTATAAGTCCTCATTTACAGAAACAACCCGCTCGTTTGTGTTTACGCGGTTGTCGTTTCCCGGGAACACGCTGGAGCCCGAAGCTGCGCGCGCTCGTGCAGCTTCTTTCAATAATTCTAATAAACACGAGGAGCTGTTAATTATTAGCGAGGTGAGGCTGAGCGAGGGCCCCGGGGCCGAGAGGAAATGCGCCTTTGGCTGGCGTCCGACCGGAGCCGGAACAAAGCGGCTGCACGGATTCAGATTTCACGGAGCGTTCGGGCGCCGCGATGCGATGCACTCCCCGAGGCAACAGAAGGAGGCGCCGACGAGCTCAGCGCTGCAGGGAGCTATCCTTCACCGAGAGAGAGAGAGAGAGAGGAGAGAGGGGGGAGGGAGAGGGAGAGAGAGAGGGAGAGAGAGAGGGAGAGAGAGAGAGAGAGAGAGAGAGAGAGACGAGAGGGAGAGAGAGAGAGAGAGAGGGAGAGAG
>NW_027315746.1:3452991-3531161 GCF_026437365.1 Eucyclogobius newberryi | reverse complement strand
TTCGGGGCTAAATGCTACCGCGACGTTAGCATGGCTAGCTGTTTTCTAACATCTGAGGAACAACCGGTTCTCTTCTTTCGGGTGTATCGCTCCGTCAACGGCGACATTTGAATTAGTCGTGCTGAAAAATACACATTATTCGGCGTCGGACTGGATTTGACACCGGTTAGATTTCCCGGCTTGTTCCTGTCGTGGCGCTTCGACCAATCGGGTTCAAGCATTCATCGTGACGTTTCGCCTTTTTGGCTTGGAATCGGACAAGGTTTATAGCCGTTGTTAGGAACACACAACGACGAACAGAGATTTCCCGACCGCTTACGCCCGAGAGCCCGTCCAGATTGATATTGCTCAGAAGTCAATTCAGAGCGACAACCTGCGGCGCGGGGTTAAATTGCTATGGCAACCGTCTCTCCATTTCCCATCATCCCGAAAGCCGTGGATATGATGTGTTTGAGTGTTTGTGCAGGTGAGTCGCTCCGAACGCAGAACAACAGAACGTGGAGCGAGGAATCAAAGCCACCGCCGCGACCGCACGAGCAGATCATATGACGAATCGATGCGTCTGCATTTAGAAACGCTATAACGGCTCCACCGAGCTTCTTTAAGACAAATGTATAAATAGACAACGACTACGATGGTTTGAATATCAGCTGGTGACGTTTATACAGGTCTTTGTGTCCTTGGGCCTGAACTGCCTTGTACAAAGTGCTGCGTAAAGCGAATATCAACAGATGTTTACCGTATTTTACGGACTATAAGTCGCACCTTTTTTCATAGTTTTGGCCGGGGTGCAACTTATACTCCAGAGCGACTTATATGTGATTTAATTAGTTATTCTCACATTGAAAACCACAAGAGGGCGCTCTAGGCTCTAAGCGACGCAGAAGAAGAATCTGCACTTCCTCTTCCTCTGGAGTTTGTGGAGTTGTTTAGAAGTGACACAGAGGAAGAAGAATTCAATGGATTTAGTGATTTGGGGTAAAACTGATGCTTTGCTAAACTTGTTAGCATGTTCTTTATGCTATAGTTATCTGAATAACTGTTCATATGTTACGTTAACATACCAGACACTTACCACAGTTCTGTCTGTGCCTCATGTAGCTGAAAGTGTTAGCGTTAGCATACGTCATGTAGCTGAAGGTGTTAGCGTTAGCATACGTCATGTAGCTGAAGGTGTTAGCGTTAGCATACGTCATGTAGCTGAAGGTGTTAGCATTAGCATACATCATGTAGCTGAAGGTGTTAGCATTAGCATACGTCATGTAGCTGAAGGTGTTAGCGTTAGCATAGGTCATGTAGCTGAAGGTGTTAGCGTTAGCATACGTACAACTATTCACCATGTTCTCTCATCTGTTATTATTTTAAACTGCATTTACAGAGGAAATGTCTGTTCTTGGTCTTGGATTTTATCAAATACATTTCACCCAAAAATGCGACTTATACTCCAGTGCGATTAACACATAATGAGCCACATAATGAGCCACATAATGGGCCACATGAACTGTCCTTAAACACGACACAGAAGCTCTACCACAATGAGCCACATAATGAGCCACATCATGAGCCACATGAGCCGTCCTGGCGGCTCCTCACAGACGCCTCGGTCCGTCTGCTGCAGTTTCCCGGCAGCACAAGCCTCAGATCCACATAAGTCCTGGATTCCCGGCTCTAAGTCGCACATATTGCGCCGCTGCGTCTCTGCTAAACCCAGATGTTATGAAATCTTTATTACAGCGACCTTTAGCCCACGTGGAACACTCACATTTCTCTTTAAACCGTTTTCTCCTGCTCCGCAAAAAGAATTCTGTGTTATATAAAAATGACTAATTACTACAAATGGCCCATTCTTGATTCGAATGATACATTTGTTTTCTAACGGGGCTAAAAAAGATTTGTAGTCACACCCAGACTACAAATGTGTCCCGCGGGCTTTTGTTCATTTCCTTCATTACGAGCGCAGTAAACACAAACGCAGCATAAATGATTGATTCGGTGAAGTATTCAAGAAGACTTTTTAGACATTGTTTTTGCCGCGATTGGTTTGAGTTCAGCACCAGGACATTCTCAGTGTAATCCAAGGTAAAGATCTGGATCAGAAGTCGAACGGACACGAGGTTTCTTTGCGTCACCGATGTGCGACGGCGACGGAGGACGGATTCGTTTGTTCTTGGTGGCGCTTTATATCTCTTCTCTCTCTCCTCCAGGTCCCGGCCATCTCTCTGGCCTACGAGACGGCCGAGAGCGACATCATGAAGCGCCAGCCCCGCAACCCGCAGACGGACAAACTGGTGAACGAGCGCCTCATCAGCATGGCGTACGGACAGATCGGTCAGTGCACGGTGTCGCGCCAGAATCACGAAGGGTTTGACATTATCAGCAAACACGTAATACAGCAAAACCATGACGTAAAGTTAGAGTTTCTCAGGGATGAACTCGTCCTTCAAAGCCTCTGAGATGTTTCCACCTGAAGGTAAAGGTCTTGATCTTAGTCAGAGTTGTCCTTGGAGTGACTGGATTGGACTCTGACTCTGTGCAGTCCTGTCTCATCCTGCATTTTAGCGCTCTGACCTTTATTATCCCTTTTTACCTTCCCACAACTCTGTACTTACTTCATTCAAACTCATGGTCAAACACAAATGTAAAGTAAGAACATCACGACTGCCGCTGTGAAGAGTCAGCGCTGCCGTTTACAGCAGGAAGTCAATGGACCTGTTTCTGATATTGAAGCACATATTATGATAAGTTGAGTTTTTAACCTTGTTCTAACATTGTTCCTCATCAAAAACAAACACACTTAGAGCACATTTAGTACATTTGGCTTCATTCACACCAGTTTGATGAATTCTGGTTGGAAAGTCCTCTCCTTCCGAGCCTCAAAAACACACGGAATCTCACGTGTTCTTCAAAAAAGTACATGGAAGAGGAAACCCGGACAGAGGAAAGACATTAAAGTCCAAACAGAATGAAACTGCAGTTCAGAGCCGGGGCCAATGCATCACCGGTGTAACAAAAGCACGATTCTATCATTTAATATTGTCGACATAAAGCTATTGCCACTTAGATTGACTCAACAATGATAATAACGAAGCCAAAGTAAGAAAAAAATCATATAAAGTAAACAAAATACATGTAATTTGGACTATTTTGTGCTCAATTTTGACTGGAAAATGGAGGAGTTTTTAGAGAATCTGCAAAATGATATGACTCGAGGTGGAAGTACAAAGTATCAGTGGAAACGTTTGCTTTGTTATTTGAAGTTTATGTAATGGGAAGAACAAAACATTCAATGGATTAAACCCCAAAAAATCTGGTATTTTCAAACGATCGACAAACAAAAAGGAGAAAAACTAAATTGTGTCTGAAGAAGCGGCGCGAGGAACATTCAGATCCTTTCATACTTGTCACTTTAGATTGACTCGCAGTGAGAAGAGAAACCAACACTTTTACTCGAGGACGAGACCGTTACTTCAAACTAACTGTCACTCAAGCAGGAGTCAAAAGAAATGTGTCCGAAAACGGCGTCTTCAAAAGGTTCTTCCCTCTTCTGTGTGCAGCCCAGCCCTTTGTCCGCCCTTTGACTCCTCTGAAACGTGCGCTTGAAAACGAAAGCGCCCCGTCGACACAATCGTCCCCGAAAACGATTTGCGGGAGCGCCCTCGACATGAATCCCGGCGACAGAAGGTGCGGCTCGAGGTGTCGGCGGCGGCCGCATAAACAGCGCGCAGACACCTCGTAATCAGCGCTGACATTTAGCACTACATCTTCACCCCGTAACCCTCGGCTTCAGAGGGGGCGGGCGGAGACGCGTCGGGAGTGCGGCAATTTGCGGCTAATTGACGTGACATTTACGGCACGCCACGTTTCGAGCGGCTGCTTAGACTCTTTTTTTTTATGGGGCTAATGCGGCGAGTTTGTGCGATGACACGTGGTTTAAGAGTGACGTGTCGGATGTGGGATTCATCTACGGCTTTGTACGAGTTGCAGATAAAAGACTGAGGTGGAGATAACGGTAAAAATGGACAATATTCGGATGGTATTTCGACAGAGTAAGAGGAAGGTGCAAGAATATGTCTGTAAATGTCTTGGTTGAGGTTAAAATTTGGCCGAAAATGCGAATGGAACATAAAATGAACCGGAAAAATATAACTGTCTGTCTCTTTTTTGAGGTTGGTTTTAATAGTTTTAATCATAGACAATACACTCGATATTCAAATTAACAATTGCAATTTATTTATTTTATTTATTATTATTTTTATTTTTTATTATATATTTATATATATTTTTTTTTATTTAATTATGTATTTATTTATTAGAAGTGGGAAATTTGCTGCACACAATTATAAAAACACTTTACATAATACAACGTTTAAATGCAAAGACCATTTTTATAGGAAATTTGTTTTTCCAAAATAAAGCGAAAACCCTTCGACAAAACCAGCTCACACAACCTCAGTTCATATTGGAGTTAGTTCCGAGCTGTGGGAGCAGCATAAGAATCAGTCCGAACACGAGAGACAGCAATAAATGTGACGTGACCTTCAGACCTGTGTGTTTACTCTCAATCGTCTCATTCCTTCTTCTCTTTTTGTCAGAACACCTAAACATGTCTCCTTACTGGTACATACTGTACTTGAACATATAATCATGTTCGACGCACTTGTCAAGCCAAAAAAAAAAAGTTGTCTCAAATTAAACGTCCGTCAAGTTGAAAGCGTTCCGCCCATTCCGACAAAACTAATTTGCGAACGTGAAATTAAAAACACGCCGCCGGCTTCTTTTTTTTCCCAGTCACACTTTTTTCCTTTTTGCAGATGCGTGAGATGTCGTTTTTTGATGCTAACGTTGGGTGACAAACTTCAGGTGCGCTCCTCCGGCGTCACGGCGCGAGCGAGAGCTGTTTACGAGCGCGTGTCAAAATAATGCCGTCAAAACTCTTCGCCGCTTCTATAAATTGCGGCGCGTTCAGGGGATTCGTGTCACATTAGCTCAGGTGTTAGCGCCGCTGTCGTGTTAGCTTAAGGGTTACGGGCTAAACATATACGCACAGGACAAACAAACGGCGACGGAAACGTACACTTTGCACGGATATTTACAGGAATATGACACGACGACATCCTTCACGCTTGGAGAGGTTAATTGAGATTGTGGCACAGGTAAAATGGCGTTATTTGCAGATTTTGTGGCGTTGTCGGATAATTATTGCGAGCAACTTGAACATGTCATTCAATTAGATGATGAATTAAATAAGGACGTCCTTTGAGTTTAATGAATATGACGACCTTTATAATACCTTTGAGTTATTACTTGATTACAGCAGGACTATTCAACTTCATTTTTTTGAGGGACAGATTTTTATGAGATTTTCAAGGAATTTGTGCTGCACAGAATATCCCCAGCACTGGTTTAATCAATTGAGTTTGTTCAAATTACTGCTCATAGATTGGATTTTTGTTGTTTGAACACTGTTTTGCAAAATTGCTCATCCAGTAGCACTGAAACAGAGTTAAACTAAGATTAGACTAGTACCAACCAGGTCTGAAACAGGATTAACCCAGAATCAAAACAGGTCTAAAGTGGAATTAAACGAGGACTAAACCAAAAATAACCAAGTCTGAATTAGTGCTCAACCAGAAAAAACACAGTGTACAAAATTATTTATTTTGTATATATATATATATATATTATTTTTTTATTTATTTTATTTTATTTATTTTATTTATTTTATTTATTTTATTTATTTTATTTATTTTATTTATTTTATTTATTTTATTTATTTTATTTATTTATTTTATTTATTTTATTTATTTTATTTATTTTATTTATTTTATTTATTTTATTTATTTTATTTATTTTATTTATTTTATTTATTATTATCATTTTATTTATTTTTTAAAGATGGGTTGTGGGCTTGATTAAATCCCCCAGAGGGCCTAATTTGGCCCCCGGGCCTTCGAATGACAGAATATCCGTTCTTTTGCTCTTCACACGTAAGTGAATAAGTGGTTGTGGAAAACAGAAATACATTTATTTAATGTTCATTAAGAGTTTGGAGAAGAAGCCATTTCCTTCCATTAAGTCTCTTGTTCCTGTTTTCACGGAGGACGGACTGAAAAACACTTTAACACTGATTAAACTCGCAAACCTTAGTCAAGAAATGCGCTATTTTAGAAAACACACAGAATGTACGCTTTCTCTGGTCTTAACAGAGTTCTGGAGTTGTGTTTAGCTTCATTCACATTCAGCCCGTTTACAAGCTTCTCTCCATCTGAACCTCACAAAAACACTCATTTTCAAGTTTCAGATTTGTGACATCAAAGGTGGTGATGTACAGGTCTCATGTGCAGTTTTTAGGACCATAAATCATATTCAGACTCATTTATGCCACAAATCACTTCCATTACTGCTGCTTGCCTACATCAGCACGTCGGGGCAAGCTAGCTTTCGTCTGTCTCTTCATTGTAATTACCTCTGCTGCCAATAGAGGGAGTACTAACTGACTAACTACAAAAGACTGATAGAAAGTTGTGTGGTTTTCAAAACATACATTATTTGTTCTTACTTTCTAAAAGATGAGATGCAAAAGTACAAGTGCAGGTCCCTCCCTACAAGTGCAGTAAAGGACCCCCCCCCCTTTTTTTTTTATATATGTTCAGCGTCTTTGGGTCACTGAAAAGCACTATATAAATAAAAGTTAGTATTATTATTATTATTATTATTAAATATAAATGATACAGAATATGTGTCCGTTAAACTGTTTTATTGTTTTTTGCATATATATATGAAAACAAAGCAAGTTGCTTCCATCTAAAAACGTGTTATTCCATGATATAATACAATAAATCTCTGTATTAACCTCAGTCCTTCCCGTTGGTTCAGGGATGATCCAGGCCCTCGCCGGCTTCTTCACGTACTTTGTGATTCTGGCGGAGAACGGCTTCTGCCCCGCGAGCCTCGTGGGCATCAGGATCCAGTGGGATGACCGAGAAGTCAACGACCTGGAGGACACCTACGGGCAGCAGTGGGTGAGTAAAACAAACACACCTCAAACACACCTACGGGCAGCAGTGGGTGAGTAAAACAAACACACCTCAAACACTCCTACGGGCAGCAGTGGGTGTGTAAAACAAACACACCTCAAACACTCCTACGGGCAGCAGTGGGTGTGTAAAACAAACACACCTCAAACACTCCTACGGGCAGCAGTGGGTATGTAAAACAAACACACCTCAAACACTCCTACGGGCAGCAGTGGGTATGTAAAACAAACACACCTCAAACACTCCTACGGGCAGCAGTGGGTGAGTAAAACAAACACACCTCAAACACTCCTACGGGCAGCAGTGGGTATGTAAAACAAACACACCTCAAACACACCTACGGGCAGCAGTGGGTGAGTAAAACAAACACACCTCAAACACTCCTACGGGCAGCAGTGGGTGTGTAAAACAAACACACCTCAAACACTCCTACGGGCAGCAGTGGGTGAGTAAAACAAACACACCTCAAACACTCCTACGGGCAGCAGTGCGTGAGTAAAACAAACACACCTCAAACACTCCTACGGGCAGCAGTGGGTATATAAAACAAACACACCTCAAACACACCTACGGGCAGCAGTGGGTAAGTAAAACAAACACACCTCAAACACACTCTACAATCTCTACAGTATCTGCTTTACTCTGTGGCTCTACAATCTCTACAGTCTCTGCTTGCTCAGTGTGCTCTACAATCTCTACAGTCTCTGCTTGCTCAGTGTGCTCTACAATCTCTACAGTCTCTGCTTGCTCAGTGTGCTCTACAATCTCTACAGTCTCTGCTTGCTCAGTGTGCTCTACAATCTCTACAGTCTCTGCTTGCCCACTGTGTGCTCTACAATCTCTACAGTCTCTCCTTGACTCTGTGCGCTCTACAATATCTACAGTCTCTGCTTTACTCTGTGCGCTCTACAATCTCTACAGTCTCTGCTTGCTCAGTGTGCTCTACAATCTCTACAGTCTCTGCTTGCTCAGTGTGCTCTACAATCTCTACAGTCTCTGCTTGCCCTCTGCGTGCTCTACAATCTCTACAGTCTCTCCTTGACTCTGTGCGCTCTACAATATCTACAGTCTCTGCTTTACTCTGTGCGCTCTACAATCTCTACAGTCTCTGCTTGCTCTGCGCGCTCTACAATCTCTACAGTCTCTGCTTGCTCTGTGCGCTCTACAATCTCTACAGTCTCTGCTTGACTCTGTGGCTCTACAATCTCTACAGTCTCTGCTTGACTCTGAGCGCTTTACAATCTCTACACTCTCTGCTTGACTCTGTGGCTCTACAATCTCTACACTCTCTGCTTGACTCTGTGCGCTCTACAATCTCCACACTCTCTGCTTGCCCTCTGCGCAGACGTACGAGCAGAGGAAGATCGTGGAGTTCACCTGCCACACGGCGTTCTTCACCAGCATCGTCATCGTGCAGTGGGCCGACGTCATCATCTGTAAGACCAGGAGGAACTCGCTCTTCCAGCAGGGCATGAAGTGAGTCCAAGGCTAACGCTAACGCTAACACTGACGCTGGTACAAGATCATAAATATTGCTCAATTCCGGCTGTCACGCACACGTTTATGGACTACTAAGTATCATGCTAGTTTTATTTAGCATGAAGGGCACGTTACACATCAAATTAGCCAAATTTAAGCTAACGGTTTATTTAGGAGTGTTTTATTCATAAATATCAGCCTCTTCTGTCCAGTTAAAGACCTGTTTCTGTCCCATATGTTGTTTTTCCGCTTCATTCACACTCGTTCACGAGCTTCTCTTCTCTGCTTCTTCTCTGCGCCTCACAAAAGCAGTCCGTTTCAATTGTCTCATCTGCTATTTATGACGTCAAAGGTAGCGATCCAGAGGTTTTTGAGTCCGTTCTGGGTCCATGACTGTCTCAAATCACGTTCATTACAACTGCGGGCAATGTCGTTTTAGTCTCTTTTATTGTCTGTGATGAGGGAATCCCCGACTGATGGAAATGAATGTGTGTTTTTTTAATACATTCTTTATTCTATCGTTCTAAAACATGAGATTCCACAGTAACAAGACAACAGCACGTTTAAAGGCCAGCGACGATACAAATGCACGTGTGTTCTTTAAAAGCAGTAGAAGGAAACTGTTAAACTGTGACAGATATTCCTCCCGCTTTAAATCCAGCGAGTGTCCTTTTATCCCGCCGTGTTCATTCTTAACGCATTGATCTGATGCTTGGCCTTTCTGTGAGGCCAAAGACGCAGAAGGATTAAGGGAACAAACATTGAAGCGAATCGGCCTCCGCTCTCCAAATGTCACCCCCCGAATTTGGCGTTTGTCACAGCCCGCGCGCCGCGGACCTCGCACGATGGGCCGAGCTGTCTGTTTGGGAGATAAGCTAATTGCAGTGTTGCTCGTGCGGCATGGCGAGCGCTCCGGTGCGCTCTGAAAACGCTTATCAGATAAACATATCTTTGTATCAAACCCAACGAGGCCAGGGCGTTTAACATACGCAACATACGTATGTGGCCGAGGCAGGCGGCCCACACAGACGGGCGGCCCACACAGACGGGCCGAGCAGCGACAGAAAGACAAGAACCGACGGTGGCTCAACCCCGAAGCCTGAAAATGAGACTTTTGGATTAGCTCGAAACACAAATAGTCTTTCCTATGCACCAGAACCTACCTCTGAAGGGTGAAGGGTGTCGGCAGTACGGCCACGACACTTCGGACCGCAGCTTCACCATAGCAACGGACAACATGCGCCATGAAGCTGTGGGTCGCGGGGCTCACACGACGACTCAATTCAATTCAATGGTTACAGGCAAACATTTTCTCACGTTTACTTGTTTTAGTTATATTAATGTCCAAAATAGGGGTGCACGGTGGCAAAGGCGGTTAGCGCTCCTGCCTCCAAGAAGAAGATCATCAGTTCGATTTCCGAACCAGACCAACGTCACATGATCTCTCTGGATGGAGTCTGCATGTTCTCCCCGTGTTACCGTGGGTTCTCTCTGGCTCCTCCCACCGTCCAAAGACATGCATGTGTGTTAGGTTGGTGACTCTAAATTGACCCAAGTGAATGTGAGAGTGAAGTGAGAGTGAAAGGTTACCTGTCTATGTCTATGTCTATGTGTTGGCCACTGTCCAGGGTGTGCCCCGCCTAAGGCCCAAAGTCACTGGGATAGGCTCCAGTCACCCGCGACCCCGAAAGGGAACAAGCGGTAGAAAATGGATGAATGAATGAAAATAAAATAATCCAACTGAAACATTCTTAGTCTTTGGCTACAAATGGTGTAATCAGCCTCCAGTACTTGAACCACATAAGTCCACACTGCCAATGCTAAAACGTGCTACCATGCTAATGCTACATTCTGATCCAACAACATGAAGAATCTTATGTTGTGTGCAACCTGACGTCATCATCGAGGTCGACCAAATGCTGAGGTGGTGAATAGAACAGCACTAATCTCTCCCTTTTGGAAGTAAACCTTGATCTCCGTTTGATGCACATGTTCCATCACAAATATTACAAACGCTCACAGCAGGAAGAGGTTTGGACTCAAATGACTTCTAAGCCATACAAGAAAGCAAAATAGTGTGCAATGTAGCAGCTAAATTAGCTTTTTCTTTCTTTCTTTTTGGTGTGATTTGGTGTTATTATTAGTGCATGTTTGGCCACAGAATCTATCAGCCAAAACACACTGATTTAAAGGCCTCACATTATTTAATTTAAAGGTTATTTCTTAGGTTGTTTGTCTGAGCGAATGCAATAAATGTGAGTTATTTCAAATAACTCAACTTTTTATTATTTTACGGACTTCTTCTGTGCAGTTTGTGAGTCCATAAACCATCACCAAACAAATGACTCTTTTAGCATAGCAGTCACATTGCCTAGAGCTTCATTTGATTTATTCCCACCCCTTAATAGAGTTAATTGGAAACAGCGTAGACGTTCTTTTAACTTAGAAAATGTGAAATACTTGTGAACACGTGAAAGCCACAAGAATGCGTCTGGTGTCCTCTTTGATACGTGTCGTTTACCCTCTGAGCTCGTCATAACGGGCGGTGCGTGGGGTTCCTTTAAATGCAGCGTAAATGTGTGAATGGTTCTTTTTCCCGCAGGAACCGTATCCTGATCTTTGGGGTGTTTGTGGAGACGGCTCTGGCTGCGTTCCTGTCCTACTGCCCCGGGATGGACGTGGCTCTGCGCATGTACCCGCTCAAGTACGCCACGGGCACCGCATCACGCCACATACACAGACACGAGTACCTCACACACCGACGGGCACCGCATCACGCCACACACAGAGACACGAGTACCTCCCACACCCACGGGCACTGCATCATGTCACAAACACAGACACGAGTACCTCCCACACCCACGGGCACCGCATCACGCCACACACACAGACACGAGTACCTCCCACACCCACGGGCACTGCATCATGTCACAAACACAGACACGAGTACCTCCCACACCCACGGGCACCGCATCACGCCACACACACAGACACGAGTACCTCCCACACCCACGTGGCACCACATCACGCCACATACACAGACATGAGTACCTCCCACACCCACGGGCACCGCATCACGCCACATACACAGACATGAGTACCTACCACACACACGGGCACCGCATCACGCCACACACACAGACATGAGTACCTCCCACACACACGGGCACCGCATCACGCCACATACACAGACACGAGTACCTCCCACACCCACGGGCACCGCATCACGCCACATTCACAGACATGAGTACCTCCCACACCCATGGGCACCGCATCACGCCACATTCACAGACATGAGTACCTCCCACACCCACGGGCACCGCATCACGCCACATTCACAGACATGAGTACCTCCCACACCCACGGGCACCACATCACGTCACATACACAGACATGAGTACCTCCCACACCCACGTGGCACCGCATCACGCCACATTCACAGACATGAGTACCTGCCACACCCACGGGCACCGCATCACGCCACATTCACAGACACGAGTACCTCCCACACCCACGGGCACCACATCATGTCACATACACAGACATGAGTACCTCCCACACCCACGTGGCACTGCATCACGCCACATACACAGACATGAGTACCTCCCACACCCACAGGCACCACATCATGTCACATTCACAGACATGAGTACCTCCCACACCCACGTGGCACTGCATCACGCCACATACACAGACATGAGTACCTCCCACACCCACGGGTACCACATCATGTCACATTCACAGACATGAGTACCTCCCACACCCACGGGCACCACATCATGCCACATACACAGACATGAGTACCTCCCACACCCACGTGGCACCACATCATGCCACATACACAGACATGAGTACCTCCCACACCCACGTGGCACCGCATCACGCCACATACACAGACACGAGTACCTCCCACACCCACGTGGCACCGCATCACGCCACATACACAGACATGAGTACCTCCCACACACACGGGCACCGCATCACGCCACATACACAGACACGAGTACCTCCCACACCCACGTGGCACCACATCACGCCACATACACAGACATGAGTACCTCCCACACCCATGGGCACCGCATCACGCCACATTCACAGACATGAGTACCTCCCATACCCACGGGCACCGCATCACGCCATATTCACAGACATGAGTACCTCCCACACCCACGGGCACCGCATCACGCCACATTCACAGACATGAGTACCTCCCACACCCACGGGCACCACATCATGTCACATACACAGACATGAGTACCTCCCACACCCACGTGGCACCACATCATGTCACATACACAGACATGAGTACCTCCCACACCCACGGGCACCGCATCACGTCACATACACAGACATGAGTATCTCCCACACCCACGGGCACCGCATCACGCCACATACACAGACATGAGTACCTCCCACACCCACGGGCACCGCATCACTCCACATACACAGACATGAGTACCTCCCACACACACGGGCACCGCATCACGCCACATACACAGACACGAGTACCTCCCACACCCACGTGGCACCACATCACGCCACATTCACAGACATGAGTACCTCCCACACCCACGGGCACCGCATCACGCCACATTCACAGACATGAGTACCTCCCACACCCACGTGGCACTGCATCACGCCACATACACAGACATGAGTACCTCCCACGCCCACGGGCACCACATCATGCCACATACACAGACATGAGTACCTCCCACACCCACGGGCACCACATCATGCCACATACACAGACATGAGTACCTCCCACACCCACGGGCACCGCATCACGCCACATACACAGACATGAGTACCTCCCACACCCACGGGCACCGCATCACGCCACATACACAGACATGAGTACCTCCCACACCCACGGGCACCGCATCACGTCACATACACAGACATGAGTACCTCCCACACCCACGGGCACCACATCACGCCACATACACAGACATGAGTACCTCCCACACCCACGGGCACCGCATCACGCCACATACACAGACATGAGTACCTCCCACACCCACGGGCACCGCATCACGTCACATACACAGACATGAGTACCTCCCACACCCACGGGCACCACATCACGCCACATACACAGACATGAGTACCTCCCACACCCACGGGCACCGCATCACGCCACATACACAGACATGAGTACCTCCCACACCCACGGGCACCGCATCACGTCACATACACAGACATGAGTACCTCCCACACCCACGGGCACCACATCACGTCACATACACAGACATGAGTACCTCCCACGCCCACATGGCACCCACATATTAACACCACACATATTATGAGAAATGTACTTTTAGCCATGTTCTTACTCTTCTAAAACATATCTGGAGAAGCGTTTAGCCTCCTCTCCCCTCCGAGCGTCAATAAAACTGTTCAGAATCTCGTTCTGTGAATCTCTCCCGTCTCATCACGATCAGTGCAACTGTGAGCTGAGAACATGAAGTGAGAGCCCAGCTTGAAATGCGTTGCGCCGTTCATCTTAAACTGCGTGTAATTCCCTCTGCAGCAGCAGCTGGCCCAAAACCCCAGGCAGTGCCGGGGTAAACAGCAGCGATACAGATGTAATTTTATTTTCTATAAAAATGCCAAACTAAAGGTAGTCAAGAACCTGATTAAAGGCTAATGACGATACAAATAATGCATCATATTAGTCAGTTATTCATTTAGTTGAACATACACTGTAAAAGCAGCTCTTAGGGTCAAAATGAGACAGCTGTGGGCTGCTTGCATCTAATTACAGAGCAAGTGCGCTGTTAGCATGCTATAATCGTTGCTAATGGCCACTGAACGCTGTAAAACAACCCCACCGCGGTGAATCATGTGGTTGCTTGGCGTACATTAGGAAAGTGAAGAATACGTTGAAATGAACCATCAGTAGCTCCGTGTTTCACTTCGTTCAGGGAGAAAATAGATCAGATACGGCGTCTTTAGCCCTGGACTAAACTACGAAGGACTGAAGCGATTACTGGAACTGTCTCCTCTAACAATGACATTCTCACAACCATTTGAAGCTAACTATTCAGACATTTCTCCCGTCCCCTGCTTTTTACCGTGGGTGCCATATTAGCGGAGGGCAGCGCTCGCACACGACTCCACTCAAGCGACAAATAGCCTCTCTGCATTAGTCCTAATAGAGCGCCATTACCCTGTGCTCTGCTCTGCTAATGTGGTTTGCAGGCTCTTCTGGTGGTTCTGCGCTCTGCCCTACAGCCTCCTCATCTTCGTGTACGACGAGGTCCGCAAATACATTCTGAGGAGGAGCCCAGGAGGTAAGCGCTTTACTCCCATCAACACAACGTAGAGAAATATCACGTATAAACCACCAACAGTCTTAAACAGACCTCAACCGGTTTAGTCCTGGTTTAGTCCTGGTTTGGTCCTGGTTTAGTCCTGGTTTAGTCCTGGTTTTATCCCGGTTTGGTCCTGGTTTATTTCTGGTTTAGTCCCGATGTGGTCCTTGTACAATCCTGACTTGGTTCTGGTTTAGTCCTGGTTTAATCTTGGTCTGCTTTTAATTTAATTATTATTTTTTGGTTTCGACCTGGTTTAGTCCAGGTTTAGTCCTGATTTGGTCCTGAATTAGTCCTTGTTCAGCCCTAGTTTGCCCATTTTAGATTTTGTCCAGTTTCATTCTTCATTAGGTCCACATTTTTAACATTTTGTGTGATAAACTCATATATTGTGGCTCCATTACATCATTCTCACACATTACATCAAATCTGCGTTTGCCGGCACAGTCTCTCTGGTTCCTCCCATAGTCCCCCCCTCTCTCTGGTTCCTCCCATAGTCCCCCCCTCTCTCTGGTTCCTCCCGTAGTCCCCCCCTCTCTCTGGTTCCTCCCGTAGTCCCCCCCTCTCTCTGGTTCCTCCCGTAGTCCCCCCCTCTCTCTGGTTCCTCCCGTAGTCCCCTCCTTTCTCTGGTTCCTCTCATAGTCCTCCCCTCTCTCTGGTTCCTCCCGTAGTTCCCCTTCTCTCTGGTTCCTCCCGTAGTTCCCCCTCTCTTTGGTTCCTCCCGTAGTTCCCCCCTCTCGCTGGTTCCTCCTGTAGTTCCCCCCTCTCTTTGGTTCCTCCCGTAGTTCCCCCCTCTCGCTGGTTCCTCCTGTAGTTCCCCCCTCTCTCTGGTTCCTCCTGTAGTTCCCCCTCTCTCTGGTTCCTCCCCTCGTCCTTGGAGCCTCTGCCACTCTCAGCTTCTGAAAGTGGCTCTGGCTGTTGTGACTTTAAGAGAAACGTCGGCCCAAAGTCGAGGCTCGTCAGGAAAATAATTTGAGGGAAACATGTTGGGTCAGAAATGAGCAATTAAGGAGGACTTAAGTGTCAGGAGGACTTAGGTGCTCCTGACCCTGCGCTGACCGTGCGCTGAGCGTCGGATGGATCTTACTTTAGGTTAGACGGAATGGTAACTTAAAGGTGCACTGTGTAACTTTTCTGGATGAGGAAAAGACGGATTCATTTAACAAATAATAGTGATAATATAGATCATATAGATCATATACATATGGCTATAGACGTACCTGCCATCTTAAAGTTCGATTACTCCTTTTACTGAAATGTTGTTAAAATAAGTCAGTCAACAAGGAGCATAAAGTCTGATGTTAAACACAGGTCATCAGTTTCTTCAAATGAACAGAAGTGTATCACCATGGTGACCACAACCCGAACTCACATGCCCCACGCTGGTGGTGAGAAGCACCTCTGCTTCTCCTGGTGTTCTGAGAAGCACCTCTGCTTCTCCTGGTGTTCTGAGAAGCACCTCTGCTTCTCCTGGTGTTCTGAGAAGCACCTCTGCTTCTCCTGGTGTTCTGAGAAGCACCTCTGCTTCTCCTGGTGTTCTGAGAAGCACCTCTGCTTCTCCTGGTGTTCTGAGAAGCACCTCTGCTTCTCCTGATGTTCTGAGGAGCACCTCTGTTTCTCCTGGTGTTCTGAGGAGCACCTCTGTTTCTCCTGGTGTTCTGAGGAGCACCTCTGTTTCTCCTGGTGTTCTGAGGAGCACCTCTGTTTCTCCTGGTGTTCTGAGGAGCACCTCTGTTTCTCCTGGTGTCCTGAGGAGCACCTCTGTTTCTCCTGGTGTTCTGAGGAGCACCTCTGTTTCTCCTGGTGTCCTGAGGAGCACCTCTGTTTCTCCTGGTGTTCTGAGGAGCACCTCTGTTTCTCCTGGTGTTCTGAGGAGCACCTCTGTTTCTCCTGGTGTCCTGAGGAGCACCTCTGTTTCTCCTGGTGTGACGAGCATGTGTTTTTCCCCTTCAAAAGTCACAGAAGAGTTGCGGGGAAAGAGAACCCATGTCTCAGTTTTCTCCTCCTGAGCTCCTCACAGATGTGGAACTTTTGCCGTTGTTGAGGAACCTCGTATGAATATTTGGAGCAAAAAAGACGCGCTTGCCTTTGTATTGGAGGTCTCCTTAAACCCTGGAGGTCTCCTTAAACCCTGGAGGTCTCCTTAAACCCTGGAGGTCTCCTTAAACCCTGGAGGTCTCCTTAAACCCTGGCGGTCTCCTTTAACCCTTCAGGACACGTTCCTTCACACGATCGTTCAGAAACATCATAATCAGGCCTCGTGGTTTATCAACTGCTGGTCTTGGTTGCCATGGCGATGGGCTCTCTCGATTGTGATGGGAGGGACTTCAACTCCAGAGTTAACGAGGAGCTCAGGGATGATCTTCTCCAAGAAGCTTTCTGTGTCTTTTCCTTCTCTCCTTCTTCTACTTCCACAATCCTCAGGTTAGGACCACGAGATCTGACTCGAAAAAATCCAGGATATTATTCTTCATGTTATTGTTCTCCGACTCCAGCGTCGTCACTCTGGCCCACAGCGCCTCCATCTGGGCCCACAGCGCCTCTATCTGGGCCCACAGCGCCTCCATCTGGGCCCACAGCGCCTCCATCTGGCCCACAGCGCCTCCATCTGGGCCCACAGCGCCTCCATCTGGGCCACAGCGCCTCCATCTGGGCCCACAGCGCCTCCATCTGGGCCCACAGCCACAGCGCCTCCATCTGGGCCACAGCGCCTCCATCTGGGCCCACAGCGCCTCCATCTGGGCCCACAGCCCCTCCATCTGGGCCCACAGCCACAGCGCCTCCATCTGGGCCCACAGCCCCTCCATCTGGGCCCACAGCCACAGCGCCTCCATCTGGGCCCAAAGCGCCTCCATCTGGGCCCACAGCCCCTCCATCTGGGCCCACAGCCACAGCGCCTCCATCTGGGCCCACAGCCCCTCCATCTGGGCCCACAGCCACAGCGCCTCGATCTGGGCCCAAAGCGCCTCCATCTGGGCCCACAGCCACAGCGCCTCGATCTGGGCCCACAGCGCCTCCATCTGGGCCCACAGCCACAGCGCCTCCATCTGGGCCCACAGCGCCTCCATCTGGGCCCACAGCCACAGCGCCTCCATCTGGGCCCAAAGCGCCTCCATCTGGGCCCACAGCCACAGCGCCTCGATCTGGGCCCACAGCGCCTCCATCTGGGCCCACAGCCACAGCGCCTCCATCTGGGCCCAAAGCGCCTCCATCTGGGCCCACAGCCACAGCGCCTCGATCTGGGCCCACAGCGCCTCCATCTGGGCCCACAGCCACAGCGCCTCCATCTGGGCCCACAGCGCCTCCATCTGGGCCCACAGCCACAGCGCCTCCATCTGGGCCCACAGCGCCTCCATCTGGGCCCACAGCCACAGCGCCTCCATCTGGGCCACAGCGCCTCCATCTGGGCCCACAGCGCCTCCATCTGGGCCCACAGCCCCTCCATCTGGGCCACAGCGCCTCCATCTGGGCCACAGCGCCTCCATCTGGGCCCACAGCGCCTCCATCTGGGGCCACAGCGCCTCCATCTGGGCCCACAGCGCCTCCATCTGGGCCCACAGCCCCTCCATCTGGGCCCACAGCCACAGCGCCTCCATCTGGGCCCACAGCCCCTCCATCTGGGCCCACAGCCACAGCGCCTCCATCTGGGCCCAAAGCGCCTCCATCTGGGCCCACAGCCACAGCGCCTCCATCTGGGCCCACAGCCCCTCCATCTGGGCCCACAGCCACAGCGCCTCCATCTGGGCCCAAAGCGCCTCCATCTGGGCCCACAGCCACAGCGCCTCGATCTGGGCCCACAGCGCCTCCATCTGGGCCCACAGCCACAGCGCCTCCATCTGGGCCCACAGCGCCTCCATCTGGGCCCACAGCCACAGCGCCTCCATCTGGGCCCACAGCGCCTCCATCTGGGCCCACAGCCACAGCGCCTCCATCTGGGCCCAAAGCGCCTCCATCTGGGCCCACAGCCACAGCGCCTCGATCTGGGCCCACAGCGCCTCCATCTGGGCCCACAGCCACAGCGCCTCCATCTGGGCCCACAGCGCCTCCATCTGGGCCCACAGCCACAGCGCCTCCATCTGGGCCACAGCGCCTCCATCTGGGCCCACAGCGCCTCCATCTGGGCCCACAGCCCCTCCATCTGGGCCACAGCGCCTCCATCTGGGCCCACAGCGCCTCCATCTGGGCCCACAGCGCCTCCATCTGGGCCCACAGCCACAGCGCCTCCATCTGGGCCCTTACTGTCTGCAAATCGTCCATTATGTCTGAAACACGCTTCTTCAACGCGTGATCTCTGTCAGAGTCTCCATGACATCTCGAGCCGATGACCAATTACATTCTCTCTTCCTCCCGACGCAAGGAAGTCACGAAAGTCTCAATCCGGACCAGCGGGACTGCACGTCTCCGGCGGTGAAGGAGCGCGGCTCTCAGGTTTGTTAGTTAGCCGTGTTAGCCTCGTTAGCCTCGCCAGCCTCGTTATCTTGTGATGCGGGCTGTTTTCCAATGGAGCCCGCGGGCCCTCAGCTTTGTTTGTTTGGGCCCCGTGGCGCTACCGGACGTGTGTCTTCCTTGTTTACTCCTCTTTCGTCCTTGTTCTTTGGGAGTGGGCGGGTCAAACGATGATTTTGCAGCAGCGGCGTGAGGTGCGTCACCATGACCATAAGTCCGCTCTACTTTTCATAACTGCTCCAAGTATTCAATCAATCAATTCAGGCCACAATATAATCGTAAGAAGCAAAAACCCATCATCTTGCCAGTTTTAGAAGCAAAATAAATTAAAAAAAAATTCAATATTTTCCCCAAAAATCAGACCTAAATATAAATAACTGTTTTTATCTGGCTGTTTTTGTCACATTTCACTTTATTTTGTCTTTCAGAACGTTACATTTCATAAAGCTGGTCACAACCTTGGACCACGGGAATGAAAGACACTTAAACATTTCATTTTCGTTTTGGTCACAGTCTCGATAATCGTGAATAATCGTTAAATCGTGATGTTTTCTCGTAACATTAGAGAAGAGATTAAACCGCGTTCACACCGAAATCAGTTGTAAGTTCCAGAGCAGTGCACAGGAGTCGTCTGTGGGTTATGACTCGCTCAGACCAGTTTATTGCTAAAATGGACTTTACATCTTGAGCCATATTTACAGTATATGAAGTTATCTCTGTTTTGTGTTTGTCATTGTCACTCTTTGGCCTCCCACACCGTTCATCCTTCCACAGGTGTTATGTCATGTGCGTGATGTGTGTGATCTGATCTAAACTGCGGCGGCGTGAGCGTATGCCTCATACACAGGGCTGTTACGAGTCCGACCTCCTCCGCTCGCTGCTCCGCTCCACGCTCCTCTGATTGTGGTTTGTTTCTCACTGACAGACGTGTTCGAGGGGCCGTGGAGCGTCAAATCACACACATTAGATCGGAATACAAAGGAGGATCGGCGCTGGGAAAATTTATGTACGAGCACAATCTGGAACCAAAACATGGAAATTTATGGACTCATCATAGAGTTTTACCTGAACAAACCGGCGACACACGCCAAAGCCCCGCTCCTGAGATAAATGATTAAAATTGGTCAAAGGCAGACGAGGTGGAAAATACTGTAGGATTACTGTACATCAGGAACCAGTGGACCTGGCCCGGCTCCTGACTCTCAGCTCCTGGCTCTCAGCTCCCGGCTCTCGGCTCTCGGCTCCCGGTTATGGGTTGTAACATAAGGCCACATATAGAACACTAATGTGTACTATATGTTATACTATATAGAGTACACTGTAGTGTACTATATGGCATACTATATAGAGTACACTGTAGTGTACTATATGGCATACTATATAGAGTACACTGTAGTATACTATATGTATGTTTGAACCGGGGGTCTCGCAGCGGACCTGATTAAACTAATGTCTCAGTGAATATGAGTTGGATTCTAAATAAAACACACAGCATTTTGAAGCTTAACATACAGAGAACATGTCTGGACTGTCCCCTCTGTCCCTACTGTCCCTTCTGTCCCCTCTGTCCTTCTGTCCCCTGCCCCCTCGGTCCCTACTGTCCCCTCTGTCCCTACTGTCCCCTCTGTCCTTATGTCCCCTCTGTCCCTACTGTCCCCTCTGTCCTTCTGTCCCCTCTGTCCCCTCTGTCCCTTCTGTCCCCTCTGTCCCCACACACACGTGGGCGCACGTTTCTACCATCTGCACATCGACTGCTTGGCTCAGGCTTTCGTACGCCCAACATCATCAGAAATATAATTGAATTATCTCTCCTCGCGGCATAAGCCTCGGCGTTAACACCGTCATTATCTCGTCTCAGACCGACGTCCGAACGCGCCGCCGTCTAAACGATGGCGACACCTGCCCGGCCCCGGAGCCACGCGAGCACGCCGTAAATGAAGCCACTCCGACGGGGTTTGGCCCTCAGATTAAAACCCGAGACGTTCCCCGCTGCTTTGTTTCCGTCCCGGGAAAACCGATCCGATCTGACAGTTAATCATCTGCGTTAATCTGGACCGTCACGAGCCGAGAGCCGGGGACAACGCGCTGAATACAGACGGCGAGATAGAGCGGCGTTCAGGACAGATTTCCTCTGTAGACTTTTTCAATTTGATGGAAAGGATTAGCCGGGACTCAAGTTGGACTTCCGTGGGAGCGACGGGAGCTGAGCAAAATTAGGCTGCGCGTAAGACGGAAGAGCTTTGTGCAAGAGTGTGTGCCCGGAGTGTGTGTTTGTACGACAGAAGACAAAGGCGCCGAACTGTACGTCAATCTGCCCCGCGGCGGCTGTGGCTAATGGCTAACGTAGAAGTCGCCAAAGAGTGACAAACAAAACGAGTTAATTTTAAACTGCAGCAAAGTTCTTTACTTACGAACTTCACTCGGGCCTCGCGCTCTAATCATTCATCACGATGTGTTTATGAGTGTGAGCGTTGCCTGAGGTGACCAGATGTTCACATTGAAAACCTGGGAAGTAATAATAAAAGAGTAAAAAACGCACTTGGATCATTGCTACCTCTTTCACGGCTCATTTGTGAGTCTGTGTATCATCCTAGAGACTTTTATTTGTGGAAACGAGTGCATCTTTTGTGTTTTGGTGATTCTAAAGCCAGATTTTCTCTAGTCTGCCTAAAGAAACAATAATATATTCCCGTCTTTACTGTTGGAAAAGCTAAAAATGGTCAAAACCGAGACACGTCTTGAATAAAACTGGGACAAATCACAGGTTTTGGACACATCTGCTGGGACATGGGACACAGCGCTCAAAACTGGGACCGTCCCGGGTAAATAAGGACATCTGGTCACCCTAATTTAGCCGCCACCGTAAAGCTAACAAACATTAGCATGCTAACAGGGCACTTCCTCATTCATGGACAATAAAGCTGCTTTCATAATATATTGATACTGGGACAAAAAATAGGTATAAAGCCCCTTAAAATGTTTCTAAAATGTAAGAATACTTTGATATTAAACATGTATTTTCTTCCATGTTTGTTTACGCTGAACTGTGTCGCTGATGATGTCGTTTAGATGTTTTCAGAAATGAAGGGTCGTTATAGAGATCAATCAAACCCATTATTTGTCCAATTTAAAGTATTAGAAATGCATGATATCGATGACCTAAGATTATTTAAAGTAATGTATAAAGCCAAAGTATTACCCACAAGTCACTATGATCTAAAAGGAACGGACCAAAGTGATGTGAAGAGTGACTTGAAATTGGCGTGAACTAAATTGGCGTTTAGGAAAGACATAAAAGCTTGAATGAGAGTTGGTGTTTTAAAGTCTCTGTGACAGGTTAAACGACACATTTCACTAAAACGCACTGAACACATTTATATTCAAGATTTGACTCAACATTTTACCGATTTGTCCCCAGTTTGTCCATTTTTGTAAAGTTTATAATTGTACTTCCTGGTTGGACGTGAGCACAGTAATGACACGTGTAGAGGTGATTCCACAGCTGTTACCATAGCAACCAGACTGTAAACAAGAGCCAAACTCCACATAAATGAGCCAAACTCCACATAAATGACACAACAGTTCTGATCTGACACACAATAAGACCATAATATTGTCATAACCTTGTGCAATATTGTCATAACCATGTGCAATACTGACATAATCATGTGCAATACTGACATAATCATGTACAACCCTGACATACCCATGTGCAATACTGACATACCCATGTGCAATACTGGCATAATCATGTGCAATACTGGCATAATCATGTGCAATACTGACATAATCATGTGCAATACTGATATACCCATGTGCAATACTGTCATACCCATGTGCAATACTGACATACCCATGTGCAAAACTGACATACCCATGTGCAATACTGACATAATCATGTGCAATACTGACATACCCATGTGCAATACTGTCATACCCATGTGCAATACTGTCATACCCATGTGCAATACTGTCATACCCATGTACAATACTGACATACCCATGTGTAATATTGTCATAACCATGTGCAATACTGACATAATCATCTGCAATACTGACATACCCACGTGCAATACTGACATAATCATGTGCAATACTGACATACTCATGTGCAATACTGACATACCCATGTGCAATACTGACATACCCATGTGCAATACTGACATACCCATGTGCAATACTGACAAACCCATGTGCAATTCTGACATACCCATGTGCAATACCGACAGACTCACAGATGTATTAAAATAAATGGCCTTATGTTTGTTGCCAAGTTTAGTAATGGATTTATTTATAGATCGGGGGAAAAGAGCAGCGTTTTCTTTTCTTCCATGTTTTCCTCTGACTTTAGGACATGAGCTGCCTGTCCAAAAATAGAAAAAAAAAGGTCTCAAGCTCTAACATTTGGCCTGAGCCATTTGTTTACAGCCCACATTCTTCTCAAGTCTCTATGACAGATTATACACTAAAATGTAGTACACACGTTTGCATTTCAGATTTCACTGAAATTTTTGCCTATTTTTTAAGTTTATAATTGCTCTTCCTGGTTAGACGTGAGCACAAATATGACCTAGATAATTCCACAGCTGTTACCTAGCAACCAGACTGTAAACAAGAGCCAAACTCCACATAAATGACATAACAGTTCTGATCTGACACACAATAAGACCATAAAACACCTTTATTTAGTCCAACCATGGTTTAAACTGTCTCTGTGTCGCACACTGATGACATCACAGAGGGATTCAGCTCCACTTCCTGTCTTTTTAAAGTCTTATTTTTTTCAAATTTCTTCACAAAATTTTACTTAACCGAAGTAAAACTATGATAACTCTTTACCACAGGTTCTATAACACCAAACTAAGTCAGAATTAGAAAACAGGGGAAACCTTCATATGGACTTTAAGTAGAGGTTGAAAAACGTGGCAGATAACATAAGATCGCTCTTTTTTCTGCTCCTTTTCATTCAATATTCGTGTGCTTAAGTGTATGTCACTTATAATGTTTTTTTATGTTATGAATGAAATAAAAACATAAAAAACACATGAAGTAATGTGTAAAATAGCATGCAAAATGGTATTCATAAAAGCAGAAATTCAGTTTTTCCTGCTCGCTTTGTCTTTTGGTTTCACACGGACAGTTTTTATACATTATTAATCTTAGACCGGCGGCTCTCAAACTTTACAACTCCGTCAGCCCAAGCACCACCTGGTTTAATCTCTGTCTCCCCACGTTCTACCAGGACAGAACGACGACCAAAACAGGACCTAAACTGGTGATAAACGAGCTCTAAACCTGCGACAGACCAATCTGAAGTCAATCATACATAACCATAACCTGTTTTGTGCAGATAACAATGCTTTTCTCTCTCCTTCTCTCTCAGGTTGGGTGGAATTAGAAACATATTATTAGCCTGTTCCCGGTGCCGCCGCGACCTCCTGCGTCGTGAGCCTCTGTCGGAGCAGAAGCGGCGCGTGAATCATAGAAAACACCAAACGCTTAGTGCCTTGTGTGACCTGAAAGAATAAAATAAAGAATGTTTTATCCACGTAATAGTTTCAATAAACGCAGCTGATCAAACACGTTTTCGTCTCATTTTTGTCCGTGGAGGGTTTTCGCTTTGCTCGAATGAGGGTTTCCTTTTAAAGCACGGCGAGATAAAGCACGGCGATTAATGTCCCTCGACAATCGGGCTCAGGAACGTCTTATTTAAGGTGACAAAGGTCATCGGTGCAACTATGGTCTCGAGGTCTGCGTCATTGATAAACGTGTTCCTGTTGTTTATCTGGTTCGCAGCCACGTTTGACTCGGTTATCTTCCTTTAGATCGCCGGTACCCAACCTTTTTCCTCACGATGACCCGTACGATCACAAGATTATATGTCAGGGACCGGTTGAAAGTGGGCGGAGCCAGTAATAACAGTGTACAAACCCTTCTGTAACTTTGAAACTGCCTTAATACTTATAAGGCTCTGTATTTTCATGGTTAAAACACATATAATATTGTGACTTTACAGATTATAAACAAAAATAATCATATATTTGCCTCTGGGGACTAGTAGCAGATGGCCCACGGCCCGGTTTGGGCCCGCGGGCCTGTGGTTGGGGACCCCTGCTTTAGATGTCACGTGAAACTAAATTTTCTGTAAAGTTTGAGACGTTTGCATTAGTTAGAGACACCGGTGACAGTTCTAAAGATGGCTTGTAGTTCAGCAGCGGAAACATCTCGCGAGGTAAAACATCTCCGGATTGTGTTATAAAATGGAATCTAAGTTTGTGGACGATCCGAGAATGACTGTAAGCTGGTTTGCTCTGATCAGGATATTTGAAGCCGATCACAGATCCGGTGGCAGGTAGTGGAGCCATAAAGGGCGTGTGACGCCAGATTTGCCTTCTGCCATGGGCCGCTCCCTCCTACTCTTTTTGTGGCGTGACCTGCACCCAGAAGAACCTGTAGCCGGCTTTGGATGGCAGATTTTCCCCTTTGGAGCCACTTGCAGTCCATGTAGTGCGACCTTCGCCCCCTACAGTGCCACGATAGAGACAACTCTCAAGCCAATGAACAGCTCCTTCTCGCAATGGGAAAGTGCTTCTACGTTGATGACCTTCTCCAGAGCGTGCAGACTCCAGAAGAAACACGGGATCTGGTGCAGAAGCGAAGAGCACTTGTCTTCTGCTGGATTTGTCCCCCAGTGGGCTAATAATGAGCCTGATGTTGTTAGCCACCAACCTGAGGAGCTCAGATTTACCAGCTCAGAACTTTAGCATGATCAGGATAAAGTAGACTCTTCTGAACCATCGCCTGAGCTGGCACTTCACTACTCTAGGCTACAAACAGCCCCAGTTCAGCCCAGGTCCGGGTTTGATGGAGCCATCAGGACAACATCGTCTGCAAACAGCAGAGATGGAATCCTGTGGTCCCCAAACCGGACACCCTCCGACCCCTGACCACACCCTCCGACCCCTGACCACACCCTCCGACCCCTGACTGCGCCTAGAATTTCTGTCCATAAAAATTATGAACAGAACCGGTGACAAAGGGCAGCCAACATGCACTGGGAACAGGTCTGACTTACTGCAGTGAACACAGCTCCTGCTCCGGTCATACAGGGACCGGACAGCCCTGAGCAAAGGGCCCCGGACCCCGTACTCCCGGAGCACCCCCCAAAGGACACCCCGAGGGACACGGTCGAAAGCCTTCTCCAGATCCACAAAGCACATGTGGACTGGTTGGGCAAACTCCCATGAACCCTCGAGCACCCGATGGAGAGTATAGAGCTGGTCCAGTGTTCCATGACCAGGACCTAAACCACTCTGCTCCTCCTGAATCCGAGGTTCGACTATCGGTCGGATTCTCCTCTCCAGTACCTTGGAATAGACCTTACCCGGGAGGCTGAGGAGTGTGATCCCTCTGTAGTTGGAACACACCCTCCGGTCCCCCTTCCTTCCACGTTCAAGTCGTCCACCCGCAGAGCCGAGATCCAGGAGCTGACCGGGATGGACACTCAGAGAGGTGAAGATAATGAGACATGAGGTTCAGGAGCTTTAGTGAAAATGAGACGGCTTTCACAGGCCCTGGGCTCTTGTTACACGCATGAGATCATCTCTTTTTAATGAGTAAATCACCATCATTTCCCCCCCCCATTTTCCCCATTATTTGATATTTTGTCCAATGAATTTGCCATCACATGAATTAGCTACTTGTCGTAATCTCAATTATCATTCATCATAATTTACTACTTTGAAGTAGAAATACTAACCAATTGTGAATAGATATGTGCATTGATTTTATTTTATTTGGAATAGAACGTCATCTGAAACATGATTTAGTGGTCAGAAATGCTAAGAAATATCCTTGCAGTTTGTTACCAATTATTTTTCGATCTACAGTGCCCAAATCATTTTCCTTGTGGGACAATAAATAGTTTTGTAACTTTGAACATTTACAATACATTTGTCATTTTTTATTCATACAAGTTCCGATAATGATGGACAAACAATCAAATAATACTTAGAATATTTAGCCACAATTAATTTTCAATTTTTTTTTCTTTTTAAATAACCCTGTTTGACCTTCTCCAGAGCTCGAGCTGGTAACAACATCCGCTGCGTCACTTCCGCCCAGCATAAATCCAACATGGCGCTGCTCCTAAGGTCAGGATGTTTCTGCTCTTCTCTCTTTCCATCGCATTTCGTCACATTTGCGTCATTTATTCACACGCGACACATTAACACACACATTTAGACCGCACGTGCTCACAGTTTGTGGTCAGAAAGATGCCGTATCCGTGTTTGTTTTGTCGTAAACACCGTAAAGACGTGACGTGGCTAATGCTAATGCTAACCGAGCCTTCATCAGGAACAGGAACGCGGTTTAAAGCCACATTTGTTGGACTGAAGGCTATTTATGATCACTTAATGGCAGTAATTGTTGTGTATATATAGGGATTACACATGAAAAATACTCTTACTGTTAAATTCTTAAGCTTATTTCCGTTGTAAATGCATTGTAAAGTCGTTGATGTCTGAACTTTAACCCCATATTCCGTTGTAACGTGCCCTTGCTTTGTAGTTTTAGATTTAGACCCGTGCCAAATTACTTTCTAGACGGTTTAAGTATTAATGAACAAAAATATAAAAAATTCCCCCTCTATTTATTATTTGTTAAACACACCGCAACAAAACTTGCACAAGACAAACTAACGATGACAAATAAATGGAGAATAAAAATCTTGGAATAACCTTAAAAAATATGACAAAATGTGAACGTTCCCGGTGGTTTTGTCCAGACTTTTCTGTAGTTTATAAATATAAATGTCCTCAAACTTCGTCCACAGCGTCATGCGAGTCACACTTAGCACAACTAATCGATTTAATTGAAAGAATAATCCGCAGATTAATCCATCAGCAAAACAATCCGCTTGATAGAAGACGTAATGTGTATATATATTTTAGATTTAGTGACGCCGATGATACTTTTTACAGTGAGTATTGGTGCTGTTTTGCGTTTGATAATCTAGAACATTTTTAAATGAGCGTTTGTCTTCTGCTCCAGGTCGCTGGCCGGTCGGGGCATGTGCCTGTCCAGAGCCCCCTCTCTCCAGACCGGCCCCCTCCTCTGCAGACAGTGAGTTTGTCCTGTTTGTCTTGTGTGATTTGTTGTCGTTGTGTCGTTTTCTAACTTTGCGTCCTCATCTTGTCCCGTCAGTGTCGCCCCGATGGGAACCACGGCCAAAGAGGAAATGAACAAATTCTGGGCCAAAAACAACCGACTGAACCGGCCCATTTCGCCTCACCTGACCATCTACAAGTGAGGGACGCCACGTGAAGCTAGTTATGTGTGACGTGAAGCTAGTTATGTGTGACGTGAAGCTAGTTATGTGTGACGTGAAGCTACTTGTGTGTGACGTGAAGCTACTTGTGTGTGACGTGAAGCTAGTTGTGTGTGACGTGAAGCTAGTTGTGTGTGACGTGAAGCTAGTTGTGTGTGACGTGAAGCTAGTTGTGTGTGACGTGAAGCTAGTCGTGTGTGACGTGAAGCTAGTCGTGTGTGACGTGAAGCTAGTCGTGTGTGACGTGAAGCTAGTCGTGTGTGACGTGAAGCTAGTCGTGTGTGACGTGAAGCTAGTCGTGTGTGACGTGAAGCTAGTCGTGTGTGACGTGAAGCTAGTCGTGTGTGACGTGAAGCTAGTCGTGTGTGACGTGAAGCTAGTCGTGTGTGACGTGAAGCTAGTCGTGTGTGACGTGAAGCTAGTTATGAAGCTAGTTGTGTGTGACGTGAAGCTAGTTATGAAGCTAGTTGTGTGTGACGTGAAGCTAGTCGTGTGTGACGTGAAGCTAGTCGTGTGTGACGTGAAGCTAGTCGTGTGTGACGTGAAGCTAGTCGTGTGTGACGTGAAGCTAGTCGTGTGTGACGTGAAGCTAGTCGTGTGTGACGTGAAGCTAGTCGTGTGTGACGTGAAGCTAGTCGTGTGTGACGTGAAGCTAGTCGTGTGTGACGTGAAGCTAGTCGTGTGTGACGTGAAGCTAGTTATGAAGCTAGTTGTGTGTGACGTGAAGCTAGTTATGAAGCTAGTTGTGTGTGACGTGAAGCTAGTTATGAAGCTAGTTGTGTGTGACGTGAAGCTAGTCGTGTGTGACGTGAAGCTAGTTGTGTGTGACGTGAAGCTAGTTGTGTGTGCCGTGAAGCTAGTTCTGTATGTGTGTTCAAGTAAAATGTGAAGTTAAAGCTACGAGGCAAAATTGGAAAAATATTGAGGTTAACGTTGTGCCGAAGTTTCCTGTACAACTGACCTAACTGGCAGATGACAAACAGCTGAGTCATTTGGAGGAAGTGGAGAATCCCTGGGTAAAATCAGTGCTCACGACATGGAACAAGTTAATAAAAATGTATAAATTAAATAAAGACGTTAACATTTTAAACTGGATGGCCTATGACCAAAGTTTGAAGCCGAATCGCATTGATAAGAGATTCAAGCTATGGACAACAAAAGGCTTCTTTTTTTTTTTTTTTTTTAACCAGATTGTGAAAGAAAATCAAATGAAAAGCTTAGATATGTTGACGGAATCCTTTAACATGCAGAAACAGGACTGTTATAGATATTTACAAATAAGGAGTTACAATAATCAAGAAATATTGCAAAAAATATTGTACATTAGCTGGAAAGAAATGAAGGCAACCACCATCACATTCACTTTTAGAATAATGTCCTTGGGCCTCAAAACCGTCACCATGGACACAGTGGATGGATACTTTTGCGACATACTTAGCTGGAAGAAGACCCTCACAAAGAACATGTCTGACTCAAACTGGACCAACGATTTAAGAACTGGACTAATATCATAACTGACAAACGCACCATGGAAACGATAACCTCAGGGCTCTTATCTAGTTTTACTCCTTTACTTGCCTCACGTTCTCCCTGGCCCCGCCCCTTTCTGTTGTTTTTGTGGATCTATGTTTTAATAAAACATCAAATGGCAAATGAAGCGTGTGTTTATTCTGAGCCGTGTTTCCCGTGTGTTTCAGATGGTCCGTCCCGATGTTGATGTCGGTCACACACAGAGGAACGGGCGTCGGCCTCAGCGGAGGTAAGTCGCCGCTGCAACAACACTGCGGCTAATGAAGAGACTTTGAAATACATCTGAACCTAACGCGCCGGGGCCTTGACTCGCCGCGTCGGGGGCCTTGACTTGCCGCGTCGGGTTCGGATCGATCCCAAATTGTCCGGAGGCGTTTAGATCCATCTTTATTGATCAGCGACGGGATCATTTAGCTGAGTTTAGGCCCCGCAGTCCGAACGCTCGGGCGTTTTTTACGACCGTGACCCACATGCGGTCAGAGTGCGGGCGGCGGTGGCGGTCACTTTGGCGCGTCTGAAAAAACGGCACGGAACAAGTGTTAATGGAGGTCGTGAGCGAAGAGGCTTTTAACCGCTGAAAGGTGATTGTAAATTAATTGGCTTCTAAAATATTAATCCAGAGCGTGAGTTTAGCCTGGTCCAGAGCAGGAAATAAGGGTGGTCACATTATTGGCCACATAAATGTCGGAATATGTGACCGAAGGCTTAAAGACAGAGAATATTTAACGATTTATTGACTAATTGTGCTGAAAAACTGTTATCTAATTGTTCTCTGGACGGTTCAGACTCTAACACACAAACAAGAGCTTTTATCACTAAATATAAAGCACGTAATTAAAATGATCAAAATGTCCACAAAAACAAGGATGAACCATTTATTTTTTCCTCTTTAATACTCTTCTCTGTCTAGACGCTCTTTACTCGTTTAGCCGTTCCATCTCGTCCAGCACTTACCCTTTTATAGCGTGATTATGACATGAGCAAAAAGGAACAGAAGGGAAGTAAATCCTAAGGAGACTTCAGTCCCATTTTCAGACCTTTTATTTGTTTTGTTTTTGGAATTAAGAGACGTGTCACAGAAAAAGGACAAACAAAGGTCCTAAATCTGCATTCTGGCATCGTCCCGGTTTGTCCAGAGTCCGCGCCAAGGACATTTTTCGAGGTCCCGGTGTCGAACTGGAGTATCACGGTCGTTGGGAGTGGGGAAAACGTCAGGATGTAACGGTTATTGACGCAAAACAAGCGTGAAATCCTTGAAACGCAAACACCATGTGACCAGCTTCAGCCAATCGAACGCTCTGAACACAGACGTCAAGCTGTTGAGACACAAACGGCTCCAGAATGAATAGAAGTGACAATCGATTAATCTGGCAACTGTTACATTAATTTATGGATTAGTTGTTATAGATGGAGCTAGAGAGGTGTGGGGCTAGAGTGGGGCGTAGGGCGCGGGGCCAGAGTGGGGCGCGGGGCCAGAGTGGGGCGCGGGGCCGGAGCTAGAGGCGTGTGGAGCTAGAGGCGTGTGGAGCTAGAGGCGTGTGGAGCTAGAGGCGTGTGGAGCTAGAGGCGTGTGGAGCTAGAGGCGTGTGGAGCTAGAGGCGTGTGGAGCTAGAGGCGTGTGGAGCTAGAGGCGTGTGGAGCTAGAGGCGTGTGGAGCTAGAGGCGTGTGGAGCTAGAGGCGTGTGGAGCTAGAGGCGTGTGGAGCTAGAGGCGTGTGGAGCTAGAGGCGTGTGGAGCTAGAGGCGTGGCTCAGTTACCGATTACTCATTTAGTTGAGATTAAACTTGGTCTCGGCCTTAATTAGGGCGATCAAAGCCCCAGTTTTCCTTTTCCTCGTCACGTTTGTTGTAATCGACTGTTCCATCTCTGATTGAAACTGAAACTGTCTTCTCTCTTCGCAGCGATCTCGGCCTTCGCTCTGGCCGCTCTGGTCTTGCCCGGGACGTACCCGTATTACCTGGACCTGATCCACTCGCTCTGGGTCGGGCCGGCGCTCATCGGGTTGGCGAAGATCGGCATCGCTTTCCCCGCCTCGTTCCACACCTACAACGGCGTCCGCCACCTGGTACGTCCCGAGTGAAACCTTTTTACCGGCGTTATTCGTGACTTTTTAAAGCTCAACCTCTTTTCTTTTTGGTGCTAAATATTTGGATTATTAAAGACATTTATTTATTTCTATATGATTCAAATCGATGTGTCTAATTCCCCTGGTCTGGTTGTGTCTTTGGCGACTGCAGTGGTGGGACATCGGGAAAGGCTTCAGAATCCCGGAGGTCTACCGCACGGGCTACACGGTGATCGGGCTGTCGGTGCTCACCTCCTTCGCCGTGGCGTTCCTCCTGTGAAGAACCTGGTGGGCGTGGCACACTGGCGGGCGTGGCACTCGCAGCTCTCTGTACTGTTCTGCTCTGTGATTATTGTACATTAAAACACATCTATGCGCGGCACTTTAAATGAGTCTCTGCAGCGTCTTTTCTGGATTTTACTCTCGATTTTAGATTCAGGGTTTGTTCTTGAGGAGGGTTATATATTTGAGTTTTTATTTATTTTAAGAAAAGATTTTTGAATATTTTTTTTTGGTTTCCTTTTTAATATTTTTATTATAAACATTACGGCATAAAAATAATTAAAAGATACAAAAATGTTTTGATTTTTAAGATTTTTAAAATATATGTTGTTATGGTTTCCCTTTTATTTTTGTTATGTGTTATATTAACAAAAATAATTAAATAAAAAATACAGAAATGTTTTAATTTTTTGTAAAAAAGAATTGTAATAAACAACAGAAACACAAACCTGACGCAGAGAGAACACTCAAACTGCACAAAACGCATCTAAATATGTGCTTTTCATGACTCGAGTAGAAGTACACGCCTGGAGTAAAAGTACACGCCTGGAGTAAAAGTACACGCCTGGAGTAGAAGTACGAAAAGTACGCGCCTGGAGTAAAAGTACGCGCCTGGAGTAGAAGTACGCGCCTGGAGTAGAAGTACATGCTTGGAGTACACGCCTGGAGTAAAAGTACACGCCTGGAGTAGAAGTACACGCCTGGAGTAGAAGTACGTGCCTGGAGTAGAAGTACGTGCCTGGAGTAGAAGTACGCGCCTGGAGTACACGCCTGGAGTAGAAGTACGCGCCTGGAGTACACGCCTGGAGTAGAAGTACATGCCTGGAGTAAAAGTACACGCCTGGAGTGAGTAAAAGTACACGCCTGGTCAAATATTACTGCAATACATGGAATCAGTAGCTCAGTGAAATTGTTCTAGATAAATACCATTAAAACAGATAAATTGAGGGCTGTTTTAGCTCTTCTGAACACCACATGTTTCTACTGCTCTTGTTGTGAAAGTGAAAGTACTAAAATATTCCCTTCTTTTGGATCAAAAGTGCAGTTTTACAAATGATTCTCAATAAAAATTGTCAGCTCCTTATTTCCCCAGACTCGGCTCCTGAAGACGAGATGCAAGTTGTGTTTTTGTGATTTTCTGTAAAACCAGAATAAATGATGTAAAAGTTTGGATTAAAATGACATATTTGGTCATAATGGAAACATTGGATATTTTAATCAGATTAACTGATATTTTGTATATTTATTATTTCCCAAAAAAAAGGAAGAATAAGAATTAAAGCCGTTAGTGTTAACGAGCTTCTGTGTGAGTCCAGAACATCTACATCAGAGTGGTCAGAGCTCTACGTCAGAGTGGTCAGAGCTCTACATCGGTGTGGTCAGAGCTCTACATCAGTGTGGTCAGAGCTCTACATCAGTGTGGTCAGAGCTCTACGTCGGTGTGGTCAGAGCTCTACATCAGTGTGGTCAGAGCTCTACGTCGGTGTGGTCAGAGCTCTACGTCAGTGTGGTCAGAGCTCTACGTCAGTGTGGTCAGAGCTCTACATCAGAGTGGTCAGAGCTCTACATCAGTGTGGTCAGAGCTCTACATCAGAGTGGTCAGAGCTCTACATCGGTGTGGTCAGAGCTCTACATCAGAGTGGTCAGAGCTCTACATCATGTGGTCAGAGCTCTACATCAGTGTGGTCAGAGCTCTACATCGGTGTGGTCAGAGCTCTACATCAGAGTGGTCAGAGCTCTACATCGTTGTGGTCAGAGCTCTACGTCGGTGTGGTCAGAGCTCTACATCGGTGTGGTCAGAGCTCTACATCAGTGTGGTCAGAGCTCTACATCAGAGTGGTCAGAGCTCTACATCGTTGTGGTCAGAGCTCTACGTCGGTGTGGTCAGAGCTCTACATCGGTGTGGTCAGAGCTCTACATCGGTGTGGTCAGAGCTCTACATCGGTGTGGTCAGAGCTCTACATCAGTGTGGTCAGAGCTCTACGTCGGTGTGGTCAGAGCTCTACATCAGAGTGGTCAGAGCTCTACATCAGTGTGGTCAGAGCTCTACATCAGTGTGGTCAGAGCTCTACATCAGTGTGGTCAGAGCTCTACATCAGAATTGTTACATTGTTGTGGTCATGATTGGAGTGAAGAGTCACACTTGACCCATTTCCTGCCGTGCACTTGTTGTGAAGCGTCTCTAAAATGAGCCGTGGCCCACGTTAAAGTGCCGTGGATCATTTGTCACTCTCACTGCTGCTGTGACTCGCCAAAACTCACAAATACTCGCTTAAACTGGCTAAAGCCGAGTGTCCACTGCACCGTTTGTTCATCTGAGTCGACAGATTTCTGATCCTGGTGAAACTCGTGGGTCTCGGTGTGAGACGGGGACAAAGACCAAACTTAGAGCTGTTGTACGACTAAAGACGAAGTGCGGTTGATGTCGAACCTGCGTCTCAGAGTGAGTCCTCTCGCCGTGTCTACGATCATTCTCTGCCTGACGTAAAATGCTCCGTCTCGAACGGGATTTTAGCACGTCATTTCTCTTCATTTACGATCTTTTATGAGCCGGTCACTTCACTACACCGAGCGCAGAGGTCGTGTGTCCACTGCACAATGTCTCACGACCTTTAAGTCATCACGTCTGGTGCTGTGACATCCAAAAAGACAACATAAAAGACACAGCACAGGACTCGCAAAGACCCCCAAAGACCCGTCAAAACCCACCAAGACCTGCCAAGACTCGCCAAGACTCGCCAGAACTCGCCAATACTTGCCAAGACTCGCCAGGACTCGCCAAGACTCACCAAGACTCGCCAGGACTCGCCAAGACTCGTAAACCCCAAACGCACAGCACATTCAAACACGTCCTTCACTAAAGTCCCACTGTCCTTTGTGTTTGGGGCCGGATGAACCCTCTGGTCGTCACTCAGGACCCTCGATTGTCCTTTGGTCGTCTCGGGACCCTCGACTGTCCTCTGGTCATCTCGGGACCCTCGACTGTCCTCTGGTCATCTTGGGACCCTCGACTGTCCTTTTGGAGATACTTTTTCCCGGCTGCGTTGAGATCGGTCTCGCAGGTCGAGTCAAGTTTTCAAACGCCGTCCCGATGTTTGATCTCACGGTTCAAAAGCCGAAACAAAAGGCTGCGCTCGCCGCCTCGGACGCCCTCGAGGGTCAACGCGGCGGACGCCCTCGAGGGTCAATATTTTTCTGTACTTTCAGAACTCGGATCTCTTCATCCAGAGTTTATATTTACGATACATATTTTTCACTTAATAAAGCCATATCGTCTTAAAAGTACACGAAAGTAAACGACACAGCAGAAATATGACACAGTCGGGCATAAATTAGAGATATTTTAAGAAGGTGTTGCCAGCTCGTGCCACACTTTTCGTCTGGTGTTTTCACGATTTTAAAGTTCCAGATTTAAGACCGAGACTGAAGCGTTGGATTGAACATAGAGATAAAGAAACTGTCTTCTTGTTTTGTTTCGTTTTAGAGACATTTTTCTCGCCTAGATTGAAAAAGCGGAAGAGTTTTGACTTGAATAAGCGGCGAATGATTGAACGTTTCACTCGACCAGTCACTGAAGTAGTCGATGTACTCACGGGTGGAACGTAACGAAGTACAAATACTCTACAAATACTCTGACCACGCTCTCCAATCAGCTGACCACATTCTCCCGTCAGCTGAAGTTAAATTTTGTAGGGACATTTTGAAAAATAGGAGTTTAAAATGACAGGAAGTAGAGCTGAATCCCTCTGTGATGTCATCAGTGTGCGACACAGAGACAGTTTAAACCATGGTTGGACTAAATAAAGGTGTTTTATGGTCTTATTGTGTGTCAGATCAGAACTGTTATGTCATTTATGTGGAGTTTGGCTCTTGTTTACAGTCTGGTTGCTAGGTAACAGCTGTGGAATTATCTAGGTCATATTTGTGCTCACGTCTAACCAGGAAGAGCAATTATAAACTTAAAAAATAGGCAAAAATTTCAGTGAAATCTGAAATGCAAACGTGTGTACTACATTTTAGTGTATAATCTGTCATAGAGACTTGAGAAGAATGTGGGCTGTAAACAAATGGCTCAGGCCAAATGTTAGAGCTTGAGACCTTTTTTTTTCTATTTTTGGACAGGCAGCTCATGTCCTAAAGTCAGAGGAAAACATGGAAGAAAAGAAAACGCTGCTCTTTTCCCCCGATCTATAAATAAATCCATTACTAAACTTGGCAAAAAACATAAGGCCATTTATTTTAATACATCTGTGAGTCTGTCGGTATTGCACATGGGTATGTCAGAATTGCACATGGGTTTGTCAGTATTGCACATGGGTATGTCAGTATTGCACATGGGTATGTCAGTATTGCACATGGGTATGTCAGTATTGCACATGAGTATGTCAGTATTGCACATGATTATGTCAGTATTGCACGTGGGTATGTCAGTATTGCAGATGATTATGTCAGTATTGCACATGGTTATGACAATATTACACATGGGTATGTCAGTATTGTTCATGGGTATGACAGTATTGCACATGGGTATGACAGTATTGCACATGGGTATGACAGTATTGCACATGGGTATGTCAGTATTGCACATGATTATGTCAGTATTGCACATGGGTATGTCAGTTTTGCACATGGGTATGTCAGTATTGCACATGGGTATGACAGTATTGCACATGGGTATATCAGTATTGCACATGATTATGTCAGTATTGCACATGATTATGCCAGTATTGCACATGATTATGCCAGTATTGCACATGGGTATGTCAGTATTGCACATGGGTATGTCAGGGTTGTACATGATTATGTCAGTATTGCACATGATTATGTCAGTATTGCACATGGTTATGACAATATTGCACAAGGTTATGACAATATTGCACATGGGTACGTCAGTATTGCACATGGGTATGTCAGTATTGCACATGGGTATGTCAGTATTGCACGTGAGTATGACAGTATTGCACATGAGTATGACAGTATTGCACATGGTTATGACAGTATTGCACATTGTTATGACAATATTGCACATGGGTATGACAGAATTGCACATGGGTGTGTCAGTATTGCACATGGGTATGTCAGTGTTGCACATGGGTATGACAGTATTGCACATGATTATGACAGTATTACACATGGGTATGACAGTTTTACACATGAGTATGTCAGTATTGCACATGGTTATGACAGTATTGCACATGGTTATGACAATATTGCACATGGGTATGACAGTATTGCACATGGGTTAGTCAGTATTGTACATGGGTATGTCAGTATTGCACATGGGTATGACAGTATTGTACATGTGTATGACAGTATTGTACATGTGTATGTCAGTATTGCACATGGGTATGTCAGTATTGCACATGGGTATGACAGTATTGCACATGGGTATGACAGTATTGTGCATGGATATGACAGTATTGCTCATGGGTATATCAGTATTGCACATGATTATGTCAGTATTGCACATGGGTATGTCAGTATTGCACATGATTATGTCAGTATTGCACGTGATTATGTCAGTATTGCACATGGTTATGACAATATTGCACAAGGTTATGACAATATTGCACATGGGTATGTCAGTATTGGACATGGTTATGACAGTATTGCACATGATTATGACAATATTGCACATGGTTATGACAGTATTGCACATGGTTATGACAATATTGCACATGGGTATGACAGAATTGCACATGGGTATGTCAGTATTGCACATGGGTATGACAGAATTGCACATGATTATGACAGTATTGCACATGGGTATGTCAGTGTTGCACATGGGTATGACAGTATTGCATATGATTATGCCAGTATTGCACATGATTATGTCAGTATTGCACATGGGTATGTCAGTATTGCACATGATTATGTCAGTATTGCACATGGTTATGACAATATTGCACATGGGTATGACAGTATTGCACATGGGTTTGTCAGTATTGTACATGGGTATGTCAGTATTGCACATGGGTATGACAGTATTGCACATGGGTATGACAGTATTGCACATGGGTATGTCAGTATTGCACATGGGTATGACAGAATTGCACATGGGTATGGCAGAATTGCACATGGGTATGACAGTATTGCACATGATTATGACAATATTGCACATGGGTATGACAGTATTGCAAATGGGTATGACAGTATTGCACATGATTATGACATTATTGCACATGGTATGACAGTATTGCACATGGGTATGTCAGTATTGCACATGGCTATGTCAGTATTGCACATGGGTATGGCAGAATTGCACATGGGAATGACAGTATTGCACATGGATATGTCAGTGTTGCACATGGGTATGACAGTATTGCACATGATTATGCCAGTATTGCACATGATTATGTCAGTATTGCACATGGTTATGACAATATTGCACATGGGTATGACAGTATTGCACATGGGTTTGTCAGTATTGTACATGGGTATGTCAGTATTGCACATGGGTATGACAGTATTGCACATTGGTATGTCAGTATTGCACATGGGTATGACAGTATTGCACATGGGTATATCAGTATTGCACATGATTATGTCAGTATTGCACATGATTATGCCAGTATTTCACATGGGTATGTCAGTATTGCACATGGGTATGTCAGGGTTGTACATGATTATGTCAGTATTGCACATGATTATGTCAGTATTGCACATGGTTATGACAATATTGCACAAGGTTATGACAATATTGCACATGGGTACGTCAGTATTGCACATGGGTATGTCAGTATTGCACATGGGTATGTCAGTATTGCACATGAGTATGACAGTATTGCACATGAGTATGACAGTATTGCACATGGTTATGACAGTATTGCACATTGTTATGACAATATTGCACATGGGTATGACAGAATTGCACATGGGTGTGTCAGTATTGCACATGGGTATGTCAGTGTTGCACATGGGTATGACAGTATTGCACATGATTATGACAGTATTACACATGGGTATGACAGTTTTACACATGAGTATGTCAGTATTGCACATGGTTATGACAGTATTGCACATGGTTATGACAATATTGCACATGGGTATGACAGTATTGTACATGTGTATGACAGTATTGTACATGTGTATGTCAGTATTGCACATGGGTATGTCAGTATTGCACATGGGTATGACAGTATTGCACATGGGTATGACAGTATTGTGCATGGATATGACAGTATTGCTCATGGGTATATCAGTATTGCACATGATTATGTCAGTATTGCACATGGGTATGTCAGTATTGCACATGATTATGTCAGTATTGCACGTGATTATGTCAGTATTGCACATGGTTATGACAATATTGCACAAGGTTATGACAATATTGCACATGGGTATGTCAGTATTGGACATGGTTATGACAGTATTGCACATGATTATGACAATATTGCACATGGTTATGACAGTATTGCACATGGTTATGACAATATTGCACATGGGTATGACAGAATTGCACATGGGTATGTCAGTATTGCACATGGGTATGACAGAATTGCACATGATTATGACAGTATTGCACATGGGTATGTCAGTGTTGCACATGGGTATGACAGTATTGCATATGATTATGCCAGTATTGCACATGATTATGTCAGTATTGCACATGGGTATGTCAGTATTGCACATGATTATGTCAGTATTGCACATGGTTATGACAATATTGCACATGGGTATGACAGTATTGCACATGGGTTTGTCAGTATTGTACATGGGTATGTCAGTATTGCACATGGGTATGACAGTATTGCACATGGGTATGACAGTATTGCACATGGGTATGTCAGTATTGCACATGTGTATGACAGAATTGCGCATGGGTATGGCAGAATTGCACATGGGTATGACGTATTGCACATGATTACGACAATATTGCACATGGGTATGACAGTATTGCAAATGGGTATGACAGTATTGCACATGATTATGACATTATTGCACATGGTATGACAGTATTGCACATGGGTATGTCAGTATTGCACATGGCTATGTCAGTATTGCACATGGGTATGGCAGAATTGCACATGGGAATGACAGTATTGCACATGGATATGTCAGTGTTGCACATGGGTATGACAGTATTGCACATGATTATGCCAGTATTGCACATGATTATGTCAGTATTGCACATGGTTATGACAATATTGCACATGGGTATGACAGTATTGCACATGGGTTTGTCAGTATTGTACATGGGTATGTCAGTATTGCACATGGGTATGACAGTATTGCACATTGGTATGACAGTATGCCACATGGGTATGTCAGTATTGCACATGGTTATGACAATATTGCACAAGGTTATGACAATATTGCACATGGGTATGTCAGTATTGGACATGGTTATGACAGTATTGCACATGATTATGACAATATTGCACATGGTTATGACAGTATTGCACATGGTTATGACAATATTGCACATGGGTATGACAGAATTGCACATGGGTATGTCAGTATTGCACATGGGTATGACAGAATTGCACATGATTATGACAGTATTGCACATGGGTATGTCAGTGTTGCACATGGGTATGACAGTATTGCATATGATTATGCCAGTATTGCACATGATTATGTCAGTATTGCACATGGGTATGTCAGTATTGCACATGGTTATGACAATATTGCACATGGTTATGACAATATTGCACATGGGTATGTCAGTATTGCACATGGGTATGACAGAATTGCACATGATTATGACAGTATTGCACATGGGTATGTCAGTGTTGCACATGGGTATGACAGTATTGCATATGATTATGCCAGTATTGCACATGATTATGTCAGTATTGCACATGGGTATGTCAGTATTGCACATGATTATGTCAGTATTGCACATGGTTATGACAATATTGCACATGGGTATGACAGTATTGCACATGGGTTTGTCAGTATTGTACATGGGTATGTCAGTATTGCACATGGGTATGACAGTATTGCACATGGGTATGACAGTATTGCACATGGGTATGACAGAATTGCACATGGGTATGGCAGAATTGCACATGGGTATGACAGTATTGCACATGATTATGACAATATTGCACATGGGTATGACAGTATTGCAAATGGGTATGACAGTTTTGCACATGATTATGACAGTATTGTACATGGTATGACAGTATTGCAGATGATTATGTCAGTATTGCACATGGGTATGACAGTATTGCACATGATTATGACAATATTGCACATGGGTATGACAGTATTGCACATGGGTATGACAGTATTGCACATGGGTATGACAGTATTGCACATGGGTATATCAGTATTACACATGATTATGTCAGTATTGCACATGATTGTGCCAGTATTGCACATGATTATGTCAGTATTGCACATGGGTATGTCAGTATTGCACATGGGTATGTCAGGATTGTACATGATTATGTCAGTATTGCACATGATTATGTCAGTATTGCACAAGGTTATGACAATATTGCACATGGGTATGTCAGTATTGCACATGGGTATGTCAGTATTGTACATGGGTATATCAGTATTGCACATGAGTATGACAGTATTGCACATGAGTATGACAGTATTGCACATGGTTATGACAGTATTGCACATTGTTATGACAATATTGCACATGGGTATGACAGTATTGCACATGGGTTAGTCAGTATTTCACATGGGTATGTCAGTATGCCACATGGGTATGTCAGTATTGCACATGGGTATGACAGAATTGCACATGGGTATGGCAGAATTGCACATGGGTATGACAGTATTGCAAATGGGTATGACAGTATTGCACATGATTATGACAGTATTGCACATGGTATGACAGTATTGCACATGGGTATGTCAGTATTGCACATGGGTATGTCAGTATTGCACATGGGTATGTCAGTATTGCACATGGGTATGACAGTATTGCACATGGGTATGTCAGTATTGCACATGGGTATGTCAGTATTGCACATGGGTATGACAGTATTGCACATGATAATAGATAACATAATATATTCCTTTATTGTCCCACATGGGGAAATTTCATTGATGCAACGCAGGTTGATACAGAAGATAAGAACAGATCACTTATAGGAAGTTTGAAAAACACTCTCAGTAGAAGATCTCTAATAAACAAAAACTCCCATAGACAAAACCTCCCATTTCCCAACAAGGGATGGAGAGGAAAATAATAAAGATAAAATAAATAAATACCATTGCATGCGATCACAAAAGTAATTGCACATGAATATGTGTCACGACAGTAATTGCACATGAATTGCACAGTAATTGCGCTTGAATCACGACAGTAATTGCACAGTAGGACTAACAGCTGCTGTGGCCTGTATTGCACATGGGTATGACAGTATTGCAAATGGGTATGACAGTATTGCACACAATTATATTAGTATTGCACATGGGTATGACAGTGTTTGTTATAAAGTCTGACAGCAGAAGGAAAGCCGTGTGAAACGTCTCCTTCACACAGCGAGAGTGGATCAGTCTGTCATTTTGTGCTTTTCAGTCATATGTTTTTGTGCTTTTCTGTGATATTTAGTGCTTTTCTGTAATATTTGTGTTTTTTTCTGTATTAGTTTGTGCTTTTCTGTAATATTTTATGCTTTTCTGTAACATTTAGTGCTTTTCTGTGTGGATCGTGCTGCTGCTACTTAATCATCTAATTTGGTAGAAAAACAGCTCGAGAACATAGTTTTCTTCCTCCTCCGGGACAGGAACGGGACGTGACTTCCAGATTCATTCATATTCCAGCACGGTGCTTTGTTGTGAGATCCCACGCCCTGCCATCGCCCCTGCCATCGCCCCTGCCATCGCCTCTGCCGCGCGCTCCATCCCCCATCAGTCTCTGCGCCGTCCCGGGCCCCGCGCTGCAGCTCCACCACGCATGCTCAGAGCCGGCGGTGCTGATGCTGCGCTGGTGCGAGAGGATGGAGAGAGAGCGGAGGAGAGAAGAGGAGAGGAGGAGGAGGAGGGGAGCTTTAAATACGAATCAGATCGAAAAAAATGGATGTGTGTCTCTGTGGCGCAATGGAATAGCGCGCTGGACTTCTAATCCAGAGGCTCCGGGTTCGAGTCCCGGCAGAGATGACGCCGATGGGGGTTGGCTTTTTGGAGGAGGACGATGTGATGAGAGAAGAAGAAGAAGAGAGAGAGAGAGAGAAGAGGTTTTGTGTGGATGAATGAGGTTATGGAGAGACAAACCAACCCTCTTTTTCATATTTTAACGTCTGATTTTACATAAAACCACAACTAGCTTCATTTTAACAGCCTGCTCTCGTTCTTTTTTTTTTTCAGATAATTTTTTTATTCGTATTGAAATTTATTTAAAATAATTATATATATTCATATTTTATTTTATTGTATTTATTCATTTTATTTTATTCATGTATTTAATTGTATTTATTTAATTGTATTTATTTAATTGTATTGATTGTATTTTATTTATTTTATTTGTTTTATTTCAGGGAAAGTGCATATTAATAAAAAAAAAATACACAAATATTTCTTAGGCTTTTCACGTTACGATTAATCAAAATTCATCCATTTGTTTTGAAAATATGCCCTAAATGAATAAATTTGTTTGATTTAAATGAAGCGTTTTAAAGTCTGTGTAAAAAGGATCAGAAAAACAAAGATGGCGCTTCTTTTTATTCCTTTTCATTAGTTTTGTTGTATTTTTAACTTTACGACACGTTCATGTCGTTCATATGTTATAAATAAATGAATAAATGAAGTTATTTGGCTTCGTGTCGTAACTGAATCTGTGGAGACGGCTTCATAAAACTCACAGAACTATATTACATGTGTTTTTATATATTTAACCCCCTGGAGATGGCCACAGAGTCAGAGGTTCAGCTCCTCGCGCAGACTTATAGATGTTTTTTGCTTCTCTATTGTGGATGTTTTGGCCGTCGCCCCCTGCTGTCTCTGAGCGGAACACCACCTTGTGCCGACATCGACCCGAAGACAACTCTCCTGAGAAACCCTGGCTCTTGTTTCATATCAGGCGGTGAAATGAGTTTGTGTGCGATTTCACTGTCTTATTACGATAAAGAAAGATTCTACATGTTCTCTGACAGTGTATTCTCACAAGGACCTGCAGGGGGAGCTCTAACGCCAGACTTACTCCGTACTGGTTTAAAACTCCTGCCGTGGACACAGTCAGTGGATATCTTTGGAGCAGCGGGAAAAGACCCTCACGAAGACAAAAACTGGACATTAAAATGGACAAACTGTGCCATGATTTAGTTTGTTTGAATGAGTGATGCTCTCTCTATATTAGTTTTTTAATGCATGCCTTATTGATATCTCTTGCTTTTATTCTTGTTCCTCGCCTGTATAAACCTTCTGACTCTGATTCTGACGTGTGTTCTTTCTATTTTGGATATTTTCTCGCACGTTTTTCTTAATTTCTTCCTTTTCGTCCTCACCTGATAAAAAGAAAAGTCTCAGGCGCAGGATGTGTAAAACACAGAAAGAAAAGCCGCGATGCTCTTATTTCCCAAGAACGTTCTGGGATGAAGCAGGTTCAGTTCGTGCTCCAAAACAACAAATCAAATATGTACCCGAAAATTAAGCAACATTTAATTGGATTTTTAAATGGATCCTGCCTTTTTTAATAAGTCTGTAAAACACATTTTTAGTCAAATTAGCTTTTCCTAACCTCAGATCTGACGTTCTTCTGAGCAGAGCTTGTTCACGCTCAGAGTAAATCAGACATCAGAGGTCAGAGGTCAGAGGTCTCGGCTTCACAAAGAGTCCACGCATTTGTCGAGACTCCGAAGTGTTCAGGAACCGCTTCAGTTTCGTCGGATCCTGGGACATTTGAAGTCGAGTGTTTTCTATGAGGACCTGGTGCACATGGATGAAACGTGTTTGTGATCACTCTTTAACGCTGTAACGTGATTAAAAGCTAAAGAAAAAGTTAATTCAGCACCTTTTATGCGTCCCTTTTTTGTCACCCACACATTTGAATCACGTGTCGTATGTTACGGTCTGAGCGAAAACCTCTTCTTCACTCGGAGTCTGAATCGTCCCACGTTTGAGCCGTCGCCGTCGCTCTCCAGAGCCTTAATCCAGACTGAACTAAGCCGTGATCCTCCGCCGCGTGCACCGGCCGGCCCCGGAGAGCCCAGAAGAGACGCAGCAATATGCTCTGTGCAGGTTTATCGCCAAATGTAACCCCGAAGGTGCACAATCTTAAAGTGCCAAATTCAACCCGAAGGTGCACAATCTTAAGGTGCCAGATGTAACCCGAAGGTGCACAATCCGAAGGTGCCAAATGTAACCCCGAAGGTGCACAATTTTAAGGTGCCAAATGTAACCCGAAGGTGCACAATCCGAAGGTGCCAAATGTAACCCCGAAGGTGCACAATTTTAAGGTGCCAAATGTAACCCGAAGGTGCACAATCTGAAGGTGCCAAATGTAACCCCGAAGGTGCACAATCTTAAGGTGCCAAATGTAACCCTAAGGTGCAAAATCTGAAGGTGCTGGATGCAATCCCGAAGGTGCACAATCTGAAGGTGCCAGATGTAACCCCGAAGTTGCACGATCTGGAGGTGCCAAATGTAACCCGAAGGTGCACAATCTGAAGGTGCCAAATGTAACCCCGAAGGTGCACGATCTGGAGGTGCCGAATGCAACCCCGAAAGTGCACGATCTGGAGGTGCAAAATGTAACCCTGAAGGTGCACGATCTTAAAGTGCCAGATATAACCCTGAAGGTGCACAATCTGAAGGTACCCAATGTAACCCTGAGGGTGCACAATCTTAAAGTGCCAGATGTAACCCTGAAGGTGCACAATATTACGGTTCCAAATGTAACCCTGAAGGTGCACAATCTTAAGGTGCCAGATGTAACCCTGAAGGTGCACAATCTTAAGGTGCCAAATGTAACCCTAAAGGTGCACAATATTACGGTCCCAAATGTAACCCTGAAGGTGCACAATCTTAAGGTGCCAGATGTAACCCTGAAGGTGCACAATATTACGGTCCCAAATGTAACCCTGAAGGTGCACAATCTTAAGGTGCCAGATGTAACCCTGAAGGTGCACAATCTTAAGGTGCCAAATGTAACCCGAAGGTGCGCAATTTCGTCAAGTTCTGGCATATTTACAGATGTTTTAAATGAATATGCCCCTGAAATGAATACAACATATTGTGGTAAAACAACACAACAGGCTCTGGACCGGGCTCAGATCTGGACCGGGTTCAGGTCTGGACCGGGTTCAGGTCTGGACCGGGCTCACCTGAACCGGGCTCAGGTCTGGACCGGGCTCAGGTCTTGACCAGGTTCAGGTCCGGACCAGGTTCAGGTCCGGACCAGGTTCAGGTCCGGACCAGGTTCAGGTCTGGATGTGTTAAAGTTCTCTCACATTCTGGACGTGCATTTCATATTTGAACATGTTTAATCTCATTTATTGTTGCATGAATCCTCCTGAAAGAATGTGTCATCACCTCCACCTGAGCCCCGCCCCCTTTCCTCTAGCCTGGCTCCTATTGGCTGGGCCAGTCTGTTCCTGCTGCGTAAACAGTGACTCGGAGTTTTACAAGCAACACCAGAACCTAAAGCAGCACCAGAACCTAAAGCAGCACCAGAACCTAAAGCAACACCAGAACCTAAAGCAACACCAGAACTAGAAGCAGCACCAGAACCTAAAGCAGCACCAGAACCTAAAGCATCACCAGAACCTAAAGCAGCACCAGAACCAGAAGCAACACCAGAACCTAAAGCAGCACCAGAACCTAAAGCAGCACCAGAACCAGAAGCAACACCAGAAGCGGCCCCAGAACCTAAAGCAACACCACAACCTAAAGCAACACCAGAACTAGAAGCAGCACCAGAACCTAAAGCAGCACCAGAACCAGAAGCAACACCAGAAGCAGAACCAGAACCTAAAGCAGCACCAGAACCTAAAGCAGCACCAGAACCAGAAGCAGCACCAGAACCTAAAGCAGCACCAGAACCTAAAACAGCACCAGAACCTAAAGAAACACCAGAACCTAAAGCAACACCAGAACTAGAAGCAACACCAGAACCTAAAGCAACACCAGAAGCAGCACCAGAACCTAAAGCAACACCAGAACCTAGAACAGCACTAGAACCTAAAGCAATACCAGAACCTAAAGCAGCACCAGAACCTAAAGCAACACCAGAAGCAGCACCAGAACCTAAAGCAGCACCAGAACATAAAACAACACCAGAACCTAAAGCAGCACCAGAACCTAAAGCAACACCAGAACCAGAAGCAACACCAGAACCTAAAGTGACTCAGTTTGCATTGGTTTGGTTTTGTCAACTCAGAAGTTACTCCAAAACTCTGAGGTAAGTTCAACTCTGGGGGGAGGAGTTCTCCAGTGGGGGTCTCTGGGGGGAAGAGTTCTCCAGAGGGGGGACTCTAGGGGGAGGAGTTCTCCAGAGGGGGGACTCTAGGGTCTGGACCAGGTTCATATCTTGACCAGGTTCAGGTCTGGACCAGGTTCAGGTCCGGACCGGGCTCAGGTCCGGACTCCTCCCCCCTCTAGGGGTTAGGGGGGCCCCACCACCCATCCAACCTCGCCTTTCACCTGGTATCTCCCATAGCTAGGATGCACTGGGTCTCAGCGTTGCCGGGACTTATTGTCACATTAAAAATCAAACCAACCCGGGGCCCTATGTAAAAAGAGCCCCCCCTAGTGCTATTTCTGTAGTCACATCATCACACAGATGGAAAAACAAAATGCGAGTCAGGCTGCCCAATCTGAGAAATGTGATTCATATTCCCTGTGAAAAGATAAAGCCCAGTCTCACTGAAACTAGTCTGAAACTTGCTGTGCTAAATGTCAGATCCTTATGTAACAAATCTCTCTTAATTAATAATTTTATTTCTTCTTATAATCTTGATTTTATGTTTTTAACTGAAACATGGCTTGACAAAAACACAGGAAATGTAGTTCTGATAGAATCTGCTCCACCCAACTTTAAGTTTGAATCTGAAACACGAGAAAACAAAAAAGGGGGTGGAGTCTGTGCTGTCTTTAGAGATTAAATAATTACCCGCAGATTGTCTTTTGGGGTGTTTTCATCATTTGAGTATGTATCCTTTAAAATGGAGCTAAAACGGTCTCCATCCGTTGTCTTCATTGTTTTATACAAGCCTCCCCAGCACTGCCAAAGTTTTATTGATGATTTTACTGAGATGCTTTCAGTCGTATGCACAGACTTTGATGGTTTGGTCATTACAGGTGATTTCAATGTGCATGTTGATAATATTTGTGACAGAAACGCTAAAGAGCTTGATGCTGTCCTTGAAACCTTCAGTCTTACTCAGCATGTGAGAGGCCCCACCCACAGCAAAGGACACACTCTAGATCTCATATTTACAAAGGGGGTAAATATTTCAAATGTTAATGTGATCGATGTTGCTCTGTCTGATCATTTCTGTGTCTTCTTTGACCTGTCTGTTTCTCCCAAACCTCCGGTTGGTCCTGCAGTTGTTCAGAGGAGACACATAAGTGATGGCACAGGTGCACTGTTTATGGAAATGATAAACTTTGAAAATGTCTCATGTTCTAATGTAAATGATTTGTTGAACTCTGTTACATCTAGTGTTTTGAATGTTCTGGACACCATCGCCCCTATAAAGGCTAAAATGGTTAAAAATAAGCAGAAGGCGCCGTGGAGAAATGATGATTCGGTCAGGGCACAGAAAAGGGAGTGCCGCAGGGCCGAACGGAAATGGCGCAAGTCAAAGCTCCAGGTTCAAAAAGAGATTTACAAAGAAAAGCTGAACATGTACAACCTAATCTTATGTAGAACTAGGGAAAGATATTTTTCTGAAATAATTGGAAGCTGCAGTAACAACTCGCGTGTCCTGTTTGCCACAGTAAACAGATTAACAAACCCTCCAGCTCAGCTGCCGTTAGAACTCTTTTCCACATCCAAGTGTAATGAGTTTGCATTATTCTTTAATGACAAAGTTCAGGGCATTAAAAAATGCTATAAATCCCACAATGCAAAAAATTACCCTAAAACCACCAAGACACTTAGAGCTAACTCACTTTGCACCAGTAACTGACAAAACTGTCCATGAGATCATCACCAGTCTGAGTTCATCTACATGCTGCCTTGATGTGTTACCCACCAAATTTCTAAAGTCTGTGCTGAACAGTTTGTTAGCACCATTCACTCACATAGTTAACATGTCACTTCAATCTGGAACATTCCCAATGTCTTTGAAAACTGCGGTCATAAAGCCTCTCCTAAAGAAGAGCAGTCTTGATGCCGCAGTACTGAGTCATTACCGGCCCATCTCTAATCTGCCATTTTGGGGCAAAGTCCTTGAAAAGGTTGTTTACCAACAGCTCACAGATTTCCTCTTAATAAACAACTCATTTGATGTTTTTCAGTCAGGTTTTAGACCTCATCACAGCACTGAGACTGCTCTTGTCAAGGTGACAAATGACATCCGCCTGAACACTGACACGGGCAAAGCCTCAGTCTTATATCTGTTAGATCTGAGTGCTGCTTTTGACACTGTCGATCATGGGATCCTCTTACAGAGACTAGAGGACTGGGTGGGCATCACTGGCACTGCCCTAAACTGGTTAAGGTCCTATCTGGAAGACAGGAAGTACTTTGTTGAAATTGGTAGCTGTGTCTCAGACCACATGACCCTGACCTGTGGAGTGCCCCAAGGGTCAGTCCTGGGTCCCCTTCTGTTCAACCTCTACATGCTGCCGTTGGGTCAGTTGATACGCAGTGAAAATGTGTCCTATCACAATTATGCAGACGACACTCAGATCTATGTTTCACTGTCGGCAGGTGACTATGGACCAGTAGATTCACTCTGTCACTGCATCTAACAGATCAGTGTGTGGATGCAATACAACTTTCTCCAGCTGAACTCAGACAAGACTGAAATAATCGTTTTTGGCCCACAGAAACAAAGAGAAAGTGTTAGCGGTCACCTCCAGAGTCTCGCTCTAAAACCTACAAACCAAATTAGAAATCTGGGGGTAATAATGGACTCAGACTTGAACTTTAATAGCCACGTCAAATCAATAACATCAGCAGCTTTTTACCATCTAAAAAACATTGCCAAAATCAAAAATATACTGTCAAAACCAGATTTAGAGAGACTTATCCATGCGTTTGTCTCCAGTAGATTAGACTGTAACAGCCGCTCACTGGTCTCTCCAAACGAGCTGTAAAACAGCTGCAGTACATCCAGAACGCTGCTGCTCGGGTCCTGACCAGAACCAGGAAGTATGAGCACATTAGTCCTGTTCTCAGGTCTCTGCACTGGCTCCCTGTGGCTCAGAGAATAGACTTTAAAGCAGCTCTGCTTGTGTACAAGTCTCTCCATGGCCTAGCACCAAAGTACATCTTGGATATGTTAGTGCCATATGAACCATCTCGGACTCTGAGGACCTCAGGGACCGGCCTCCTGCTGGTGCCCAGAGTCAGGACAAAACATGGGGAATCTGCGTTTCAGTTTTATGCAGCTAAAATCTGGAACAGTCTTCCTGAAGATGTGAGACAGGCTTCTACTCTGACAATGTTCAAATCTAAGCTAAAAACAGTTTTGTTTAGCTGTGCATATGACTGAAAGGATTTTTTCTTTGCACTCTTCTCTTTTGTTTGTGATTTTATTAGTTTAGAAAATCAGTTGGATTGATCATTTTTAATTTAGTTAATTTTATTGTATTTCTGTAATTTCTTTGTGATTTGAATGCATTTTTCCTGCTGTGTGAAGCACTTTGAATTGCCTTGTGTATGAAATGTGCTCTACAAATAAACTTGCCTTGCCTTGCCTCTGAGGGGAGGAGTTCTCCAGAGGGGGGACTCTAGGGGGAGGAGTTCTCCAGAGAGGCGACTCTGAAACAGTTGGAGGTGTTTCGGCAGCCGCTCGTGCAGCCGCTCGTGCAGCCGCTCGTGCAGCCGCTCGTGCAGCCGCTCGTGCAGCCGCTAAAGCCGGTGCGGCGCTGCCTCTGGTGGTCTCTTTTGTCAGAACGCTTTGGTCCGCTGTCAACGTTAGAAGTGCTTTAGAAATGAAATTGTTAAATTAGGAGCTGTCCAGTGCTGACCCTTCGTATTCTCACCACGAGCGATTCTGGCGTGTCGGGAATGAGAGGCTTTCACTTTTATCACTCATTATAAAGTCATCGCTGAAATATTTAGGATTTTTCCTCTTCGTTTCCTTTGTGACTCGTTCTTTCCCAAATTGCCTCTCGTGAACTGCTGGACATCATTGGTCAGATGTTGAGGACGTTATCTCCAGAAAGCGGGAGGCCTGGGACGCGAGGGAGATAAGGTCCAAACAGAGGGTTCTGAACACGATTATCATGTTGTAAATGATGAGGACGAGAAAGGAGCAGATAAAAAGAAGAAGAAGAATGTAATACAGGAGCAGGACCGTGCTCTAACATGTTATGGATAATATGATATAGATATTATTATTATGACTGAGTTTCATGATTAAACGATGTACTTTGTTCTAAGAGAAAACTACTACGATCTTTCATAAGTCGAACTGACTGTACTGGACCTGATCTAGTCCTGATCTAGTCCCGTTCTAGTCCTGTTCTAGTCCTGTTCTAGTCCTGTTCTAGTCCCGTTCTAGTCCCGTTCTAGTCCCGCTCTAGTCCTGCTGTAGTCCTGTTCTAGTCCCGTTCTAGTCCCGCTCTAGTCCTGCTGTAGTCCTATTCTAGTCCCGTTCTAGTCCCGCTGTAGTCCTGTTCTAGTCCCGTTCTAGTCCCGCTCTAGTCCTGCTGTAGTCCTGTTCTAGTCCCGTTCTAGTCCCGCTCTAGTCCTGCTGTAGTCCTGTTCTAGTCCCGTTCTAGTCCCGCTGTAGTCCTGTTCTAGTCCCGTTCTAGTCCCGCTCTAGTCCTGCTGTAGTCCTGTTCTAGTCCCGTTCTAGTCCCGCTGTAGTCCTGTTCTAGTCCCGTTCTAGTCCCGCTCTAGTCCTGCTGTAGTCCTGTTCTAGTCCCGTTCTAGTCCCGCTGTAGTCCTGTTCTAGTCCCGTTCTAGTCCCGCTCTAGTCCCGTTCTAGTCCCGTTCTAGTCCTGCTCTAGTCCCGTTCTAGTCCCGTTCTAGTCCCGCTCTAGTCCCGTTCTAGTCCCGTTCTAGTCCCGTTCTAGTCCCGTTCTAGTCCCGTTCTAGTCCCACTCTAGTCCCGTTCTAGTCCCGTTATAGTCCCACTCTAGTCCGGTTCTTGTCCGGTTCTAGTCCTGCTCTAGTCCTGTTCTAGTCCTACTCTAGTCCTGTTCTAGTCCCGTTCTAGTCCCGCTCTAGTCCCGTTCTAGTCCCGTTCTAGTCCCGCTCTAGTCCCGTTTTAGTCCCGCTCTAGTCCCGTTCTAGTCCCGCTCTAGTCCCGCTCTAGTCCCGCTCTAGTCTCGTTCTAGTCCCGCTCTAGTCCCGCTCTAGTCTCGTTCTAGTCCCGTTCTAGTCCCGTTCTAGTCCCGCTCTAGTCCCGTTCTAGTCCCGTTCTAGTCCCGTTCTAGTCCTGCTCTAGTCCTGTTCTAGTTCTGTTCTAATCCTTCTCTTGTCCGGTTCTAGTCCCGCTCTAGTCCCGTTTTAGTCCCGCTCTAGTCCCGTTCTAGTCCCGCTCTAGTCCCGCTCTAGTCTCGTTCTAGTCCCGCTCTAGTCCCGCTCTGGTCCCGTTCTAGTCCTGTTCTAGTCCCGTTTTAGTCCCGTTCTAGTCCCGCTCTAGTCCCGTTTTAGTCCCGCTCTAGTCCCGTTCTAGTCCCGCTCTAGTCCCGCTCTAGTCCCGCTCTAGTCCCGCTCTAGTCTCGTTCTAGTCCCACTCTAGTCCCGCTCTAGTCCCGTTCTAGTCCCGTCCTAGTCCCGCTCTAGTCCCGTTCTAGTCCGGTTCTTGTCCGGTTCTAGTCCTGCTCTAGTCCTGTTCTAGTCCTGTTCTAGTCCTTCTCTAGTCCCGTTCTAGTCCCGCTCTAGTCCTGGTCTAGTCCTTCTCTAGTCCCGCTCTAGTCCCGCTCTAGTCCCGTTCTAGTCCCGCTCTAGTCTCGTTCTAGTCCCGCTCTAGTCCCGTTCTAGTCCCGTTCTAGTCCCACTCTAGTCCCGTTCTAGTTCCGTTCTAGTCCCGTTCTAGTCCCGCTCTAGTCCCGCTCTAGTCCCGTTCTAGTCCCGTTCTAGTCCCGCTCTAGTCCCGCTCTAGTCCCGTTCTAGTCCCGCTCTAGTCTCGTTCTAGTCCCGTTCTAGTCCCACTCTAGTCCCGTTCTAGTCCCGTTCTAGTCCCGTTCTAGTCCCGTCCTAGTCCCGCTCTAGTCCCGTTCTAGTCCGGTTCTTGTCCGGTTCTAGTCCTGCTCTAGTCCTGTTCTAGTCCTTCTCTAGTCCCGTTCTAGTCCCGCTCTAGTCCTGGTCTAGTCCTTCTCTAGTCCTGTTCTAGTCCCGTTCTAGTCCCGTTCTAGTCCCGTTCTTGTCCGGTTCTAGTCCCGCTCTAGTCCCGCTCTAGTCCCGTTCTAGTCCCGTTCTAGTCCCACTCTAGTCCCGTTCTAGTCCCGTTCTAGTCCCGTTCTAGTCCCGTCCTAGTCCCGCTCTAGTCCCGTTCTAGTCCGGTTCTTGTCCGGTTCTAGTCCTGCTCTAGTCCTGTTCTAGTCCTTCTCTAGTCCCGTTCTAGTCCCGCTCTAGTCCTGGTCTAGTCCTTCTCTAGTCCTGTTCTAGTCCCGTTCTAGTCCCGTTCTAGTCCCGTTCTTGTCCGGTTCTAGTCCTGCTCTAGTCCTGTTCTAGTCCTGTTCTAGTCCTTCTCTAGTCCCGTTCTAGTCCCGCTCTAGTCCTGGTCTAGTCCTTCTCTAGTCCTGTTCTAGTCCCGTTCTAGTCCCGTTCTAGTCCCGTTCTAGTCCCGTTCTTGTCCCGTTCTAGTCCTGCTCTAGTCCTGCTCTTGACCAGATTCAGTCCACGTTTGGACCTGGTGTGATGCGTGGATATCAGGACAATATGGGACTAAATCAGGTCTAAACCAGGACTAAACCAGGACAATAACAGGACTAAACCAGGACTAGAAAAGGACAATAACAGGGCTAAACCAGGACTAAACCAGGTCTAAACCAGGGCTAAACCAGGACTAAACCAGGTCTAAAGTCTTCATCTACAGTGGACAGTTCTAGACTGTTGTTGTCTCATTTGAAAATCTCACAAAAAGGAAAAAAAAAAATAGATTAAATCATAAATGTGAGTTCTCTAATGTGAGATATTTCCACTTAATTTATTATCATATCATTATTTATTATGTTATTTTTCAATCTAACATGAGACGCTTTAATTTAATATAAATGTTTGAGTTGTTTTATCTTAAAGTGTGAACTCATGAACTCATGTCTCTAATTATATTCAGTATAATGTATTCTCCAAATACTTTTACTTTAAATCCACTTTCAGTCAATATTTACAGCAGATAAACTCTTTGTGTCGTTATGACACTTTCAGCTTTAGAACTTTAGAATTTACAACTTTAGAATTTAGAACTGTAGAACTGTAGAACTTTAGAACTTTAGAACTTTAGATTGCATTTCTAAAGTCTGAAGTCTCTGTCCAGTTTGACCACAGAGACTCATGTCCAGAAGGGTCAGTCCTCGTGTCGGACCTGAAGAGGACTCAATCACATCCAGAACCGGCTCTAGAACCGCTCTGCCCCGTAACCGCGCGTCTCCGGTCCCGCCTCCTCCCGCCGCGGCTCCGCCCTCCCCGGTGTTATCCCTTTGGTTCAGGCTCAAATCCTATTAAAGCTCCCCCTTCTCCCCCTCACTCACTCCTCCCCCTTCTCCCCCTCCTCTCTCTCTCCCTCTCTCTCTCTCTCTCTCTCTCTCTCTCTCTCTCTCTCTCTCTCTCTCTCTCTCTCTCTCTCTCTCTCTCTCTCTCTCTCTCTCTCTCTCTCTCTCTCTCTCTCTCTCTCTCTCTCTCTCTCTCTCCCCCTCTCTCTCTCTCTCTCTCTCTCTCTCTCTCTCTCTCTCTCTCTCTCTCCCTCTCTCTCTCTCTCTCTCTCTCTCTCTCTCTCTCCCCTCCTCTCTCTCTCTCTCCCCTCCTCTCTCTCTTCCCCCCCCCCCCCACAGTCTGTTTTGCTGCAGTGAGGCTGAGGCTGAGGCTGAGGCTGAGGCTGTGGAGCTGGAGCTCGAGGTTTCGCGGAGCGCGCGGCTGAACGATCTTCTCTAAAAACACGCAGCGCTTTTTGAAGTGACGCGAGCCGGACGTTTGTGGAAGTAACACGCGCGGAGCGCACACGCGGGAATATTACTGTTGGGATTTTATTTTTGTCTTGAATCTGGACTAAACTCGCCGAGAGGAGGCTCCGGGAGTCCGGGACTACGGAGTGTTGTTCAGGGAGCGGACAAAAGCGACGCGGTGAGTGCGCGGACGCGGCGAGTGCGCGGCAGCGGCAGCGGCGACCGCACGCGCTTTTGGTGATGTTTTAGCAGAACTGGAGACACCTGTCACCCGCGTGCGGGACGCGTCTGTCTGCGTGCGTGCGTGTGCGTGCGTGTGCGTGCGCGCGGTGATTGCGTGTTAGTGTGTGCGTTTAATCCGTTTGGAGAGAGAGAAGAGGAGAATAAGAGGAGAGAAGAGGAGAATAAGAGGAGAGAAGAGGAGAATAAGAGGAGAGAAGAGGAGAATAAGAGGAGAGAAGAGGAGAATAAGAGGAGAGAAGAGGAGAATAAGAGGAGAGCGCTCAAATCCCGTGCGTTTAACTGTTTGCGCTCTTTCCGCCGCCGCGGCTCGTCTCTCATTCCCGTAACGACCCGCGTCTCTTCGCCGCACGCGCATTCACGCGCGGCACGTTTTGACCGCCGTCGCAGCGTCGCGGCAGGTGCGCACGCGGAGGGAGAGCGTCGCGTCTCCGTTGCGCGCAGTTGTTTGAGGAACTTGTCTCGTGCGCGCGGTACTTCTCTCATCCTCCGCCATCCCGTCAGTCAAGCGCGGTGACGGGGGCCCCTCCCGGCCCCTCCCGGTCCCCCGTATCCCATCCCGTCTCTCCCTCTCTCGCGCAGCATGTCACCCCCCCGTGTCCCCGCCCCGGCTGCAAGCACCGCCCGTCCCGCGGGCAGCGCGCGCACACGTCACAAACACGCGCTGCGGCGGCGGGACCGTGACGGGAGGTGATGATGATGACGATGATGATGATGATGATGAGGGAAGAGTGGAAGAAGAAGAGAGCTCTGCTGACGCTGTTGTTGTTGTTGTTGTTGTTGTTGTTGTTGTGTGCGTCACAGTGACGGTCTCACAGTTGATTAAAGCTTTAGAGCTTCTCCATAACACTCTTAAGTTGAAGAGAATGTGTCACAATTCACTTCGTACAGTTTTATATTTAAACTTGTGAAACTTGCGAAAATAGACAAATTAGAGCGACTTTGGGCCTTTTTATTTGTTTAGTTTGAGTCTTTGTTTGTCTGTTTCTCTCTGGAATTATTCTGTTTTCTTCTGTTGAGTGATTTTTAAATAGGAAAAAGATTTTTATTTAAATAAATAAAAGCTATATTAAATGTGTTTACCGTAAAGACGTTCCTTTCATTCACGCGGCTTTAGAACAGCGTTTTCTGACCGCAGGGGCGGACCACCACAGCACAGCCAATCAGCTCTCACCAGCTCTCGCCCCGCCCTCTCACGGTTCAGAGTGATGTTCTCTAATCCTTAAGAAGTTAGAGTTTTAAACAACTTTATCACACTTTATGGCTTTTCTCGCGGCCGACTGTGTCAGCTCTGGCTCATGGTCAGTGGCTCATGGTCAGTGGCTCATGGTCACTGGCTCATGGTCAGTGGCTCATGGTCAGTGGCTGTTGGTCAGTGGCTCATGGTCAGTGGCTCATGGTCAGTGGCTCATGGTCAGTGGCTCATGGTCACTGGCTCATGGTCAGTGGCTCATGGTCAGTGGCTGTTGGTCAGTGGCTCATGGTCAGTGGCTCATGGTCACTGGCTCATGGTCAGTGGCTCATGGTCAGTGGCTGTTGGTCAGTGGCTCATGGTCAGTGGCTCATGGTCAGTGGCTCATGGTCACTGGCTGATGGTCAGTGGCTCATGGTCAGTGGCTGTTGGTCAGTGGCTCATGGTCAGTGGCTCATGGTCACTGGCTCATGGTCAGTGGCTCATGGTCAGTGGCTGTTGGTCAGTGGCTCATGGTCAGTGGCTCATGGTCAGTGGCTCATGGTCACTGGCTCATGGTCAGTGGATCATGGTCACTGGCTCATGGTCAGTGGCTCATGGTCAGTGGCTGTTGGTCAGTGGCTCATGGTCAGTGGCTGTTGGTCAGTGGCTCATGGTCAGTGGCTCATGGTCAGTGGCTCATGGTCACTGGCTCATGGTCAGTGGCTCATGGTCAGTGGCTCATGGTCAGTGGATCATGGTCACTGGCTCATGGTCAGTGGCTCATGGTCACTGGCTCATGGTCAGTGGCTCATGGTCACTGGCTCATGGTCAGTGGCTCATGGTCACTGGCTCATGGTCAGTGGCTCATGGTCAGTGGCTGTTGGTCAGTGGCTCATGGTCAGTGGCTCATGGTCAGTGGCTCATGGTCAGTGGCTCATGGTCACTGGCTCATGGTCAGTGGCTCATGGTCACTGGCTCATGGTCAGTGGCTCATGGTCACTGGCTCATGGTCAGTGGCTCATGGTCAGTGGCTGTTGGTCAGTGGCTCATGGTCAGTGGCTCATGGTCAGTGGCTCATGGTCAGTGGCTCATGGTCACTGGCTCATGGTCAGTGGCTCATGGTCAGTGGCTGTTGGTCAGTGGCTCATGGTCAGTGGCTCATGGTCACTGGCTCATGGTCAGTGGCTCATGGTCAGTGGCTGTTGGTCAGTGGCTCATGGTCAGTGGCTCATGGTCAGTGGCTCATGGTCACTGGCTCATGGTCAGTGGCTGTTGGTCAGTGGCTCATGGTCAGTGGCTCATGGTCACTGGCTCATGGTCAGTGGCTCATGGTCAGTGGCTGTTGGTCAGTGGCTCATGGTCAGTGGCTCATGGTCAGTGGCTCATGGTCACTGGCTCATGGTCAGTGGCTCATGGTCAGTGGCTGTTGGTCAGTGGCTCATGGTCAGTGGCTGTTGGTCAGTGGCTCATGGTCAGTGGCTCATTGTCAGTGGCTCATGGTCAGTGGCTGTTGGTCAGTGGCTCATGGTCACTGGCTCATGGTCAGTGGCTCATGGTCAGTGGCTCATGGTCAGTGGCTGTTGGTCAGTGGCTCATGGTCACTGGCTCATGGTCAGTGGCTGTTGGTCAGTGGCTCATGGTCAGTGGCTCATGGTCAGTGGCTCATGGTCACTGGCTCATGGTCAGTGGCTCATGGTCAGTGGCTGTTGGTCAGTGGCTCATGGTCACTGGCTCATGGTCAGTGGCTGTTGGTCAGTGGCTCATGGTCAGTGGCTCATGGTCACTGGCTCATGGTCAGTGGCTCATGGTCACTGGCTCATGGTCAGTGGCTCATGGTCAGTGGCTCATGGTCAGTGGCTGTTGTTCAGTGGCTCATGGTCAGTGGCTCAGGGTCACTGGCTCATGGTCAGTGGCTCATGGTCAGTGGCTCATGGTCACTGGCTCATGGTCAGTGGCTCATGGTCAGTGGCTCATGGTCAGTGGCTGTTGGTCAGTGGCTCATGGTCAGTGGCTCATGGTCAGTGGCTGTTTGTCAGTGGCTGTTGGTCAGTGGCTCATGGTCAGTGGCTCATGGTCAGTGGCTGTTGGGTCCATTAGACATATGTATGTCTATGTTAGGGTTTTAGATGAAGTCTTCGGGCTGATATTTAGTTTTTTAGGCCTAAACCGTTCCAATACTTTCATTTATCCTGAGGAAACCTAAAGAAATGACATGAAACCAAACGTTTGGGGGGTAAAGGCCTAACATCGTCCAGTTGTCCAGTCGTCCTGTCGTCCAGTCGTCCAGTCGTCCTGTCGTCCTGTTGTCCAGTCGTCCAGTCGACCAGTCGTCCAGTTGTCCAGTCGTCCAGTCATCCAGTCGTCCTGTCGTCCTGTTGTCCAGTTGTCCAGTTGTCCAATCATTCAGTCGTCCTGTCGTCCTGTTGTCCAGTTGTCCAGTTGTCCAGTCATCCAGTCGTCCTGTCGTCCTGTTGTCCAGTTGTCCAGTTGTCCAGTCGTCCAGTTGTCCAGTCGTCCTGTTGTCCTCGGCGTTGGGATCTTCCGAGTTCCGACTTTCTTTAGTTGTGACATTAGTTGCGTCTGCGTTTGGTGAAAGATAAACCGCCGGCAGTGTGTGGACCTGCTCCTGCCCCGCCCCCTGCACCTGCCCCGCCCTCTGCTCCTGCACCGTCCCCTACACATGCCCCGCCCTCTGCTCCTGCACCGTCCCCTACACATGCCCCGCCCTCTGCTCCTGCACCGTCCCCTACACATGCCCCGCCCTCTGCTCCTGCACCGTCCCCTACACATGCCCCGCCCTCTGCTCCTGCTTTTATTGTATTTACGTCTTAATTTATTATTATTTATATCATATATTATTATTTATATTTTGTAGCTCCGCCCCAGAGGCCTTCGCCGTGCGGACATGTGTGTGAGTGTACAAGGAGCAGGAGGTGAACAGGCTAAATAAAAACACAAGTGTAAAACAGTCGGTGTCGTTAAAGTTCAGTTTAGTTTGGATCATTCGCTGAACTGGCCACGAATCAATGAGAACAGACTTTATGTTTTTACAGTGCTTTGTCAATCATTCATAATTGATCATCTGTCGTCAATAACACGGCCGCGGTGGAGCTTGAGCCACGACTCTTTCCTCGCTCTTTTACATAAACGTGACAGATTTTTCTCATCGTATTCCGCCACCACCGGAGCTACCGCCGGAGCTACCGCCGGAGCTACCACCGGAGCTACCACCAAAACTATAACCTGAACTACCACCGGAGCTACCACCAAAACTATAACCTGAACTACCACCGGAGCTACCACCAAAACTATAACCTGAACTATCACCGGAGCTACCACCAAAACTATAACCTGAACTACCACCGGAGCTACCACCAAAACTACCACCGGAGCTACCACCGGAGCTACCACTGGAGCTACCACCGGAGCTACCACTGGAGCTACCACCGGAACTACCACCGGAGCTACCACCCTGAGCTACCACCGGAGCTACCACCGGAGCTACCACCAAATCTACAACCTGAATTACCACCGGAGCTACCACCGGAGCTACCACCAAAACTACAAACGGAACTACCACAGGAGCTACCACTGGAGCTACCACCAGAGCTACCACCAAAACTACAACTGAAGCTACTGCCAGAGCTACCACCAGAGCTACCACCAGAGCTACCACCAGAGCTACCACCGGAGGTACTACCAAAACTACCACTGGAGCTACCACTGGAGCTACCACCGGAGCTACCACCAAAACTACAACTGGAGCTACCACCGGAGCTACCACCGGAGCTACCACCGGAGGTACTAACAAAACTACCACCAGAGCTACCACCAGAGCTACTACCAAAACTACCACCGGAGCTACCACCGGAGCTACAGCGTAAACACTGAACAGAGTTGTGACGGGGGAGGGGCAGATAAAGTTCAGCTGAAACGTGATCGCGGCGTCAACATTCAAATAAGACGACGGCGCATCGAGGCTAAACCGCGGCTAAAATGGAAATGAAATAAAACAATAAAAACACTTAAATCCGAACCAGGGCTGAACTTGGGCCGGATATGGTATTTCTGCTTTTGCCCATTCAAACACTATTCAAATTCTGTTTTCTCCTGGTTTGTGGTTCATTTCTGTGTAAATACTGGAACCATCGACATGAAACAAAAACTAGAACAAAGTTCAGTGTCTTCTATCGACACAAAAACTGTGAAATGATTTGTTTCTAGCTTTAAATTGTGGCTTTGTTCAGCAATTCATGTGCTGTCGTGACACATATTCATGTGCAATTACTGTCGGGATCACATGCAATGGTATTTATTTATTTATTTGTCTATGGGAGTTTTTATTTATTTATAGGAGATCTTCTACTGAAAGTGTTTTTCAGACTTCCTATAAGTGATCTGTTCTTCTGTATCTACCTCTGGATCTACCTGCGTTGCACCAATGAAATTTCCCCATGTGGGACAATAAAGGATTATCTTATCTTATCTTATCTTAACAAACCTGCAGAAAGGACTTAAAAATAATGTTTACTTCTGTCCGGTCGTCTCACTAGAGCTTGAGATTATGTCATCATCATCAGAATGTTGAGTGTTGAACCAGAGGAGATTTGAAGCTTAAGTCTAAATCCATTTATTCTAAATGTTTTTGACCTGCAGTTTCTGTGGCTGTTCCACTGTTTAGCTTTGAATTAACATCTATTGTGTAAAACTGACTTTTTAAGCTTTTAACAAATAAACCGTGTTGTTGTTTTGTTCCCTCTTCAAAAACATACCTGAAGTTGTATTTAAGTTCTTTAAAGCTTGTTTCATTATTCCTGCTAACGAGGGCCTCCCTCTGGGCCTCACAAAACACTTGGTTTGAAATGTCTCACGTTTGTTAAAGGTATAAACCATCACAGACTCTGAGCATTTCTGACTCAAATCACCTTCATGCAAACATTAGCATGTCTGGGTCAAGCTTTTGCTTATTTCTCTATGGTAATTCCCTCTGCTGCCTGTAGATGGTGTTAGCACCGGTCCTGATGAAGGAACACCTGGTGTTTACTGCAAACTTTATCTTCAGTTCTAAACCATGAGACGCCAAAGCTAATGTAGGTATGCTAATGTTTAAAGGCTAATGTTTAAAGACTAATGCTTAAAGGCTAATGTTTAACGGCTAATGTTTAACGGCTAATGTTTAAAGGCTAATGCACGATAATGTTTAAAGAATAATGTACGCTAATGTTTAAAGGCTAATGTACGCTAATATTTAAAGGCTAAGAGTTGTTGTTTTGGCAGATGTATCTCTGGACGTGTTAGCCTGCTGCCAAAAAACTGTGTCTTTGGTCAGTAACGGTGTCTTTGGTCAGTAACGGTGTCTTTGGTCAGTAACGGCGTCTTTGGTCAGTAACGGCGTCTTTGGTCATTAACTGTGTCTTTGGTCAATAACGATGTCTTTGGTCAGTAACTGTGTCTTTGGTCAGTAACGATGTCTTTGGTCAGTAACTGTGTCTTTGGTCAGTAACGATGTCTTTGGTCAGTAACTGTGTCTTTGGTCAGTAACGGTGTCTTTGGTCATTAATTGTGTCTTTGGTCAGTAACGATGTCTTTGGTCAGTAACGGTGTCTTTGGTCAGTAACTGTGTCTTTGGTCAGTAACAATGTCTTTGGTCATTAACGGTGTCTTTGGTCAGTAACGGTGTCTTTGGTCATTAACGCTGTCTTTGGTCAGTAACGGTGTCTTTGGTCATTAACGGTGTCTTTGGTCAGTAACGGTGTCTTTGGTCATTAATTGTGTCTTTGGTCAGTAACGGTGTCTTTGGTCATTAACGCTGTCTTTGGTCAGTAACAATGTCTTTGGTCATTAACGCTGTCTTGGGTCAGTAACGGTGGCTTTGGTCATTAACGGTGTCTTTGGTCAGTAACGGTGTCTTTGGTCATTAACGCTGTCTTGGGTCAGTAACGGTGGCTTTGGTCAGTAACGGTGTCTTTGGTCAGTAACTGTGTCTTTGGTCAGTAACGCTGTCTTTGGTCAGTAACGATGTCTTTGATCATTAACGGTGTCTTTGGTCAGTAACTGTCTTTGGTCAGTAACGGTGTCTTTGGTCAGTAACAGTGTCTTTGGTCAGTAACGGTGTCTTTGGTCAGTAACGGTGTCTTTGGTCATTAACTGTGTCTTTGGTCAGTAACGATGTCTTTGGTCAGTAACGGTGTCTTTGGTCAGTAACGGTGTCTTTGGTCATTAACTGTGTCTTTGGTCATTAACTGTGTCTTTGGTCAGTAACAATGTCTTTGGTCAGTAACGGTGTCTTTGGTCAGTAACTGTGTCTTTGGTCAGTAACGGTGTCTTTGGTCATTAACGGTGTCTTTGGTCAGTAACGCTGTCTTTGGTCAGTAACGGTGTCTTTGGTCAGTAACGCTGTCTTTGGTCAGTAACGGTGTCTTTGGTCAGTAACGCTGTCTTTGGTCAGTAACGATGTCTTTGATCATTAACGGTGTCTTTGGTCAGTAACTGTGTCTTTGGTCAGTAACGCTGTCTTTGGTCAGTAACGATGTCTTTGATCATTAACGGTGTCTTTGGTCAGTAACTGTCTTTGGTCAGTAACGGTGTCTTTGGTCATTAACGGTGTCTTTGGTCAGTAACGCTGTCTTTGGTCATTAACGCTGTCTTGGGTCAGTAACGGTGGCTTTGGTCAGTAACGGTGTCTTTGGTCAGTAACTGTGTCTTTGGTCAGTAACGCTGTCTTTGGTCAGTAACGATGTCTTTGATCATTAACGGTGTCTTTGGTCAGTAACTGTCTTTGGTCAGTAACGGTGTCTTTGGTCAGTAACAGTGTCTTTGGTCAGTAACGGTGTCTTTGGTCAGTAACGGTGTCTTTGGTCATTAACTGTGTCTTTGGTCAGTAACGATGTCTTTGGTCAGTAACGGTGTCTTTGGTCAGTAACGGTGTCTTTGGTCAGTAACGGTGTCTTTGGTCATTAACTGTGTCTTTGGTCAGTAACTGTGTCTTTGGTCATTAACTGTGTCTTTGGTCAGTAACTGTGTCTTTGGTCAGTAACGGTGTCTTTGGTCATTAACGGTGTCTTTGGTCAGTAACGCTGTCTTTGGTCAGTAACGGTGTCTTTGGTCAGTAACGGTGTCTTTGGTCAGTAACGGTGTCTTTGGTCATTAACTGTGTCTTTGGTCAGTAACGGTGTCTTTGGTCAGTAACGGTGTCTTTGGTCAGTAACGCTGTCTTTGGTCAGTAACGATGTCTTTGATCATTAACGGTGTCTTTGGTCAGTAACTGTGTCTTTGGTCAGTAACGCTGTCTTTGGTCAGTAACGATGTCTTTGATCATTAACGGTGTCTTTGGTCAGTAACTGTCTTTGGTCAGTAACGGTGTCTTTGGTCATTAACGGTGTCTTTGGTCAGTAACGCTGTCTTTGGTCATTAACGCTGTCTTGGGTCAGTAACGGTGGCTTTGGTCAGTAACGGTGTCTTTGGTCAGTAACTGTGTCTTTGGTCAGTAACGCTGTCTTTGGTCAGTAACGATGTCTTTGATCATTAACGGTGTCTTTGGTCAGTAACTGTCTTTGGTCAGTAACGGTGTCTTTGGTCAGTAACAGTGTCTTTGGTCAGTAACGGTGTCTTTGGTCAGTAACGGTGTCTTTGGTCATTAACTGTGTCTTTGGTCAGTAACGATGTCTTTGGTCAGTAACGGTGTCTTTGGTCAGTAACGGTGTCTTTGGTCAGTAACGGTGTCTTTGGTCATTAACTGTGTCTTTGGTCAGTAACTGTGTCTTTGGTCATTAACTGTGTCTTTGGTCAGTAACTGTGTCTTTGGTCAGTAACGGTGTCTTTGGTCATTAACGGTGTCTTTGGTCAGTAACGGTGTCTTTGGTCAGTAACGGTGTCTTTGGTCATTAACTGTGTCTTTGGTCAGTAACTGTGTCTTTGGTCATTAACTGTGTCTTTGGTCAGTAACAATGTCTTTGGTCAGTAACGGTGTCTTTGGTCAGTAACTGTGTCTTTGGTCATTAACTGTGTCTTTGGTCAGTAACTGTGTCTTTGGTCAGTAACGGTGTCTTTGGTCATTAACGGTGTCTTTGGTCAGTAACGCTGTCTTTGGTCAGTAACGGTGTCTTTGGTCAGTAACGCTGTCTTTGGTCAGTAACGGTGTCTTTGGTCAGTAACGGTGTCTTTGGTCATTAACTGTGTCTTTGGTCAGTAACGGTGTCTTTGGTCAGTAACTGTCTTTGGTCAGTAACGGTGTCTTTGGTCATTAACTGTGTCTTTGGTCAGTAACTGTGTCTTTGGTCATTAACTGTGTCTTTGGTCAGTAACTGTGTCTTTGGTCAGTAACGGTGTCTTTGGTCAGTAACGATGTCTTTGGTCAGTAACGGTGTCTTTGGTCAGTAACGGTGTCTTTGGTCAGTAACGGTGTCTTTGGTCATTAACTGTGTCTTTGGTCAGTAACTGTGTCTTTGGTCATTAACTGTGTCTTTGGTCAGTAACAATGTCTTTGGTCAGTAACGGTGTCTTTGGTCAGTAACTGTGTCTTTGGTCAGTAATGGTGTCTTTGGTCATTAACGGTGTCTTTGGTCAGTAACGCTGTCTTTGGTCAGTAACGGTGTCTTTGGTCAGTAACGCTGTCTTTGGTCAGTAACGGTGTCTTTGGTCAGTAACGATGTCTTTGATCATTAACGGTGTCTTTGGTCAGTAACTGTCTTTGGTCAGTAACGGTGTCTTTGGTCATTAACGGTGTCTTTGGTCAGTAACGCTGTCTTTGGTCATTAACGCTGTCTTGGGTCAGTAACGGTGGCTTTGGTCAGTAACGGTGTCTTTGGTCAGTAACTGTGTCTTTGGTCAGTAACGCTGTCTTTGGTCAGTAACTGTCTTTGGTCAGTAACGGTGTCTTTGGTCAGTAACAGTGTCTTTGGTCAGTAACGGTGTCTTTGGTCAGTAACGGTGTCTTTGGTCATTAACTGTGTCTTTGGTCAGTAACGATGTCTTTGGTCAGTAACGGTGTCTTTGGTCAGTAACGGTGTCTTTGGTCATTAACTGTGTCTTTGGTCAGTAACTGTGTCTTTGGTCATTAACTGTGTCTTTGGTCAGTAACTGTGTCTTTGGTCAGTAACGGTGTCTTTGGTCATTAACGGTGTCTTTGGTCAGTAACGCTGTCTTTGGTCAGTAACGGTGTCTTTGGTCAGTAACGCTGTCTTTGGTCAGTAACGGTGTCTTTGGTCAGTAACGGTGTCTTTGGTCATTAACTGTGTCTTTGGTCAGTAACGGTGTCTTTGGTCAGTAACGGTGTCTTTGGTCAGTAACGGTGTCTTTGGTCAGTAACGGTGTCTTTGGTCAGGCTCTTTGGAGTTGCGGCCCAGTGAGAAGCGATTCTCTCGTCCTCCGTCTGAAATTACGACATCAAACTCTTAAACACAAGCCCAACTTGTTAAGGCGTTAAATTAGGACAAACGACACGGATCCAACCGCGATCCCGTCTGAACTCTGCCCCGGCCCCGGAACGCGTCTAAAATCAGGGCGAACAGCCTCCGGCCCCCGCCGTTCAAACGCCGCCTCTTCCCTCTCCCCCCCGCCGTGGACATCCCCCCCTCTCGTGTAAATTGTCAGCGAGCCAGCCTTGCCTTTTTTTCCAATTAGCCGCGGAATTTGGCGCTGCTCGGCTTCAGCTTGTTAAGGCGGATGAATAAAGCTCCACCACCGCCAACACCACCCCCATCACCACCCACAACACCACCCCCACCTCCTCTCACGCTCCCCTGCCCCATCACAGCTCCTCTCTTCGGCCGCACCACTGGTCTCCCCCTCTCATTACCGGACCTACCTACCCCCGACCAACACACACACACACACACACCCACACACACACACACACACTATCACCTCGACTACCGACCCCCCCGCCAGCGACACCAGCGAATCGATAAACAACCTGCCGAGCCATGGCTACTGCTTAGCTGGAGAAGGGGCGCGGCACCGAGTCTGAGCGCTCCAAATTGATTCGGCGAGTATTCGTGGGCTTCTAATGGCCGCAGAAGTCGCCCGGAGAAGCACGAACGCACTCCGTCGAACGCACATCGACTTCGCGTTCGTGGTTAATTGATAACGAGGGGGAGGCAGAATGTGTGGGTTGTTAACGTCCACGTCTACGACTTTATTTGTCTGTTCTGAGATAAAAAAAACAAACTTTATCCATCGTCCATCGTCGTCCATCGTCGTACATTGTCGTCCATCGTCGTCCATCGTCGTCCATCATCTTAACGAAACGTGGAAAGTGAATTTGTTTCCTACATTATGTCACAAAGGAGTTTTCGCGCTCCAAATTGATTCGGCAAATATTTCGTGGGGTTCTAACAGCCGCAGAAGTCGCCCGGAGAAGCTCGAACCCACTCCGTCGAACGCACATTGACTTTGCTGATTAATTGATAACGAGGGGAAGGCAGAATGTGTGGGTTGTTATCGTCCATCATCATCCATCATCGTCCATCATCGTCCATCATCGTCCATCATCGTCCATCGTCCGCTGCCTTCGCCTGCACACGATAAAAATCAGTGGGATTCAGGACAGTGGCGATGAACGACCTTTTACAGATGTTCCTTTTCGTTTTGGTCAAATCTCTCAACATTTTGGGTCTAAAAAAATTTAGCTATATCCAAATAATACAAGATAAGACGACTTTTATTTGTTCCACGGTAGGGGAAATTCCAAAGCAAAGTTCACGAACAGCAGGCGAATGGAAATGTGTCATCAAAGTCTAGATAAATAGCGATTGATGAATGTCTTTGTCGACCAACGTTTTTTTTATTTTTACTGAGATTATAAGGATTCAAGGGAGAGTTTTTTTTTGTCTCTGAGGAAATATCTAGCTGTTCTTTTCTGTAAATAGTTGATTTCTCTAAAATCCTGTGAGATCGTGTTCTTCTGAGTGCAGTTTGGGTTGGATCATACGGATAATTAGTCGTTTTAGTTGATTAATCGACGCACACGGCTCGTCTCCAGTCGACCAAATTGTTAGCGATTCATTTTTTCTTTTTTAGACAAACTTGAAAAGTGAATTTGTTTCCTAAATTACGTCACGGAGAAGGAACGTTAAAACCAAACTTTGGACTGTTGGTGGCAAAGTGAGACCATCTCCACGGAGACGAGCAGGCGGCAGACCCTCCAGCAGAAACGTTACAAGTCAAGTTTGTGGAGAAACAAGCGCTTTCACAGCAAAAGTGCTAGTTTTTCCGAGTTTTTTCACGACAATAAAAACACCTGTGATCGCGTTCATTTAAGTCTATGTATTATAGCTGAAATCTTCCAAATATTGGTTATTGGCCACAAGAGGGCGATGCATACTGGTTATTGAAAGTTTACGCATCGGCGACTGGCAATAAAATTCACAAAATGTTGTCTTTTCGCTGTTGAATGTGTTAAAAATTTGAAATCCAGCTTTATCCTGCACTAAATGGAGAAATTGTGCTCATAATAATCTGAAAACACTACATTCTTCCACTCAAATGCTGCGTAACCGTTGGACAAGTATTTGCGCCAGTCGCGATAATCCGAATTTCCGCGCGACGACACGTTCCATCTTTCGGTGGAACGTGTAAAAAGCGTTTTGAAAGACGTCGCCGTCAGACTAACGAGCCGATTCCTTGGTTGGAAACCCGGTCGTCGACCTTTAGCGCCACCAAATGAACCCAGAAGGTCTCGTGTCATCGCCCGTGCTTTCAGTCCCGTGTGCGTCTGCGGAGAAACCTTTTCACCGTTCATCCATCGAGACTTAGACTTTTCCTTCTAATGTGGTGGAAAAACAAACGACACAAACAACTACGTAGCATCGAAAATCTACGAATGGAAATTGTAGCAAAAAACGATTATTTTCGCGTCAGCAATTCTTATTTTTATTAATTCTATTGTCCATCGAGTCTTTTTAAATGCGTTATCGACCAAATAAACGATTGAAAGATGTGGACTGAACGCTTCGAGATGGAGAATGTTTGCTAAAAGTGTCGTATTGATGAAAATAATAATACCATTTTTCATATTTTTGATTTAATAATGTCGCTGTCTTTGTTATAAAACGTCTTTGTGTTTTTGTTGCATTTTGTATGTATTTATAAATGGCTGTAGGTAATACCGCTTAAGCTCTTTGCTCTACGACGCGATGGCTCTTCGCAGGACGATATCGCCTCACAGTTAGAGGGTCCCCGGGGCTCAATGTCATTTCTTTGGGGTTCGACACGTTTTGTGAGACGACTGATTGTTCGGACGCAGTCAATGGATGAATAACTGCACAAAAGAGTAAAAATACTGGAAAACACGAGGGCGATTGATGATGTATTTTTGATGTAATTTGACTTGGATTCTAAGGATTCAAGGGTGAGTTTTTTTGGTCTCTGAGGAAATTTCTAGCGGTACTATTCTGTAAATAGTTAGTTTCTATACAATCCTGCGAGCTTTGGGTCGTCTGAGTGCAGTTTAGGTCATAACATACAGATACTTCATCGTTTTACGAGCGATTGCCAGCTCCACCTCCACCTTTCAGTCGATCGATCCACGCTCACGTCTCTAGTCGACCAAATTGCCACCGATTTCTTTTTACAACCGTGAAAAGTTCATTTGTGCACTCCAAACCGCGCCACGTACGTATTTTCTATGTTTGACACCGTTCTGGGGTGGAGCCGGACCCTCGGGTGAGCCACCACCACCACCACCACCGCGCCGCCCCTGACATTTGGACCGGCTGACACTGAAGGATGGGCCCAATCAACAGGACAATAGCCTAACCTTTCAGACATCTTAACTGTATCGCCGTTATCGGGCGTGACATTAACAGGACGGGCCGGATTACAGCGGCTCGCGGCGCACTCAGCTTCCCTTCTGCCCCGCTCCAAAGATATATACTTTGTTTGGGATTGTTTTCCGTGGCGGTTTCAAAGAGATGAGAATCTAGTCGTTTGGATTCGGTAACTGATAAAGGAACAGAAGTTGCTGGAGCAGCGGTGAGAAGCCAACGGGGAAACAGCGGATGTAGAATGTGAAGTTGCTGCGATCGGAAAGGACGAATCGTGAAATAAAGCGCAAAATCTGGTATTTCCAAAAGGACGGACTGAACTGAACCGTATCTGAAGCAGGAAAACACAAATGTTCAAATAGTTTAAATATGAAGCTTTTGTCACTTTTGTTACTTTAGTTCTGCCTTTTACTGTCAAATATATTCAAGTTTCTGCAAACTACTCTGAGTATTGAATCACACAAGGAAATATACTTGAGTAATTGTACCAAAATCTGGGAAAGCACTACTCTATGATTCTACACATACTGTTTCTCCGTACATTTATAGTACATGTTTTTACTGTAGTGATGATTGCTTTAAAATGTACTTTTCACATTTAGGCTACAATATAATAATAATAATAATAATAATAATAATAACAATAATATATAAGTGTCTATCCTTATCCATTTTGTCATTTGTAGACGGACAAATGGTAATGTTTTTATGTTTTTCACGTTTGCCAACGAGTAATAGAACTGTCAATGTCCAACTTCAACCTCTAGTTTCTAAAGCATCACTGTAAGATAACAGAAACGTCATTGTCAAACATGTTTATTACGAGGTTGTTAGCATGCGCGCAACATTTGGCGCTAGTCGTGTTTTTAATGTGGGCGGGGCTTGTTAGTCTTCAAAAACCCTACTTTTAAAATGTAAAAACTGGGACGCGATGGCGAGTGATAATAAAAGTGTATAAAGTGTGTTTGTGTGTAATTAAGTACATGTTTATCCTCTCGGTCCATCCACGGGTCACTTGTGGGTCAGTGCATCATCTGAAAGACTTGTATCAGTGGAAATGAGTGCGTTTTGTGTGTTCTGCTTATTCTAAAGTCATAGTTGTATATTTTGGACAAAGGAACGACAATATATCCCCCTCTTTACCGTTGTCTCAAAAGTGGGACATGTCTTGTGTAAAACTGGGACCGATCGATGGTTGTGGACACACCTGCCGGGACGTGGGACACAGGGCTCCAAACTGGGACTGTCCCGGGTCAAAACGGCCCTGGTTTGTCATATTCTGTGATGAACAGAGGCTAATGCTACATTCCATTTTCCGAGCTAACACCATCAGTTAAAATAGTGACAGTTCTTGTGTTATTTCACCTTTAGTTCCTCCTGTTGTCTCTGTTTGTGAAGCTGCTCCTGCTGTTGAGCCGCTGCACGTTTACATGTTCTGTGATGCTAACGCCAGCAGGGAGCTAACGTCAACAAAAGCTAACACTCACTCTCAGACAATACTTTATAAACTGTAAATGTACCTATTTAGCTCCATATTTTGGCTGATTTGAACACTTTCCTGGTTTGTACGACTTGTTTTGAGTCGTTAATGTGCATAAACTATAATCCACGGCTCATCGTTTTTCCCGATTTGACGCCGGAACACGGAAACTCAGAGAAAACGTCCCTCCGGGGTCCGCGCTCCGACCTCCGAGTACAAATGCAACGCGGCGTAATGCTAACAAGTGTCTATATCACACCCAGTCGAGCGGAACATTCGCCCGCTCGCACTCGTCCATGCTAGCTCCTCCGCGGGGACCTAGCGCGCTTCGAGTGACGCTAACGCTAGCTAACAGACGCTAGCGGGTGCCTTGTTTATTTTTCCCCTCTTGCTGATTGTGTCGCTCTTGTGCAGGGGACACTCTGAAGCGCTCCTCCTGGGAACCCCCCGACACCGCTCCAAAATGGCCGCCCCGTCTCCTGCCTGCCCCGTGTGGAGAGCCGGAGTACTGACCCTGCTGCTGGCGGCGGTCGTCCACAGCAACACGCTGTTCGGTGAGGATCCCTTCCAGTCGCAGTGTGTTTTTTTTGTGTGTGTCTTGCTATGGTTTCGTCTGCGTTTTGTGTTGCGGCTGGGGACTGGGTCTACGATGTGGGCGAGACATGACGGTTTCAATGTGTTTTCGGGATTGGAAATGATGCGCTGAGTGGGTCATTTCAATATTAGCGCCACATGCTGTGTCAGAAAGTGCTGGATTTGGCAATGCGGGAGTGTTGTTTTTGTTCAAATGGTATGATCTTTATCTTAAGAAAGTGTTGCTTCAAATACACTTTTAACTTGTTCATTTTAATGTTTGTGTTTGGCATTTGACAACGAGAAGTTTGGCATACTTTAGTTATGTAGTGATCAATGCAGCTGGCGTGGTTTAAACTGTGAGATTGTGTTCTTCTGCCTCTCTGTTCCGTGTAAAATGACCAGATTAGATCTTGAAATCGCGTTTATCTTCATTTCCGACAGTGTTTTCTAAACGCAGCTCGACAAGTTCTGCCGATATTTTGAGGTCAATATTTATGGCCAATTTGAATTATTCTTCACAAAAAAGAAGAGAAGTATTGACCTTTATTTTAGGATGCAAATGCAGGACTACATAAACTTATCTTTCAATACGGTGAAGCTGAAACACTTCATTCTTGGTTTTAGACTTATTTTGACCTGGTTTTGATCGGTTTTGACCTGCTGTAAACTTGGTCTTGTTCTGTATTTTAACAATAAGATTTTCCAGATTAAGTGATTTGGTTTTAATATTGGTTCCTTCCTGGTTTAGTCCTGGTTTAGACCTGGTTTAGACCTGGTTTAGACCTGGTTTAGTCCTGGTTTAGACCTGGTTTAGTCCTGGTTTAGACCTGGTTTAGACCTGGTTTAGACCTGGTTTAGACCTGGTTTAGACCTGGTTTAGACCTGGTTTGGCTGTTTTAATCTTGGTTTAGTTGTGGTGAATAGTCCTTGTTGTAATCCTGGTCCAGTCCGGGTCCAGTCCGGGTCCAGTCCGGGTCCAGTCCTGGTTAAATGCCTCCTCGGGGCCGGTGTTGTTCTGCAGGTCGTGGTGTGTGTGACCTTCACGTGTTTGCAGCTCACACACTTCACATTCCTGCTCGGCGCTCGGCGCTTGGCTCCTCGTCGCACCAGGATTTCAAACGATCCTCAAATATTTACTACAAAACTGCTCGAGACTGAAACGAGTTTGTGAGTTTTCTACTTGTAATAAGACGGTCAGGGGCCAAATGACTATTGAATATTTACTTTATTCACAACAACATTTTCTTTGTTTTAACTTCATGGAGCAGTAATCTCCTCTTCACTCACACAGAAAATACTCACATAAACAAGACCTTTTCTGAACAGTTTTTGAATGAACTTGAACTTTATCAGCACTAGTATAAAACACACGCTAACATAATTAAAGTACTGTTATTTTAAGTTTAAAGCGCGTTCCACATCAAGTACAGCCTAAGAAAATACTCGTCCTTCTCCGCAGCACCACAAGGGGCAGCGCCGCGCTGGCCGAAGCGTCGTAAAAGTACTATAAACCTCTGTGATCGAAGTACAAACGCAGTCGCTGGTTCATTGTGTATCAGTATTGACCCCATTCTTTAGTATCATGGCCGTGTTTTATACCTTTAGCGCCGTTTATACTTTTTATCGATCGCAAACTTGCCGTGGAAGGTGGCGTGCGCGTCTCGTTGTTCTTCCCCTGATCCGCGGTGAAGACGCTGCGGCGGAACGACATCAGACGAGTATCATCCCTTCTTTTTAGTCCGACTCCGGCGCTAATTCCGGCTGCCAGACTGCTTTTAGGAAAGGGTTTATGTGGCTTCCTGAAGGTTCTGCTGTTTTTCTAATTCTGACTTAGTTTGGTCTTATAAAACCTGTGGTAAATATTTATCACAGTTTTACTTCCGTTAAGTTGCAGTTTGTGAAGAAATTTGGAAAAAGAAGAGTTTAAAATGACAGGAAGTGGAGCTGAGTCCCTCTGTGATGTCATCAGTGTGCGACACAGAGACAGTTTCAGTGTCGACTTTTCTTTTTATCGATCGCAAACTTGCCGTGGAACGTGTTGTGCGCGTGTCGTCGTTGTGGTTGGACTAAAATAAAGGTGTTTTATGGTGTTATTGTGTGTCAGATCAGAACTTTTGTGTCATTTATGTGGAGTTTGGCTCTTGTTTACAGTCTGGTTGCTATGGAAACAGCTGTGGAATTAACTACCTCATATTTATGCTCACGTCCAACCAGGAAGTACAACTATAAACTTTACATAAATGGTCAAACTTGGACAAAAAGGCAAAATGTTTAGTCAAATCCTAAACATACTTGCGTTCTCTACATTTGAGTGACACGTGCAGTTTATCGTGTCACATGCCCTTTAAGGTCATCGCGTCAGTAGTTTTGACGTGATCGTTTATCGTGGTAGAACACACCTCAGCGTCTGTTATAGTCCCAGTTCTCTAATTCTGTGCTAACACATTTTTTTACCTGCGCGATCCAGAAGGCTCGGCCTGGACTCATTACCATGTGTGATCTCCAGTCGTGCCCTGCTCCCCCGCGCTCGCCCACGCCATCCGACAAGTCTAAATGCATTAGTGCTGCTGCATGCATATTTATGGACATATGGAAGCTACCGGCCCGGCGTATGTGTGTTAGTGTGTGTGTGTGTTAGTGTGTGTGTTAGTGTGTGTGTGTGTTAGTGTGTGTGTGTGTATGTTAGTGTGTGTGTGTGTTTGTGTGTGTGCGTGTGTGTGTGTTAGTGTGTGTGTGTGTGCGTGTGTGTGTGTTAGTGTGTGTGTGTTAGTGTGTGTACGTGTGTGTGTTAGTGTGTTAGTGTGTGTGCGTGTGTGTGCGTGCGTGTGTGTGTTAGTGTGTGTGTGTGTGTTAGTGTGTGTGTGTTAGTGTGTGTGTGTGTGCGTGTGTGTGTGTGTGTTAGTGTGTGTGTGTTAGTGTGTGTGTGTTAGTGTGTGTGCGTGTGTGTGTTAGTGTGTGTGTGTGTGCGTGTGTGTTAGTGTGTTAGTGTGTGTGCGTGTGTGTGCGTGCGTGTGTGTGTTAGTGTGTGTGTTAGTGTGTGTGTGTGTGTGTGTGTGTTAGTGTGTGTGTGTGTGTGTGTTAGTGTGTGTTAGTGTGTGTGTGTGTGTGTGTTAGTGCGTGTGTGTGTGTGTTAGTGTGTGTGTGTGTGTGTGTGTGTGTTAGTGTGTGTGTGTGTTAGTGTGTGTGTGTGTGTGTTAGTGTGTGTGTGTGTGTGTGTTAGTGTGTGTGTGTGTTAGTGTGTGTGTGTGTGTGTGTGTGTGTGTGTGTGTGTGTGTGTGTGGGGCTTCAGATCCCAGCGGTCATCACAGGCAGAGCTGGGCGTCGCCAAAATGATGTCAGGGGCACGAAGTCACGAACGCTGATATGTGTGATCTGGAGGCTTAAATAGTGCAGCCGCAGGAAGGGGCGTGAAAGAGGCGTGGTCCTGCTTCTGAACAAACGTATCTTCGTAATTGATGCTAAATTGTCTTTTTTGACGTTTTCTCTCTCCATCTGTTGTTGACGTTTTCTGTTTTTCTGTTTGGAGGATTTTTAGGAGCATTTTGTGATTTATCTCGAGATTTGGGAGTAAATCTTGAGTTTTGACGGCCTTTTTACACGTTTCTACATTTCCGTACTGGGTTTTTGTGTGTTTTCCTAACTAACAAATTAACTAATTAACTAATTAACTAACTAACTAACTAACTAACTAACTAACTAACTAACTAACTAACTAACTAACTAACTAACTTACTAATGAACTAACTAACTATCTAACCAACTCACTCTGACGCACTATGCATTGTGTTTGATCTTCTCCTCTTTTCTCTGTTTGTTGTCATATTTCTTAAAACCCCCAATTTCTCCGTCAAAAAGTCCATTTTCCTGTTCGCTTTTTTATTTTCTTTTTTTTGCGGCGAAAGCTTTTGATGTCAGACAAATGGCTCTGTGTCCAATAAGCCTCGCCGCTTCGTCTCCGAAAGAACGGCTTTTTATCGAGGTGGATTTCTTGTCTTTCTTTGGCTCTTTTTTTTCTTCTTTTTTCTTTCGACAATTTTATTTGATCTGAAATTACACGGCGCTTTCATCATAACTCGACGCTGCGCATCAACGCCATCGACTCCTCTCACCGGAAGAACGAGCGCGCATCAGATACTGCGACTATACGCCAGTTAGATATGTGTGTGTACGGGAAATATGTGTGTGTACAAGTGAAATATGTGTGTGTACAAGTGAAATATGTGTGTACAAGTGAAATATGTGTGTACAAGTGAAATATGTTTGTGTGTACAGGAAATATGTGTGTGTACTAGTGAAATATGTGTGTGTACTAGTGAAATGTGTGTGTACAAGTGAAATATGTGTGTGTACAAGTGAAATATGTGTGTGTACAAGTGGAATATGTGTGTGTGTACGGGAATGTGTGTGTACAAGTGAAATATGTGTGTGTACAAGTGAAATATGTGTGTGTACAAGTGAAATATGTGTGTGTGTACAAGAGAAATATGTGTGTGTACAAGTGAAATATGTGTGTGTACAAGAGAAATATTTGTGTGTACAAGTGAAATATGTGTGTGTACAAGTGAAATATGTGTGTGTACAAGTGAAATATGTGTGTGTACAAGTGAAATATGTGTGTGTGTACAAGAGAAATATGTGTGTGTACAAGTGAAATATGTGTGTGTACAAGTGAAATATGTGTGTGTACAAGAGAAATATTTGTGTGTACAAGTGAAATATTTGTGTGTACAAGTGAAATATGTGTGTGTACAAGTGAAATATGTGTGTGTACAAGTGAAATATGTGTGTGTACAAGTGAAATATGTGTGTGTGTACAAGTGAAATATGTGTGTGTGATTTTCTTGTTCATTACGACCGCGTGCTCACATTAGCATGCCGGGGCAAGCTAGCTTTCCCCATGATAATCCACTCTGCTGCCAGTAGATGGATCGCTAACACCAAATCTAAGTGAGGAAACGCCTGACTGAGAGAAAGTAAAGTGTTAAAAGTTACTGTCAAGTCGTCATGTTATTCAGTTTGAACGAGAAACGCAGAGCTCCGCCCCCTCTGTCGGCTCGTGTGTGTGTGTGTGTGTGTCGGTTGCCGTGTGTGTCCGTTGTTGTGGCGACGGTAAAAGTGATTTGTTGCGGCACGTTGAGTGCAGCACATAAAACGGGGCGTGGCCGCGCGGGCCCCCGGCGGCGTCATAATGGGGGCCCGGGTGGTAGCGTTAGCATTAGCATCAATAATTCAGTGCGATGGATCAGAGAGAGGCAGCGATTAGCTCATCAGATCGATAACGAGGGAGCGAGAGACGAAAGGCCCTGCCGAGTCCGACCGCACGACTTTTCACCTTTATTTGGGTCGAAAGATGTCACAATATAATATTTTAACGATACGATGAAACTATTTTACAATTATTCACGATTGTTGACCTCAAACAACAGTGAAATCCTTAGTTTACTTTGACTATTTCTCTAAAACATGAGCAGTTTTATGAAATTGAACATTATTAACGATAAAGTAAAGTTAATGTGACAAAAACAGTCAAATAAACAAGTTTTATGTTTGTGTTTTTGGGGCATGGATTGAATTGAAATGACATAATTTAGACATATATCGTCGAGTTCCACTGCAAAAACTGACAATTTCATTTTGAAAAACTGTGAAAAAACAACTACAGGTTTTAACAAATATACAACAATTTTAAAAATGCTTAAAATAAATCAGGTTTTCAGAGTAAAATGTGAAGAACTAAAAAAAACAAATGTATTTGTCGTAATAAAGGAAGCATGATATTGTAGTTTTAAAGGCAGTATTTGTGTTTTCTTTTTTGCTATATGCTTCAAAATGAAATAAATAAATAAAATAAATACAAATAGAAATACAAATAGATATACAAATAAATACGTAACATACATAACACATAACAAAATACAAAAAATACAAATAAATTATAAATAAAAATAAAATACAAATACATAAAATACAAATACATAAAATACAAATACATCAAATACAAAAACATAAAATACAAATAAATACAAATAAAATACAAATACATAAACATATTAAACTCTTGGGGAAGAGCAGACACATTTTTCTTGCTTAAGTCGTTAGTACTCATCAGCCGGCACCGAGCTGACTTTTAATGATCTGTGACTCCGCCCGCTTCTCTGGACACATATTTGCACGAGGGCAGCAGCTCGAGCAGCTCGAAGACTCTGATCCACTCCGTCTCTATCAGGACCTCGTTAGTTAATGAAGACGCGCTGTAACGAGCCACATGTCGTCACCATTTCATCTGCACATCCCCCCGGCGTCCCGGCAT